>NW_022589709.1:54123685-54264122 GCF_004348235.1 Phoca vitulina
CCACTCCAGCAACCCTCAGTTTGTTTCCTGAGATTAAGAATTCCTCATATCAGTGAGGTCATATGATTCAAACTATCCTCTTTTCAAACCCAATATTAACGATTAAAATTTCCTCATTATTTATTTTCTCAGTATGAAAGTAATATGTTCACCATTTTTTAAAAAACAGGAGAGAGAGAAAAGTACAAAGGACAAAATTTTAAACCATTAATGATCTCACTACCCAGAGCTAGGTGTTTAATGTTTTGGCATATATATTCCCCTATAATTTGGTTTTATTTATTTACATATATTTTTTAAATTAGTTTTGCTCTTACACAATAAAGAATTTTTAATGGTTTCATAACTTCATTTATATAATAATAATAAAATTTTATCTATATAATAATAATTATATCTATATAATAATCTGGGCATTAATCTTAATGTTAAAATAGCAATAAATAAAATAGTAAACCTCACTTCAGAACTTTTTGGTAGAAAAAAAATTAAATGCTAAAAGTGCATGACTGAGAGAAAAACACTTTTTCCCAAATACATACAGACTATTTAAAATACATAATTAAGTAACAATATGAAATGGGGAGAACTTTTATTCTCCATTATCGAGGAGAACAGGTTTAATATCAATTATGATAAGCATGTACAGATAGACTAAATTGTCATTCTAAGCTTTTTCCCCCATAGTTTAACATTCCTGAACTTAGAGTATGACATCAATGGAAATATTAGTTACGGCAATTGTTTTTTTTCCTCCCTCAAAAGCTGTTCAGTATGGTATCTTAGAATTGAGGAATTAACCATGATCACTAAAAATTTTTGTATTTGCCTTTTTAAAATATAAAACATATGGAAAAACAAACGCAGTTACAAAAGCAGCAGACATATAATTTAATCTTTAAATCCCTTTTTACAGAATTCCCATTCACGTAAGGTTCATAAAATATGGATGAAAATCTTTAAAATTAGATGAGGAAAAGATTAATACTGCCAGTTCAAATTTCTGAAACATACAGTTTATAAAATAAAATGGCAGAAAAAGATTTTCTGCATTTTTGTTTCCTTGTAAAACACTTTCAAAGGGAAGCAAAACTAAGCCAAACTCAAGTTTATTTGCCTATATAAAAATTAAAAACTATATACCTCAATAAAATGGAAGAAAAATTATAAAATATTTCCTTATCCAATATGCTTAATTAACTATTGCTAAAATTAACCAGATGCAAGTAGATGAGGTAAAAATAAATAAATAAATAAAGGCTTCTATGTAAAAAGCACGAACTTGTTCATTTTCTTACTTACGGATATTGCTGGGGAGAGCGTGATATTTCCTATAGACACTTTTAATTCATCCAAGGAAGCCATTGTGTGATGGGAGTTATTTGGATGCATGGGTTTGATCTGTATCCGATACTTCTTTGGTTCTTCATCTTCAGAATCAGAATCACTAGATGAGTAGAAATGGTTCTCTTTGGTATGTGAATATCAGTTAAAGAATTTAGTTTTTAAACTATCTTAACGCATAACCAGTTTTTCATACATTTATAAAAAGGAATATAAACCTTTAAGAGATCAGATGGACTTTAACAGATACAGAACTACCAACTTTCATTAGTAAAAACATGTCAAATGAAAAATATGGAGTCACATTTTTAAACAACAGAATATTGTGTTATAATGGTCTACTTATAGACACAATCCATAGGAATATCCAGATGATAAAAGGATATCATTCTGATTTGCTTCTGGTTTTATACTATAGCCTTCTTCATCTACATCAGGAATGTTCTATGGGAAGAAGAAGAAAAAGACTTACTATAATAATGGCTCCAACTACAGAAATATAAAAGATTAGCAAAACAGCTTTACCTTTTACAGCAGCTACATCATTTATCAAATAACAACAGGTTCATAAAATTAGTAACACTGGGAAAGTTCTATCTTTTTGGTTAAGTTAACTTCAGCTCACATTCTGTACTTCACTTGTCTGAAAGAGAAAAGCACTGCAAAATGAAAGGGGAGAAACACTACAAGGAAGAGAACAGGTATTCAGGCAGGAACACCAGCAGTTCTGTAACCAAAATTTCACCCAATTCTTTAAAGTGAAGAAATAAAAGCACAAGACTGTATGTGTCTGGAAATGAGAGATGATGAAATCAGAGGACTGACAGGTTAAATAAATGGAAATTTTATCAAAAATACAGAATTAAAAAAAAAGAAATGAAAGATGACCAAAAAAATTAAAACTACACTAAAATATTGTCCCTTACCATGAGACAGGCAAAAATTCAGACACTCAAAAATACACTCTGTTAGCAAACTGTGGGAAAATGTACTCTTATACTTTGCTGGTATAAATACAAAATAGTACAATCCCTATGGAGAGAAATTTAGCATTATCTAACAAAAACAGATATGTATTTATTACTCTTCCACCCAGAAATTCAATTTCTAGGAATTTACCCTAAAGATACACCCCAACAATTTAAACACACATATGCAACAAGTTTATTCATCAAAGATTATTTGTAATTCAGAATTGCTGGAAAGCACCTAAGTGTCCAAGCATAGTTGAATAAACTATAGTACATACAGAAAACAGAGTACCATTTAATTATTTTTTAAAAAATGAAAAAAAGTTTCCATGAACTCACTGAAATGACTTCTAGGAAATACTGCTAATTGAAAAAAGCCTAGGGGCGCCTGGGTGGCTCAGTCGTTAAGCGTCTGCCTTCGGCTCAGGTCATGATCCCAGGGTCCTGGGATCGAGCCCCGCATCGGGCTCCCTGCTCAGCGGGAAGCCTGCTTCTCCCTCTCCCACACCCCCTGCTTGCGTTCCCTCTCTCGCTGTGTCTCTCTCTGTCAAATAAATAAATAAAATCTTTAAAAAAAAAAAAAAAAGAAAAAAGCCTAGAAGTAAGAAAGATGGGAAAATTTAAAAACACAGATACCTGCTTATCTTTATGGGAAAAAAGCCACTGGAAGGAGAAATCAGAATACAATGAAGTTGGTTACCTCCAAGGGATGATGATGAAGTCAAGGAGGGACACTTCTCTAAGTATGCTATGTTGAGGTAATATTCCTGTTTTTAGGAATATTTAAGTAGTTAGGCATGAAGGGCCATAATGTATAGAATTTATAGTGAAATGGATCAGAAAAAAACTTATACACACATAAACACATGCATGTAAGAAGAATGCAACTGTTACAGCAAATGTAATAAAAAGTTAAGGGTATACAAGTGTTTTTATTTGGAAATTTTTTTTTAAGATTTTATTTATTTGAGAGAGAGAGAGCACCTGCAGAGGGATGGGCAGAGGGAGAGGGACAAGCAGACCTCCCCTACTCCCGCTGAGCAGGGAGCCCAATGTGGGGCTCAATCCCAGGACCCTGAGATCATGACCTGAGCTGAAGGCAGATGCTTAACCGACTGAGCCACCCAGGCACCCCAGAAATAACTTCTAACTTACAAAAGAAAATACAAGAATGAAACAATTCCAAAAAGTTAAAAAAAAAAAAAGATCAGCAAGAAATGCCAAGTGATCAGTTGGAAATGGAGAGCCAGTATTCTTCTACTGGTAAAGTTCGCTGTTCTTCCTCCATTCACCTGCTTAAGCTCAACAAAAGGCACAGCACAAAGTCAAGGAGAACTAAGAGCAGAATTTACATGGCTACAGCTTCCAATCTGAATAAAAAGTCTACTGTAGCCAGCAGTGAGTTAATAGACTGGATTAAAATCTAGAAATGAAAAATCTAATAGTAAAGAGCAGATTCCATATATTAAAAAGATGACAAGTATATAGTTACATCCCTAGAACTAGAGTATTTTGAGTTCTACATATTGCTTGCTTTTATGCAAATAATATTTAAAAATATTTAAAAAAATAAACTTTACCAAATGTGAATTCATTAGAAGTCAGAATTAAGGTTTTTTTTTTTTTTTTTAAAGATTTTATTTATTTATTTGAAGAGAGAGACACAGCGAGAGAGGGAACACAAGCAGGGGGAGTGGCAGAGGGAGAAGCAGGCTTCCCGCCGAGCAGGGAGCCCGATGCGGGGCTCGATCCCAGGACCCTGGGATCACGACCTGAGCCGAAGGCAGACGCTTAACGACTGAGCCACCCAAGCGCCCCAGAATTAAGGTTTTTATAAAATACTTGATTTTTATTCCCAGTACCCTAGAAACATACCAGATGTTTAATCCCCTAGAAGTTCTAAGGATTTGCTGATACTACTTTTAAATTTGTTTACAATACATTATATAGCACATGTAATAATTTCAAATAATACTGAGCTGTTTTCTTTTTTTTATTAACATATAATGCATTATTTGTTTCAGGGGTACAGGTCTGTGATTCATCAGTCTTACACAATTCACAGTGCTTACCATAGCACATACCCTCCCCGATGAATACTGAGCTCTTTTCTATAGGGCTGAGAAGGGGCTTATGGACGAACTTCTTGAAGATTACAACTATAAACTCTGGTCATAAAAAAAAAAAAACAACAACAAAACTATCTGAAGGTACTAGAGTGAACTAGAGGAACCATTTAAAAAATCTTACAAAATTATATGCTAAAAAACTATACATAGATCATAATGGAGTTGTAAAAAAGGTTCAAATAACCCACAGGGAAGACAGGAAAAAGAGAACAAAATGAAAACAAAAACAAAAACAGAAAACAAAAAATAAAATGACATACTTAGCCCTGATATGTCAATAATTATGTTAAATATAAATTGTCCAAATGTAACGAAAGACAGATTGGCAGAACAGATTAAAAAACATGACCCAACTAGATGCTATCTACAGCACGTAAGTAACTCACTTCATATGTAACAATATAGGTAGGTTGAAAGTAAAATAATGGAAAAAATATACCATGTAAACATTAAAAAAAAGGTGGGGGGAATAGAATGACTGTCCTTCTGTTAGATAAAACAGACTTCAGAAAGAAAATTACCAGGGTCATAGAGAGACACTGTCCATACATGATTCTTCAAAGCAACTTTTTTCTAAGAGCCAAAAATTAGAAATAACTAAATGTCCTATGATAGGTGAATGGTTAAAGCAAACTTTAGTGCGTCTATATCATGGAATACTATTCAACAAAAAACTATTCATACACACAATAATCTAGAAGAAACCAAAGAATTATGCTGAATGAAAAAAGCCAATCTAGGGCGCCTGGGTGGCTCAGTCGTTGAGCGTCTGCCTTCAGCTCGGGTCATGATCCCAGATCAAGCCCCACATCGGGCTCCCTGCTCACTGGGAAGCCTGCTTTTCCCTCTCCCACTCCCCCTGCTGTGTTCTTGCTCTCGCACTCTCTGTCAAATAAATAAAAAATTAAAAAAAAAAAAGCCAATCTGAAAAGGTTGTAATAGGATTCCACTTAAATAACATTCTTGAAATGACAACATTATAAAAATGGAGAAAAGATTAGCTGTTGCCAGAAGCTAAGTGATGGAAGAGAAATGGCTCTAAAAGGGCAATCCACACAACAGACCCTTGTGGTAATGGAAATGTTCTGCTTTGTCTGTATTAGTGTCAGTATCCTAGTTGTGATACTATACTGTATTTCTGCAAGAAGTTATCAGGAGAAATCAGGTGAAAGGTACATGGGACTGCTCTGCACTATCTTTGAAACTTACTAAAAATTGATTGCTTCAAAATAAATCATGATTCTCAGTATATTAGGTTTTCAATGCTAAACTATTCATAGAAACTTGATATTAATAAAAACTTACACAATACCTGTTTACACCTTTGTCCACTCAATCCATGATTTCTATTTAAAGACCCTACACTGCTAGAGAAAACATTAGGCCAAAGCAGTATGAAAAAAAGAGCATGTAACTTCACCCAACAATCTTAAAGGCAGTTTTGGATAGTGGTGGTAGTGACTTAAAAAAATAGGCTTGGACAGAGCTCTCTAGTTAGTGGAATATTCCTCAATCTCTGTTTACAATAAGGAGACTGGCTAAAACTAAAAAGAGCAATTCACACCTACTTGGTCAACCTTTGAAACATACAGTCCCTCAAAATAATTTTTTAATTACACAGACCATTTAAAAAAGGAACAGAAATTAAACAATAATTTCCCTAACAAGGCAGACTATGGTTGTTTTTAAAGTAATTATTAAGACTAGCCATAGGGGAGCCTGGCTGGCTAGGTCAGTAGAGCATGCAACTCTTGACCTCGGGATCGTGAGTTCAAGTCCCACATTAGGTGTAGGCCTACATTAAAAAAAAACAAAAAACAAAAAGACTAGCCATAAAAAAAAGTCATAAATAGGCCATAAATAAATAATAATAGGCCATAAATAAAACAAATAATGAAAGCCTTTTCTCCCTGTGGACCACCACTATAATCCCGCTCCCCAAAGGTAACCACATTTAAGGATCTGGTAACACATTCTTTAAAAAAAAACAAAAAGAACAAAGATATCTACCCATTTATATTTTTAAAACAGCAATTACTTAAAAACCATACTTGCTTTTCTTTAGTAAGCTCTTTCCATATCAGCAGGCAGGGCAACCTAATTCTATAACATCTGACTACTACAGTGAATGTTTAATAATTTATTTAACCAATGTCCATTTTGATGGGTGTTTTCAGTGTTGAGTTAATACAAACAATGTTGAAATAAACATCTGTTTCTACTTCTCCCTCCCTCCTTCTAGTCTCCCTTATCCAGGGAGGATACATTCCCACACTCCAGTGGATGCCTGAAACTGGGGATAATAATGAATCCTATATACATTATGTTTTTTCCTACACATACATACCTATGATAAAGTTCAATTTATAAATTAGACACGGTAAGAGATTTTTTTTTAGGCACAATAAGAGGTTAACAACAATAACTAATAATAAAATATAACAGTTATAACAATATACTATAATAAAAGTTATGTGATGGGGCGCCTGGGTAGCTCAGTCGGTGAAGCACCTGCCTTCAGCTCAGGTCATGATCCCAGGGTGCTGGGATCAAGACCCACATCATGCATCATCAAGGCTCCCTGCTCAGCAGGGAGTCTGCTTCTCCCTCTCCCTCTGCTCCTCACCCTGCTCATGCTCTCTCTCTCAAATAAATAAAATCTTTCAAAAAAAAAGTTATGTGAATGTGGTCTCTCTCAAAATATCTTATTTTACTGTACTCACCCTTCTTGTAATGTGAGATAATAAAATACCTACATGATGAGATGACATGAGGTAAATGATGTAGTAGGCACTGTGACGTAGTGTTAGGCTACTAATGACCTTCTGATGATATATCAGAAGGAGGATCATCTGCTTCTGAACCACAACTGACCATGAGTAAGTTCAACCATGGAAAGCGAAACCTCAGATAAGGCGGAGGGAGGTGGGGAGCGACTACTGTACGCATATATCTTGATCAAGCACATACATATAATTTGTGAATATAGCCATAACAGTAAACCTCAAGCAGTAGGACTGGAGAGTCAAAAAGAACATGCATTTCTTATTTGAGAAGACACTGCCAAACTACCCATAAGACAGATTAGATCAATTTACATTCCTACCAATAATATGAATATACCAAAACTTTTGCCAATGATAGGTAAATATAGGAATTTCATTCTAATTTGCATCAGAATGAGACTACTATTCTGAACAACATTTCTTATGGTTATTTACCACTTCTATTTCTTTTTATGAAAATAGCTTCTTTTTATCATAATGCCCTTTTCCTATTGGGACAATGCTCACCTTTAGTAATGATTTGTATAAACTTTATAAAGGAAAGTAGCCCCTTGTTACATGTCTTGCAAATATACTCTGCCAATTTATCTTTACTGAATCAAATTCTTCTATGATGTATTTTTTTTAATTTCAGATGTTTTCTTTCTACACAAATTTATCAATCATTTCTTATATGGCATTAGCCTTATGCATCCTCTTAAAAGTCCTTTTCTAATTCCAGACAAGTACTGATTAAAAGTTCAAAATTGGTTAATATTGATCATTATAGAATAGTATCAATGAGCTGAGAGGATTACAAATGTTTTATTTAAGGGAGTATATATAAAACATGAAGTATTAAAGTAGTTAATTCAATACTGCAATCATCAAATAAATTCTATGCATAAATAATTCCAAAATGAAATGCATGATGAATACTAAAGTAAATGTCAAACACATCTGCTAAGTTTTTCATTAATTAGTAAACCAAGAGTATCAAAACAGACAATTGGTAAATTAAATGTAATTCTAAAACACTCTGATGATTTTAACCCTAGAGCTCACTAGAAATCTATTTTTCTATTTTCACTATACATTTACTAACAAATCATAATTTTCTTATTTTAAAGAAAACATACTAGTTTTATTTAAGTTACATAAAACAGTATTTCACAAAATATCTTTATCTTGGTACACCATTATGCTATAAAAGATCAAAATGACTTGGGACCAAAAAATACAGTAATTATGCAAGCAAGAACAATAAGCAAAGGAGACAGACAGCTGGACTCTACTACACTTAGCAACATGACCAGAGTCTAATGAACAATTTGAAAAATGTGTCTGTCTACACATTACTTACACCATTTCATAAATCTACTCTCCCACTGTAACCGCAGGGAGCTCCATTTAATGTCTTCCTCAATTATATATAAAGAAATATATTTAAATAAAAAATATAAACAAACTTTCTACAAAACAAAAAGCACAGAAAAATACTGACCATGATTATTATTATTGCTTTTCTAAACTGATAATCTCTTAAAACTCAAATGCTTGAATAGATAAAATAATATTTTAATGATCAGGAATACAGTAGTAAGAGCATCACATTTTAAAATAGTATGCAGATCTGAGATCTGGCATATTTCCCAAGAAAAAGCAATATGGTATGGTACCATGCAAATTTTAAAAGTAAAATGTCCACTTTACAAAGATAGGCAGAACTACCTTGTATTTAATAGAAAAACCTCTAGTAATATAAAGCCAAAAATGCATCTGTAAAATAATTTTAATAGTAAATTTACAATAAGCTGGTTAGTATTTTTCTTGGAAAGATTTGTTAACAACTCAACCCAAATATACTGGTTATTCCTAATGAAAATAGCTAATTTACATGGTTTATATCAAAGTAAAATCAACTTACAAGTGAATCTGCATCAGGGCATTCCCTATTAAAATAAACAAAATATTAGAAATAATCAACTAGCAGATCTATAATTATAGTATATTGAAAGTGTTTACGTTATTTAAACATAACTTCTATTTAAACTTTACAAAGATACTTAGAAAAATCAAATCATGAGGATTAAAATATACCAAATGATTTTAAAGTTCAAAAGAAGGCATTCCTATATCCATAATACATGGCAAAATACAACTCAAACAGCTTACAAGTATTTTAAAAATTTGTACTTCAAAAGCACTTATTTTCCATGAGTATACACATGAATCATATAAAGGAAGCTGTCAGTCCTACAAGGATTGCTACTGGCTTTTAATTCTTCAGGTAGAGAAAGTTGTAAAAAAGAAATTCTAAGAAGAAAGCTTGGCTTTTTTAAAAAGTCTGTAATTTTATTAATTGATAAATATAAGTAAATAATATTTTACAATATATTCTTGTTAAAATTTCAGTTTTATTTGAAGTAATATCCGTAGCTAGCATATATATAGAAGCCAAACCATTTTTCTCCAATTATGTTAAATGAGTAGTCAGAATTCTGCTTGAAAAAGCTTTCTGGTCTAATATAGTAAGTTGTTGAAAACTGGTATTTTATCATTTAACTGATAAATATTAATTTGGATATAAACTAGCAAAGTGTTTTGAATGTAAAACTAAAACATAAAGTAGACCAACTTTCTCAACCAAATAAAGACCTAACTCCATAAAGACACTGAGGCCATGAGGAATAAGGTTAGAAAAATTTCTATATTCATATTCTAGAATAAATTCACTAACAAAAATTAGAGTGAACATTTAAAAGGCATTTGGATTAGTTACATATTCGGTGGCCTGAGACAGTTAATGCATATAATATCAGAATCTGCCACTTCAATAAGAGACTGAAAACATACGTATTAGGTATACCTTGAGAGCCCAATGAACAGTAATAAAAAGTACTAAATTAATATATAGGATAAATAGGTCATCTCTATCTACCCAAAGACTAAGCACAAACCAGAAAAAAATCTACAAACTGAAGAATTTTGTTAAAGGAAGACAGGATGGAATAGACTGAAATACTGAAAATAGAGGTAGATGACTACACTGCTCTTAATCCAAATGGAAGCACCAAAAAGGGTAAACGCAAGCCTCTTGTGTCTTTATAGCCATTTAAACGTCACTTAAAATTGCAAGTTTTGAAAAAGAGCTTCCTTATTACTGGTATATTCCTATGCATACTCGGAGGAAATGTTCCAGAAAAGGCACCATAATAATAAATTCAATCCATCTACGGAATCAAATCATTTAAGATACTGGAGCACTTCTACTTCCTTCTTCTTTAAAAAGATACACAAGTGTCAAAGTTCCAAACAGTTTATTCTCTGGCTTTTAGCCAGAGCTCTCCAGTCTTTGTGGCGAAGCACTCATCTGTTTGCTTTCACAGTGGGCTGTAATGAGACCTGCAGTTGAAGCCCCAGGAAGAGCAAGCTCTGAGCAGGACCCCTCTTCCACAATTGCTGGCATTTCAAGCCTTCAGGCTATGTGAAGAAGCATGCCATGAGCCTCAGGCATTTCAAACAAAGCGATTTCTAACATTTTTCCTGCCTGCAAGTGTTGAAATAACGCAATCATGATGCAGTTGTTTAAGCACTGGTTTTTGGCTCTGGTCTTCTCAGTGTTTGTAAAAAAACATTCCAATATCCAAGTGGCCTAATGATAGTACTGGCAAATTACTGACCATGAAAAACTATTTTAAAAGCACAGAATAAGGGGCGCCTGGGTGGCTCAGTCGTTAAGCATCTGCCTTCGGCTCAGGTCATGATCCCAGCGTCCTGGGATCGAGCCCCGCATCAGGTTCCCTGCTCCACGGGAAGCCTGCTTCTCCCTCTCCCACTCCCCCTGCTTGTGTTCCCTCTCTCACTGTGTCTCTCTCTGTCAAATAAATAAATAAAATCTTCAAAAAAAATAAAATAAAACACAGAATAAGCAAAAATATTGTACACTCCCTGGACAGCTGTGAAAACCATATATTATAAAAATATTTGAATTTAAGGCCTTTATTTTTTACAATATACCCACAGATGAACTGGCCACATTTATAATTTCACTTACAAATCAACTGTTTAGATTTCCATAAGTATTTCCAATGTTATAAAAAATAGATTGGATTCCATCTCCTTAGCAAAATACCCCCTTCATAAATGCTGAAAAGACATTTGCAGATGAGATGGTAACTACAGACATAAATTACTTTGCACTTGGTCTTAATTTGTTAACCAAGTAAAACTTGGGAGAGAGGAAGAAACAGAAATTTGGAGCGGTTAGACACTCTGAGAAACTCAGATAAAAAGAATCTAACTAGGTAGGAGATAAGAACACCCAAAGCACAAATTGTTCTCTTATACTGAAAATATGAGTGCCTATAACAGCTCTGCTTATTATGCTAGAGAAGTAGGGATTTTAAACAAATTTTCAGCCAGTGTTACGCAGTTAACAAATCATTTAAGATTTGATTAGCATCCTGTCAATCTATATAAGGTCGAGAAATTAGAGAAAGAAAGATTCCAGTTTGTCTCTTGTAAATCATAGCTCTTAGAGATTCTCAACCCCAGGTGTATGTTAGGAATCAGACAGGCTGCTTAAAACCAAACCAAACCAAAATTATGCTCGGCCTCACACCCTGAGAATCTGGTTTAATTGGTCTGAGGTGGGGCCTGACAAATGTATCTATTTTAATTTTCCACGTGGTTCTAATGTGTAGCCAAGGTAGAAAACTTCATTTACCCAATACTCGTTGTATTTATTATATGCAAATTATATATTCTTTGTATATTAATTTTGAAAATACGTAAATCATATTTATACTCCATCCCCCATCTAAAAATTGATGACCTAGTATAAATGTTTAAGACATGTTAGCACCTTTGTTCTCCCCTATTTTCTATTTATGTGTACATATATCACTGTGTGCCTCTATGTTTAGACTTGTATAGAAGGATTTTCATTAAATTGTTGACCATGGCTTTTTTCTTTTGCATTAAGACTTAGAAGAATTTTTAGTTTCCTCTGCACTTTGGTTTTTTAAAATATGCATGTATCATTTTATAAAAAGGGTACCTTTAAAGTTTCAATTTCAAGACACTAAAGCTTTCATCTTAAAATTTTAAAACAATAAGAAAAGTTAACACTTTTATCTAAAGCCAGAGGAGCTAGTAAATGTATTTAGAAAACTATATTTTTCAAACCTTAGACATACATACTATGAGTTATTTCTGATGGAATTTTTTCTTCTCAAATTCAAAACAACAGTCTTATTCTTAATAACAGAGGATTTTGACAATATGTAATATACTTACACAGACTCTGCATCCTTTTCCTTTTTAATTATCCCTGGCAAACCAAAAGTCTTTCTTTTCCTTGGTTTTACACCTTAAAATAAATATATATTGTTACAGAAAAAATAACTTGCTGATCAATATATTTATGAATCAGGATCTGAGGTGCCACCCAGGTGCCCCTACTATCCACATTTTACAACAAAGAAAGCTGAAGTACAGAGAACTTAAATAATTATTGCTTACAGGAACTTAAGAAGTTAGGAACTATAAGAAGTCTAGACACCAGGGCGCCTGGGTGGCTCAGATGGTTAAGCGTCCAACTCTTGATTTCAGCTCAGGTCATGATCTCACTCCACTTTACAACTTGGGGTTGTAAACTCAGGTCATGATCTCAGCTCAGGTCATGAGATCTAGCCCAGCAATGGGCCCCACACTGGCTGTGGAGCCTCTTTAAGATTTTCTCTCTCCTGGAACTGGAGTGTATTATGCTAAGCGAATTAGGTTAGTCAGAGAAAGACAAATGCCAGATGCCTTCACTCGTATGTGGAATTTAAGAAACAAAACAGATGAACATAGGGGAAAGGAAGGAAAAATAAAATAAAGACAGAGAGGGAGGCAAACCCTAAGAGGCTCTTTTTTTTTTTTTTTTAAGATTTTATTTATTTATTTGAGAGAGTGAGAGAGAGCGCACAAGTGGGGGGGGGGGGGGGCAGAGGGAGAGGGAGAAGCAGACTCCCTGCTGAGCAGGGAGCCTGATGCAGGGCTCAATCCCAAACCCCGGGATCATGACCTGAGCCCAAGGCAGATGCTTAACTGACTGAGCCACCCAGGTACCTCATGACTCTTAGATACAGGCAACTGAGGGTTGCTGGAGGGGAAGTGAGTGGGGGGATGGGGTAACTAGGTGATGGGCATTAAGGAAGGCACTTGATGTAATGAGAACTGGGTATTACATGCAACTGATGAATCACTAAATTCTACCCCTGAAACTAATATTACACTATATGAGAACTTGAATTTAAATGAAATCTTGAAAGAAAAAAAAAAAATTCTCCCTCTCTTTCTCCCCCTCTAACCCTCCCTGCCCCACCCCCTCTCTTAAAGAAAAAAAAGTCTAGGCACCAGAGCCCCTGACTTCTCCAATGAGAACCTTATACACAACAGCAAACCTTTCCACCAAATTCTTACATAAATGTTGGAAGAAAAAAAATAGAAGATTGTTTTCAAATTACTTCTAGTAGCTCACAAAGTGAGATACATAAAATATGACAAAAATAGTAGGTATCTCTTAGGTTTCATACTATGAAAATCATCCATTTAAACAGGAAGAGGGGTACCTGGCTGGCTCAGTCAGAGGAGCATGGGACTCTTGATCTTGGGGTTGTAAACTCAAGCCCTACGTTGGGTGCATAGTATCTTTAAACAAACAGGAAGGGTTGTGAACCCTTTCTCCAAGTCACATCATCACTCATTTTGAATGACAGTAATAATAACATTAATATATAACCTCATTAATTACTGAAATGTTTCTCACTTTAGAATAAGTCTTATATTGGGGCCCCTGGGTAGCTCAGTCGTTAAGTGTCTGCCTTCGGCTCAGGTCATGATCCCAGGGTCCTGGAATCAAGCCCCACACTGGGCTCCCTGCTCAGTGGGAAGCCTGCTTCCCCCTCTCCCACTCCACCTGCTTATGTTCCCTCTCTCACTGTGTCTCTGTCAAATAAATAAAAACTTAAAAAAAAAAAGGAGTAAGTCTTATACATCAATGTGTAGTGATCATTTTCATATTTATGACATGAGAATGTTTAAAATGGATGTCAATAAAGAAAATAATCTCAATGTATATTTGAAAATAAATACATGTTGTATTTAATCTTTTAAGATATATACTCTAACACACTCAATATTCCTTTGGGCAAACCTACTGTTTATTTATTAAGTAAAGAATATTATCTGTAGGTCTTCAAACCACATTCAGATGTTCTGTATCACTCCACAGACAGGCTGACACCAATGGGTAACAGCCACTCTTTATCTATTCAATAACAGAAGATATTAGCTAGTTAACACTATTACAAGTAGTCAACTTACCTTCAACTGCACTAGCGGGGTCACATTCTTCAAATTCAATAAGGCCTAAACAAACAAAAAACAGATGAACAACTGCTAGTAAAAATTAAAAAGAAAAAAAGGCAAGTTGATGGGAAACAATCAGATCAGATCCCATTACAGCTTTTTAACTGACCTGACATGTGTTCTAGTGTTATCTGATAGCACTAATTAAAATATCAATAATTTTAAAATTCAAATAATCCTAACAGTGACAAAAACTGAGACTAGCCTATTATTATGATCACAATTTACTGAAAACCTTTTATATACAATACTATAGAACTGGAGACACAAACCTCATCTGTAGTTTCTGCTTTCAAGGAGCTTGCAGAATACTTGAGAGAAAACAAGCATAATAAAAGGCAGCTGCTGAATCCTTGGTTTTGTTAATGGGGAGGGCAGGGGGACCAACATAGTAAATACTACTAGAATGTAAGCTTGGGAATTTGTCTGTCTAGTAGATGACTGTGAACTGGCAAATAATAGGTCTTTAACAAATATCTGCTGAATAAATAAATGCACTAATTGCGTAGTAGCTAGGTGGTGATGCTCTAACTGTATAGTGGGTCAAGGAATGTGAACTTGTAGTTTGCAGGTAATGGGAAGAGTTTTCATGTGAAGTGATACACCCGTGCCCCTGCAAAGTGGCTTACAAGAAAATTAATTTAGCACTGGCATGAGGGATAGACTAGAGAGAGGAAGAAGATGATAAAATAGCTATCAGCTGAAAAACAAAATAGCCCTAAAATAATAGATCTGCTAAGACTAGCCTTAAATCCCATATAATGGTATATTTCATTTACATGGAATACTAAATTATTTAGGTAGTAAGAAAGTTAGCAAAAGCATGAATCACTGTTCTACTGAAACATCCCCAAAGCTAAGTATCAGACTAAAAAATTTTCTGTTAAACTGTCATTTTAGCCCTGTTTTTTAATACTTAAATTTAAGCAAGTCCAGTATTTTTCTGAAATAACTTATGAATAGTAATAGGTTCAACATATTATTTCAAATAATTTAAAAATAGAGCTTGAAGAGTAGAAAATGGAAGATTTCGTTATTGGTTCTTTTGAGACGTTAAGTTTAACTGTACCTATGATAGTTCATAATCAGAGTTCTCACTGATGATTCCATTACAAAAGAAAGGCACTGATTAACAAAGAAAGATTTCTCTACAAGTAGGAACACCTAAAAATATTGGCTAAAATGTCCTTCTTCCTGACCCCAAATCTAAGATCTACTTCTTCAGTTCCGGTTTCTACTCAAATAGAGTACTTTAACATTTAGGGATAAGCAAAATAACTTCAAAAAAACTCAAAAGAAGTGAGTTGATAAACAAAGTCCTAATCAATTAATTAGCAATACCTTTCTTACTATAGTATTCTTATGATATATATCATGTGACCAAAAAAAAGAAAAAAATACATTCACTACTTCCACCCAAAAAAGCCTTAGAATCAGAACATGGCCTAATTAAAAATTTAAAGACTTCAAGTCCACTCTGCAAATCTGGAAGCTAAGAATTCATTAAATGAGCTTGTTGTTAAAATCCATTAGAGGCTTAAGTTAACAGTTCACAAAGAGATGAAACTGAAAGATCTATAAAGGTAAAGAACTGTAGTATGTCCATCTGATAATTAGCAACTAGCTGATGTAAAAATTATGAAGAATGAAAAATCTCTACCTAAATTACCAACAGTTTATTATGTATTATTAGCTTTATCACTTACTAATAAACCTTAAGAGACTATGACCACCTATCAAATAAATCTGAGAGCTCCTACAGTTACATATCACATAATCTGTGCCCAGTAACGATTTACAGAATCTCAACTCCTCAGGCTATGGGCTTATTCTAGAGAGGAAAAACAAAACAAAAAATCAATGCCAAATAAATTGCATTATTTACAAATATTTTAAAATAGAGTATCTAGAAAGACTTATAACATCATCTTAGCAAATATGATATATATATATTTTTAAGATCTTTGGATGCTTTCATATAAATGGAAATAGCAAAGGCACCCCTTAACTCTACCAAAGTTCCCTCCAACAGAATTCTACACTTTTTTCTCACAAAACCTTTTTCCTATACCAGATATATCTCAATTGCTTTTCCCTTTATCTTTTCTAAACACCCTCTTAAAATTCATTTGGAATAGGGAAATGTCCAATAAACTGTTCAAAATCACAAACATTTCTGAAATATGAGATGCCATATGCTTTCAAATTGTAAAATACATATAAAAGTTTTACACTGAGTACCTTCAGCATATAAGCTTTTCTATTAAAGACAGAAATATGAAATTTCTGGTATAATAAAACTAAAAATACCTTTAAAAAATTAACTCATGCATGAAAAAGATTTTCTTTATCAAACGGCATATGTTCCACATGCCACTTCACACGGCAAAGCTTTGCGTGCCTGGCTCTGTGCCAGCTGCCAGCTCAGCTGGATGTCAATGTGCATTCTGACCCCCTTGCAGCATGTCACTTCTGAAATGTTTCACAAGTAGAAAGTTTATTCAGCATCTCCCTCAAATGCAGTCCACTGCCCATCATTCTGCTATTTAATCATAAGACAAGTTACTTTTTTTGACAGTCCTAAAGCCAGAGTGAGACTCAGAAAGAATAGTTTGCTACAACTGGAATCTCAACTGTTTAGGCTCAATTAATTCTGTTGTCAAAATAAATAACTCCTCTTAGCACTTAGATTTTATGCTGGGCCACAAGGGCAATTTAATTTGTATAAAAGCAAATAAGACCATGTTGGCTCTGTCTCCGGATGCTCTTTTACACATTATATAAAAATGCCATCATGAGTTCAATTAAAGGCAGACCTCCACGAGGTCAACAATTCTTATAGAGGATTTTTCTTTAATTGTCAGGTAGGAATAAATTATTGCTACAAAAAAAAAAGAAAAAGTCAACAACCTAAAGAACTCATCTAATTCTAATTTGGATCAAAACTTTTAAGAAATGTTACAGGAGGAGAGACAATTTAACAGCAATCTTTAATCAACACATTTTATGGATGAGGTACAGTATTTTAAAAAGTAAAACACTTAATAGTTCCCACTGTTCTGAAACCAATTCTAAATCAGGGCAAATTTGCAACTCTATCTAGTTAATAACTGGCCTGAAAATTGAAATAGTAAGTCTGGGCTACACAAATCAAGCATTTTTCTGCATATGCCCAACTCAAACCATAGAACACTTGGTTCTATTAGAAGCCAAAATAAAATATATGAACATGCCCAGATCCCAAAGTCTAATAATAAGAATGATGATAATAGGGGGTGGGGAGGGAACTATGACACAGGAGAGTGGGAGGGAAGAAGGGGATGGGGTGGGGGAGGGGAGAGTTAGTCATAATAATGGAAGTCAATGACTAAATTTTCAAGTCTGCTCCTGGGCCTGTAGAATGCAACACAGCCACATTCCTAGACGCCTGGGACGGTGAACTCAGGCAAGCTAACATGAAAAACAACATCAAACTCCAGCTTGTGGTAATGTACAAAGGGCATGGAGGCTCAAGTTCTGGTTTTGTCACCTGCTTGCTGGCTAATTACCTTAAACTAGTTACTCTACTTGAACTTAGGTTTTTTTTTTTGTTTTTTTTTTTTAAGAGAGAAAGAGATTGAGAGCATGAGCTAGGGCATGGCAGAGGGAGACTCCCGCTGAGCACAGAGCCCAACATAGGGCTGGAACCCACGACCCCAAGATTCATGACCCCAGCCAAAATCAAGAGTCGGACGCTTAACCGACTGAGCGACCTGGATAGGTGCCCATAGTTCATATCATTTTTATAAATGCTATGCCATATTTGCTTTTCCTTTCTCTACAAATACCCATAGACACATACAGTTTTTTTTTTCTTTTTTAGCTTGTTAAATCATTTGAAAGTTAAGTTGCAACATTAATGCCCCTTTACTTCAGGAGTATTTCTTTTAATAAAGAGCTTGTAGAAAGAATTCTCTCAATCCAGTGGTTCCAAATCCCAATACCTACTTGAATCTCCTAGTGCAATGCTCCCTGCTTAAGAATCATCTGGAGAGCTCATTAAACCACAAATTGCTGCCCACACCTCCCCAGTGTCCTATTCAGAAAGTCTAGGTTGATGCTCAGAATGTGCATTTTTAACAAACTCCCATGTGACTGTAGATGGTCCTGGGATCACACTTCGAGAACTACAGTCTGAGGGAACCCTTGGGTCCACTGCCAGATATTCACTAATTCTAGACAGTGCTTCTCCAATTTTACTCTACATACAAGCTGCCTGGGGATCTTATTAAAATGCAGATTCTTTAAATAAATAAAATGCAGATCCTCTTTCAGTAGGCCTGGGTAGGGTTTGAGATTCTGAATTTATAACAAGCATCCAGTGATAAATGCTATGGATTCTGAACAATGGCTGCACATTAGACTCAGGTAAGTTTTAAAATATAGTGGTATCAAGGATCCACCACTTTAGACCACTGAAATCAGAATTTCTGGGGCAGTGAACTGTCTATACCTTTTTTTAAAAAAGAGACTGGAGGGGAGCAAGAGGGAAAGAGAGGGACAGAGACAGAAAAAGGAAGGAAAGAAGGAAGGAAGGAAGGAAGGAAGGGAGAAATGAAAAGGAAAAGAAAAATTTCCGCTACTGATTCTCCTATGTTCCCAAGGCTTAAGAATCAGTGATGAGGCAAACTTAGGAACCAGGGTCTTAAATGAAAAATACAGGTTTTTCACTATGAAATTTCAGTCACTGTAAAACTTCATAAACTTTCAAAATTTCATCTAGTTCTCCAAACACAGAATCTTAACAGTGAAATATAATCTCCTACATATCCAAAATCTGACACTACCTCCATATCTGACATACCTCCTAGACTGAGTCATGTTTTTACCCTCTGTGATACTGATAAAACCTTGGGTGATTATACCCAGCTCACTATATCTCTTTTTCCTGGGAACTTCCCCCTTCTCCACAAGTGGTACAGAAGCCATGTTTATACTACATGACCTAGTCAGAACTGACTAAATAAGAAAAATTACCTGATCCAAGATTACCTGGACCAGATTCTTTCTCCCAGAAATCTGTAAAGGGACCACAACCTGGGTTAATTCTGAGCTGTGCCTGCAATTAAAGAACAAATAGAAATACCTAGAAATTACAGAGAGGTCACCTTATGTCACGTGCCTGGAAAAGCAAAGAAAGCCATTGTGCAAAGAAAAAAATAAAGCAGTAGAAATAAATCGAATGAAGGAAAAATGATACTTAGGGTTCCTACAGGTTTAGGTTTCCTTCTGCAGCCTGGCTATATTCCTGATTTTGGATATCTCAGTTTCTTTCCAATAAATTTCCTTTTAAGTTCAAAGTGGTTTAAGCTAGCTTTTTACATATTGCAAAAAGAACTAAAACTCTGCCCTTGTTATTACGCACATGTAAAAACTGTAATCAGCTTACCTTACTTTTTTACTTCTATTTTGCTGCCAGTGTTTATACATTTAACATTTTTAGTGGCTACTTCAAATTAATGAAATAAGCTTTTCTTAAACAAAGCCTGCTCACATTTTAATCTTTACTTCACAATTTAGAATTATTATTATAAGAATCAATTACAATGCTGTGATATGACTGCAGATGTAGTTAGTGCAAGGTATCAGAATAAATCATTTCTGAACCCAAAAAGAAGAGCAGAATCAGCTTTTGAAAAAAGATTATATACTATTATGAGGTACACAATTCTAATGCAGTATGACATACCTACTACCACACCACACAGAAAGTATACTTTCTAACACAGGGGTAGGCAAATATTTTCTGCAAAGAGTGAAACAGTGAATATTTTAGACTTTGTGGACTGTAAGATCTGTCACAACTACTGACCTCTGCTGTTATAGTGCGAAAGGTGCCACAGACAATACATAAACAAGTAAGTGCAACTGTTCAAAACAACTTTTATGGACAATGATATCTGAATTTTCTACTTTTTGTGTATTACAAAATACTCTCCTGATTTTTTCTCCCAATCATTTAAAAACGTAAACCAAATCTTTGCTTATAAGCCTCTATAAGCTGCTATAACCCAACTCAAAAATAAGCAGCACCAAACTTAACTCAATGGCCACAGTTTGCTGATTCCTGCTCTAAAAGATATAGAAGAAAATCATTATCAGGTTCCATATACATCCCACAGGGCAGAGTTCTATGCCTCTGCCCTGAGTGGCTAGATACATACAATAGGTAAAGGTGTACTTCTTCACAGAAGTTTTCTATGTTACTTTTTTAGAGAGCTCTTTTCTTTTACTCTCTATTTGTGCTAATCTACATTATCTTCTTTCCTAATCATCATCATGAAAGAGGATGATTCCTCTAAGTCATTCCCCCAAGCTATGGAAATAGGAAACACAAGAAATCACAGCCTAACTGGTGTGGTCTGTGGGTCTTTGTCTCTTCTTAGCTATTTTTAATTTTGCTTTCTACACAAGCATTTTTGCTTCTCCGATTTAAATAAAAAAACTTTGGTTGGGGGGGTGGTAGGAAGCTCTATTTGTACATTTGGCATTATTCCAAATCCCTGAGAGCACTATAGAAAGATGACCTTAGATTTTTAAAAAATTATTTGCTTTACCCTATATTTTAAAACAAAAAACATAGGGATGCTGGGGTGGCTTAGTTAAGTGTCCAACTTGATTTCAGCTCAGGTCATGATCTCAGGGTCCTGGGATAGAGCCCCCCCACTTTGAGCTCCACCCTCAGCAGGGAGTCTGCTTAAGAGTCTCTCTCCCTCTCCCTCTGTCCCTCCCCCCACCACTCACGCCCTCGCATGCATGCGCTCTCGAAAATAAATAAATCTTTGGTGGCTCAGTCAGTTAAGCTTTTGCCTTCAGCTCAGGTCACGATCCCAGGGTCCTGGGATCGAGCCCCGCATCAGGGTCCCTGCTGCGCGGGAAGCCTGCTTCTCCCTCTCCCACTCCCCTCTGCTTGTGTTCCCTCTCTCGCTGTCAAATAAATAAATAAACCTTTAAAAAATAATAATAAATCTTTTTAAAAATAAATAAATAAAATAATAAACATAATATAGAAGCTAAAATTTTCCAAATATTTAAACTAATCAATCAATTTAATTTAGGCAGTATGACCACAGGAATCTTATTTTTCCTTTTTCATTTGTGGCTGTTTTTCATGTGTACCTTTCTCAGGATTTTCATATTTTTATCTTTAAACACAGCATAATCCCTGGAAGTCCTCAAATGAGAGCTGTAAACCTATATTATCATATAATGAAAATATAGGTAAGTTTTTAAGCAAAATCTTTTATTTAAACATATTATATACTGGCCTACCAACTTTTTAGGTTATTTATCCTTTTGTTTCTTATAAATGGAAACTTGCTTAACTTTCATGAATTATAAAAAGCATACAGCAAAATTAGCAGAATGACTATAAAACAGGAAACTCCAAAAATATGGTTTTAATTTCCTTTGGCAATTAAACTACATGAGAATGACCAGACATACTAGGATGTCATTAGAACACAAAAAGATATTCACAATTAAAAAACACCTGTTTATTCATAACCCTTCAGACCACAGGCACTTTGATATTCAAAGTATCTACTTACACTGACTCTAATTCCAGAAGAGCCAGTAGTACTTAAAAAGTAATGACAAAAACAGTACGGAGGTTCCTCAAAAACTTAAAAATAGAACTACCATATGATCCAGCAATTCCACTTGTAGCTGTTTATCTTAAGGATTCAAAATCACTATCTCAAAAAGACATATACACTCCCATGTTCACTGCAGCCTTATTTACAATAGCCAAGTTGGCGTAACAACCTAACTGTCCACTGACTGGGTAAAGGAAATGTGTTGTATATATACAATGGAAAATTACATAGCCATTAAAAAAAGAAAGAAATCCTGCCACATGCAACAATATTAACGGGCCTTGAGGACATAATGCTAAGTGAGTAAGTCAGAAAAAAACAAATACTGTATGATCTCACTTACATGTGGAATCTAAAGAAAACCAAACTCACAGATACAGTTAACAGATTGGTGGTTGCCAAAAGTGGGAGTTGGGGGGTGAAGAGTGGGTGAGATGATTAAAGATGGTCAAGAGGTACAAACTTCTATGGTAAGATAAGTCCTGGAGATGTAATAATATACAGCATGGTGACTGTAGTTAACAACACTGTATTATGTATTTGAAAGCTGCTGAGAAAGTAGTTCTTAAAAGTTCTCATGACAAGGAAAAAACTGTAACTGTGTAGGGATATACGTTAAAACTTATTTTGGTAACCATTTCTCATATACACACATCAAATCATTACGTTGCACATCTAAAACTAATACAATACTATATGTCAATTATATCTTAATTTTTTATTTTTTTAAAGATTTTCTTTATTTGAGAGAGTGTGTGTGCGCATGCGTGCATGAGTGGGGAGGGGGAGAGGGAGAGGGGCAAGCAGACTCTGCACGGAGCCCCATGGGGGCTCAATCTCACAACCCTGAGATCACAACCTGGGCCGAAACCAAGAGTCAGACGCTTAACTGACTGAGCCACCCAGGCGCCCCATCTTAATTTTTTTAAAAGTAATGACAAAAAAGGCACTTCATATAATAAGTAGTATAAAAATAGTCTCAATGAATAGGGAAAAAAGTTCTAATGTTCTCAAAGTGTTTGATTTACATAGGAAAATTGGACATAAAGTTAAAGGTTGTATCTTTGAACAAATAACTGACTAAAGAAAAAATGGTCATTTTTCAGCACAAGAAAAATAGGTTAATTTTTAGATATATAAATTTTTTAACAAACTTGTTTTCTTTTTAAAATATAAATCCCACAGGACGAAAACTAGTTTAAGAAGGAATTCATCCACCAGAGGGGGCCCTTACAAAACAAGAGAAATAAAGTATTAACAGCAATTAGCAGTTCACACAATTGAACGTTAGAATACATCTCACAAAACAAAATCCTTTAAATCTATGAATTCCATACAATCAAATGCACATTTTTGAGTATATTATTTTTCTGAGAAACACAAAATTTTCATCACTGAAATAGGCCCCCAGACTCATTTGTTCAGGTGCCCATAAGCTGAACAAATACAAAGAAAGAGCTATTAACTAGTCACCCATAGCAAGCCAACTAGAGAAGTAATATTTATTCCACCCACTCTGCTCCGACACCATTCTTTCTTTTTAAAGTTAGTTCTAGGACCACTTTTTTTTTTGAAAATCAGTCATTTATAGTCACAGTGTCAACAGTCACCCTAAAACAGTCACCTAATTCTTGGCTTAGTGATTATTCCAAGAAAGCCCATGTCATCACCATTCCTGGCCTTACCATTTAGCTACAGGGATTTTCTACATGTCACAATATATCCTGAGGCCAGTAAATTTAAATTTATAAAAGAAACAGTATCTATTAGTAGCTACCCATTTATCAGAAATGTATTACTTTTTTAACATAGCATTTATTAAGTATTCAATAAATGTTACATTATCTCATATAACCCTCAGAACAACCCCATAAAGAAATACTATTATTATCCCCACTCTACAGATGAGGGCAATGAGGCTTAAAAATTTCACTGCTACGAAAGAACAGACCACAAACTACAGGGCTAAGTAATACCACAGATAAGAAAATAACTGAAATTTTTTAAAAGATTTTATTTATTTGAGAGAGAGAGAGAGAGAGAGTGCGTGCTCAAGCACAGGCTGGGGGAGGGGCAGAAGAAGAGGCAGAGAATCCCAAGTGAACTCCATGCTGAGCATGGAGCTGGACTTGGGGCTCGATCCCACGACCCCTGAGATCATGACCCAAGGCAAAACCATGAGCCAGACACCCAACCAACTGAGACCCACCCCCCCAGGTGCCCCTAAAATAACTGTAATTTTTATTAGGATAATTAGATTCAGACAGTTGTTAAAAAAAAAAAAATACAGGGAGATTCCTTGTACACTTTGCCCAATTTCCTGCAATGATAACATTTTGCAAAACTACAACAGAATGTCACAAACAGGATACCGATAATAATACAATTTACTGATCTTGTTTAGTGTTCTAAGGCACTTTTAATCGGGCAATACATCTTTGCTTTTATCTATCAGCACTTCTAAATGCTCTATATAAAAACTGTATTTGTTCTCCAACTGTTTTTACCTCTCTTAACTGGTCTTCACTTATAATTTAATCTTTTTTTTTAGAGAGCGCGCAGGTGCGCACAGGGGGTGAGGGGCAGAGGGAGAGCGAGAATCCTAAGCAGGCTCCACACCCAGCACAAAGCCTGACACAGAGCTCGCTCTCACGATCCTGAGACCATGACCTGAGCCGAAATGAAGAGTCAGACGCTTAACCAACTGCACCACCCAGGCGCCCCATAATTTAATCTCTTTATAAGGAATTTTAGGGTTTAATACTTTTCTGTAGTTATATATCTCAACATCCTCATTCTCTATATATGTGAACTTCCTCAGTTTTATTCTAATTTCTCCAAAGCATAGGCCCTGGTGTCAAGAATCCTGGCATTTTACCATCTGCTCTGCCATGTACTAACTTTGGCAAATCCTTTAACCTCTCAACATTTCCCTCATCTTTAAAATGAGAATAATAGTACCTACTTCAAACAGTTGCTGAAGATCAAAATTTGCCTGCAAAGTGGTTGGCACATTACATGGCAGAGAGTAAGTCTCACTAAACTTTAACCATAATTATTTACTAGTCCTCACCAAGACTTTTCTAATAGCAAGTCTATCCACTGCAACCTTCCTAACATCCTACCTTTACTATGATATGTCCGTTTGTTCATTCACTCAACAAAAATGTACTGTTTACCCATAAAGAAGATAAACAGATGAATCAAATACAGAACTTTTCTTCACATCTGCACAATTATTAAAATTTAAGGTAGACAGCACCAATAACAAAGGAGGGGGAAAAAGTACAGTTCAAGTTCTCTGGCACTTTTGATGGAGGAAGTAGCAAATGACCTGGGTATTTAAGAGTTTATTTGCTTGACAAATAAATGGGAAGACACGGGGCAGGAAGGAAATGGGATATAGCATTTCCTAGAATAAGAACATAAGGGCAACTAAGGTACCAAGGAGGAAAAGGGGCACGTATAGGAAACAGCAAGCAGTTCCAGTTGGCTACAGTGAAGGCTAATAACAGAAAAACTAAAGACTAGTCAGAGCAGATCCTGAAAAAGCTTTAAATCCAAATCCAGAGCCTAAATTTCATTCTGTCTATGATGAAAAGTCAAAGATTCAGGAGTAGTGCAATTTTAAGTTCCTAATTGTATAGTCAAAATATGAATGTGCTGTATAACATGTAAAATGGATTAGAGAAGAAATCTCTACTGTGCCAGTATTCAGAAACAAAATGCTGCAATTGAACAGGTAGGTAGAGAAAGCATGAAAAGAAAATTTGAAGGGAAAAATATTAATGTAAGTGAATCAATGATTTGAAAGTTAATAAAATCTGAAAAGAAAAACTGAAGAAGATTTAGGTTACAAGCCTTAGTTCTGGGAACTGCGCTAAAGAAAAATGGCTCCCAGACTTCCCGACAAATCACTTAACCATTTTCCTGAATTCCAAACCATATTTTCTTTACTAGGCTGAATTATTTTTACCTGTAGAGTGAAACAAATATCTTACAAGAACATGGTATCATAACCAATAAACAAAATCAAGAAATCTGGAAGACTCTATGCTGAGCAGAGCAAGACAATGGGCTTAGTACATTTGATAGATCATAACATGCTTATTAAAAGTTAAAGATTCAGGATACTGTAATTATTTGTTCATAAAACAGGAACCAGGATTCCTGTATTCATTTGTTCACTGGTTATCTCCAGTGTGTAAAACACTGTCTGAATGTTTTAGAGCATGCAACAAATATACAGGTAATATATTCAACATATATATATATACCCAACATATATATATATATATATAGTCAACTTATTTATACAACAAATATATATATATTCAATATATATATATATGTTGGATACATATTTTAATAAGAAAATTTTACAAGTTATTAAATTTTATGAAAGGTTCTCTGTTGACCTCAACGCTGTGAGGGCTCAATATTCTCTCCCACCTTCCTCTTACTAAAATGCCTCTGTTCATAGGGAATACTGACAATGATATTGCAATAGTGTTGTATGGTGAGACGTGGTAGCTACACTTGTGGTGAGCATAGCATAACCCACAGAGGAGGTGAATCACCATGCTGCACACACGAAACTAACATAACACTGTGTCAACATCCATAAACTTAAAAAAAGTTTTTTTAATTAAAAATAAAAAAATAAAAATAATAAACTGGGCTTCTGTTGCTAAGCCTTTGAAAAATGTAAATAAACGACAACATATTAACCAAGGTTATAACAACCACTTTAATATTAAATTACTAACCACTAAAGGCCAGAATAAAAATATTAATTTAACCTATCATCAGACACAAAGTAAATGATACTTGATATTTTACAGATTTTTAGGTATCTCCTAAGCTCCACTTTGCAGTTTGGGAAATTAAAAGCAAATATATTTGTTGCTAGATGCGAGATTTGTATACATTTCCTTACAGAGTTTATCTTTTTTTTTTAAGATGTTATTTTCATTTATTTGACAGAGAGAGAGAGAGAGAGCACAAGCAGGCAGAGCTGCAGGCAGAGTTGGAGAAGCAGGCTCCTCGCCAAGCAGAGAGCCCGACACGGGATTCGATCCCAGGACCCCGGGATCACGACCCGAGCCGAGGGTAGATGCTCAACCAACTGAGCCACCCAGGCACCCCCAGAGTTTATCATCTTACCAGGTCTTTCCTTCCCAGTGCCTTTTGATTCAGCAAATTTTTGAATCAAGCTTTCAACTGTAGTATTAGCCATGTTATTTATAAATTCTTCATGGACCTATTAAAATGAAATAAAGATAATTTTTTTCTTTTTCCATCAAAAATTCTTACTGTATTTCAGACAAAACTTGCACAAAGCAATTAAAATTCATTACACTAAAATATGTGTTTTTTTTGACCCAAAGCCTTTGAGAACTTTCATTTACCTAACATGTTGCTCTGTTACCTTGTACTGTTAGTAGACCTGTGGGTATCAACCACTGTTTACGTGAACCCCTGAAGATACAGCCCCACAGTCTTAGAAGTCAAGGAAGTTTCCTATCCTCATCTTTGAATGCTTTAGACACATAATTCTTATGATAAATTAAAACTTATATAGATCTCTAATAATTTTTAGATCCTTAATAATAAAAAATAACAGACCTCATCTTTACTCTATTTCAATGCACTCCAAATTGTCATAATTAAATTGCTTTTATATTTTGGGGGAAAAAATTTTTTTTCTTAAAGATTTTTTTGTTTTTAAGTAATCCCTATACGCAACGTGGGGCTCGAACTCACAACCCCGAGATCAAGAATCACACGCTTCACCGAGCCAGCCAGGAGCCCCTATTTTTGGAAAATTTCTAAGTACAAGTTCTTTTTTTTTTTAAGATTTTATTTATTTGAGAGAGCAAGCAAGCACAAGGGAGAGGGAGAAGCAGACTCCCTGCCGAGTGGGGAGCCCAACACGGGGCTCAATCCCAGGACTCTGAGATCATGACCTGAGCTCAAGTCAGACACTTAAGCAACTGAGCCACCCACATGCCCCTCTAAGCGCAAGTTCTATAACTTACTGCTGTTCTAAAATATAAAACAGTAAAATTTTTAAAAAATATTCAAAGATTGATTAACTTCAGAATTTTAAGGTAAAAGGACTGAGCTATAGTTAAATTTTAACAATTGGTTTGCATTATCATCCTTGGTGGCCAAACAATCAAAAATCCTGTTTATTTTTTTTTTTAAAGATTTTATTTATTTGTCAAATATAAAGAGCAAGAGAGAGAGAGCGCGAGTGCACAAGCAGGGGGAGCGGCAGGCAGAGGGAGAAGCAGACTCCCCTCTGAGTAGGGACCCGATGCAGGGCTGGATCCCAGGACCTTGGGATCATGACCTGAGCTGAAGGCAGACGCTTAACCAACTGAGCCACCCAGGGGTCCCAAAAAATCCAGTTTATTTTATATTTAATACATGTAAATACACATTCTTACCTGAAATTTAAAAAAAAAATTGAGTTTTGGATTTTTAAAGAGTCATAAATGAACATAAAATTTTCATGAATCAGTTCAACAAAAGGAAAAACTTACCTGGGCTATTTGCAAATGAATTTCCTTTACAGCATTTGACAAGGATTCTATAATTTCCTTTATGTGAATGAGATGAGCTTCTTCAATATCTTGAAACTTCTGGATAACAAATATGAAAAGTTACATATATACATAAAAAATACACACACTCTGAAATCAAAACTTTTTAACATTATTATTTATTTTTTTAGGTAATCTACACTCAACATGGGGCTCGAACTTGACCCTGAGAGGAAGAGTCACATACTTTACCAACTGAGCCAGACAGATGCCCCTGCAATCAAAAGACCTTTTAAATCATTTCAATACAGCTAACCTATTTTAGTGAGTTAACATTATTATGTAATGTTTAACAATACTTCTAGACAAATGGGTCCAATAAATACACTGAAATGTTTAACTTTTTAACATATAAACTTTGTTATGCCATTTCTCAGGCATGTATGAACTTGTTCAGAGTTTGAAGACACCACAATTAAAATCTATAATTACAGTCAGAAAATTGGAAGGAGATCCAAATGAGAAGTGTCACAAAAGCCAAGGCAGAAGTGTTTCCAACTGAAGAGCAGATAGTTGGCAGAGCAAAAGCTACTGCTTACTTCTGAAGACTTTATAATCTAGCCTGAAGACTCTCAAAGTGTCTTTCTAATCCTTGAAATATTAATACATGGCCTTCAAAAGAGGTAATCTATGGTCAAAGAAATATGGAAAAGCCTGTATACTCCATCTCAGCAGTTCTCAACAGAAGGTGGGGATACATCCAGTCACCTGGAAAAAGTTTTCAAACTATAGAACGCAT
Source organism: Phoca vitulina (assembly GCF_004348235.1). Classification (NCBI taxonomy): domain Eukaryota; kingdom Metazoa; phylum Chordata; class Mammalia; order Carnivora; family Phocidae; genus Phoca; species Phoca vitulina. Next base: position 54,153,301 of record NW_022589709.1, read on the forward strand.
AGAGCCTCTACTACTCCCTGGGGAATGGGAGTGGAAAAAGATGAGAATGTTGTTTGGAAAAAATTCCCAGGTCATTCCGATATTTATTCCCTGGGAAGAAAACCACTGCTAGACTTGGCTTCCAATAAACAAATTAAGAAGCCTAAGAAATACTGAAATAAAACACGTTTCATTTTGCTTAACCCAGTGTGTTCCAAATTTCTTTGACCACACAGTCCTTTTTGTTTTTCTTCTTCTCTGAGTATCTATTAATATCTCACACAACAATAATATTCCTCAAAACAGGATTTGGGAAATGCTGAACTAGCTATTTTCAAACAAAATACATTTGTCATTTCAACTGCACAAACCTGATTACCCTTTTTTTTTTTCCAAATTAAATCAGTTCTAAGGAATAGGCCTAAATGCCTTGTTATTTTTTCTGGTTAGATTATCAAATTAAGTTTCCTCACCCCATATTTAATATACAATTTTCTTTAGCACTGAGTTATATGATCAGAAAATCACTAAGCTAAATGATCATGTTCATATCTATGCAAGGGTCTGAACTTTTTAAAAAAAATCAGTAATGGTGAAATTATAGTTTTGGCAATAATGTAACAATAGTTCAAAAACTTCAATCAATTTTATTCATGAGAAATGGTGGAGTTAAAATGTCTTGCTTTGACTCATTTTGACCAAATCAACGAGAATACCAGTATTTCAAGATTCTGAATTATTTTCTTAAGAAGTGAGGAATATCCACAGAAGCATGATTCTATTTTATGTTCCTATTATAAGAATTTGCCTTCAGCTTAAATTTTTGCAATTTAATGAATAAGATATTTTCTCATAGACTGGTAAGACCCAAATCCAGAAAAGCTAGGTCAAACAGCCACAAATTTCATATGGATAATCCCTAATTCCAAGAAAACTGTGCCACCTTCATTCTCTTTTGAAAGAGCTACACTGAATAAGACATATCCTTAATTATTTAAAAATATCTTGAAGCATGAAGCCACACAAAAACTCAAAGCGTGATTCAGATGCAATTTAGAAACCGTGCTGGGTTGGTTTTTTTAGGGGGTAGGGGATCTGCTAAATACCACAATTCCTCAGAATTAGTGATGACTAAACATAGAGTAATTCAACAATGGGACTATAGTCTCTAGTATTTGGATATAAATGAATGAACTTTCTTGAACAAATCAGGCTTTTCCTCCTTGCAATTTCAAATTCACCATATTCATATGTATTGTTACATTAATTTTTTTAAAGAGTACAATTTTGGGGACGCCTGGGTGGCTCAGTCGGTTAAGCATCTGACTTTTGATTTCAGCTCAGGTCATGATCTCAGGGTTGTGAGATCGAGGCTCACAACAGGCTCCACGCTCAATGGGAAGTTTGCTTGGGATTCTCTCTCCCCGTATGCCCCTCCCCCGGCTCCACTCACATATTCTCTCTTAAAAAAATAAATAAAAATAAAAAATTAAAAGTACAATTTTGTCAGCCACTCTAATACATAAAAGCACCCTAATACTAAAAGTCCTTAATCTGAAGTTGTTGTTTAAGCAAATCTCAAAGCTTCCTTGAATGAGCCACCTAACTGTTTAAACAAAATCTCCATATTCTCTCCAGTTTTTAAGTGTCATTAAATAATAGTAGAAAGCATAAACACAAAGAAAATTCACAATTTTAATCATGTTTTTTCCTAACCCCAAATGAAAATAATTAAATCACAATACTCTAAATAAATCCTAACCTCTTTCATCCCACAGACTCAACTTCTTTTCCCACTAGTAAATATAGGTCCTGTCACCCAAATCTGATTTTCACTAGACTGACAGTGAATCAGGTCAACGTGCTTGGCCTGGAACAAAGAAAGATGGAAATGTAAAAGAATTCTTTTCACTTCTAAATAACTGAAATTAAAGTTTAAAGTCTACTATCCATTAAGAAATGATAGCCCTTTTTGCCATTGTACTAGTCTGACAGAGAGACAGAGACGAAGAGGGAACGTGAGAGAGAACAAACATACACACATTAGCACAGTATACCATCACCTTTACTTAAAAGCAGCGTGGTTATACATCTGCTCAAATATATTAATGTCCCCATCTTGGAAGTAGCAGAATAAACAAAATGCCAATGTGGGGGAAAAAAAAAAAAAAAGTAATGAAAAAATAGAAAGAAATGAGGGGAAAGATGAGTGCTGAAAATTTTCAGAACACTTTTATAAAATAATATAAACGAATAAAAAACTCTGACTCTAGCAAATTCTAATTTTTCCAAATTAAATAGCTGAAAGGCAAACATTTTCTGACAGAAACTAATCATGTTGATGCAAAATTAATGAACCAGTAACTGTCTTATAAACAAGTGTTCCTAAGGATTCAAAAGCCAAAAGAACACTTGCTGAAGTCTACAATAAGGCTTGTTGCTACAGAAATTGAAGTTTTTTTTCTCACTAGAGTTAGAGGCTCATTTATTACAATTAACTAAACCCTTCTTGAAATATTATCATTTCTCAGCTGCCATGACATTATACTTCCCAGTTTTCTTCCTTGTCTGGCCTCTCCTACTTGGGTCTCAGCATCCCTTCTTTTACCAAACTGTCAATGATGAGTCTCTCAGAGCTTGGCCCTTTCTTCCCTACACTCTATTCAAAGATGATATCATTATGGCTTTGAGTACTGGCAAGCCCTTATTTTACACAAGCTCATAATCCTTCATTCAAAACTTTGGGACCAGATGTTTTAGAGTTCAAACATACTGAATTTTTAAAATAAAGGTAACGTGGTGTTGTTACCGTATCTTTCACAATACTGCAAGCAGGATTTGCAGTGGCATCTGTGTACCAAACACGTTAATATTTCTAAAGGAAAACATGTATATTCAATGTAGGTAGGATAAATTAATAGCCTTACATCAGTTCTGGTCAAGTTTTGCTGCCAAATGAATTACAGAAAAAAAACTTTCGGTTTTTAGAGCTTTTGGATTTCAGACCTGTAAACAAAGGACTGTGAACATTATACCCAGCCCAGATTATCTGGATCTTCCACAACTGCCCACATGATGTCTCCACTTAGGTATAGGCAGCTCAAAATTAACATGTTCAGAATGGAACATCTGATCCCCTTCCAACCTCTCAAACTAACCTAACAGTTCTTCATCTAGTCTTTCCCATTCATCTCTAACCACACGAACTTACAAGCCAAAACCCACAAGAGATCCTGATCTCCTCAATAATCCCCCCATCCTCCAACTCCTGCCATCTCCGAACACACTCAATTATCTCTTTCAACCACCACACGGCCCCTCATCCTCACCTGACCACTATACTCTCCTTCCAAACTAGACTCTTGATTTTCGTTTGGCCCTACTATAATCCATGCTCCACAAAATTCCCAGAATTATCTTTTAAAATGCAGATCAGGGGGGCGCCTGGGGGGCTCAGTTGGTTAAGTGTCTGCCTTCGGCTCAGGTCATGATCCCAGGGTCCTGGGATCGAGCCCCATGCTGCATATAATCTTTCAGTGTCTTCCAACTGCCTTTTTTTTTTTTTTTAATTTTTCTCTCCTTTATTTGACTTATGCCCTATTCTTTTTCTTTCTTTTTAAAAAATTTGAGATTATTTCTAACTTCTTGGGATTTGCACACATGAAAAAATGTTCAACATCATTAGCCATCGGGGAAATACAAATCAAAATCACAATGAGATACCACCTTACACCAGTTAGAATGGCAAAAATTAACAAGACAGGAAACAACAAATGTTGGTGAGGATGTGGAGAAGGGGAACCCTCTTCCAACTGCTCTTAAGAAAACCTAAACCCTTACTATAGAGCTTTGTCCTTCCCTATCTCTAACTTCTTCCCACTCTCCCTCTTCACTCAGTTTCAGTAAGCACTCTTTGCTTTCTACAATGCGACAGCTTTTTCATACCTCTGGGTCTTATATCCAGGGGTCCTCAGTACCTGGAACACTCATGCCCTAGAATGTGTCTCTTTACTCATTCTTCAAGTCTCAGTTTTAAATCTCACTTTTCCAAAAAAGCCTTTCCTAACTCCCAAATCCAAATCAAATTAGGTTGCTCCTATTATTCCATCTCATAGAATCCTTCTTTTCCCTTGTAACAGGTTTAATAATTCATCATAACTTTGTATTTAATCATGTATTTAATGTTTGCCTCCCTCCTCTATATTGTATCCTCCACCTAGAGCAGGGAGATATTTTATTTACGTATATACTGTTACACACCCAGCAACTAGCACAGTGCGTGCACCACGGCAAGTAAAGACGGATGCGTATATGCCTGCAAACAAGCATGAAAGCCTTCTGATTTCTCAGATGGGAATCATTCATCACTCCAAGCAAGAAGACTCCCTAGAATCCAAAAAGGCAGATTCATAAAGTCCTTCTTCACACTTATTGAATGCCTACCATGAGAATCCCTGTTATCACAGAACTTATATTTTAGTGGAGGAAGACAGACGATAAAAAAACGGTAAAAGAACCAGTGTGCTTCACTACATTCAAATATGATGACTAAGAATAATGTTCTAAGAGGTTTCTTCACCAGCATCAACAGCAGAGTAAAGAATAAGCAGAATAGCTACAGCCAACCCATGATGAATAAGAACATAACAAACCCCTGCTATTGTAAGCCATTGAGATATGGGGGTTTCTTCGTCACCTCAGCATACCCAGCCTATCCTGACAGAGTAAATAACATTCATGGCGTATTAGATGACAATAGGTGCTAAGGAGAAAAACACAAAACAAGAAAAAAGTACAAAAGGGTGGGGGTAGGAGTTTTAGGTATGATTCATAAAAGGTACCCATCTTAAACCTAGGCCTTTAATTAAGGCTCTAAGAACATCAAATGGGATATAAATGATCCCAAGTTTATGGGAAACAGACTTTTTTGTCTGTCCTCCCTAACTAAAATGGAAGTTCTATGAAGAACAGGGATTCTTGATTCTTTGTTAATGGCTATATTCTCAGCAGTGAATCATTTCCAGTTTTCTTCTTAAGCAGAAATCAATTTTATAATTCATACATAAGGCTAACAATCAGCCCTGTTTTCATCATCTACCAATATCCTCACTTTCCCCAATTCTCTTTAAACAGCCTCTTCTGATACACCTAAATAATCCCTTATAATGTCATAGTTATATTGCATCTTGGTCCTCGATCTCCAAAACAAGATGTGTATCTTTAAAACAGCATTAATAAAACATACTAAAAAATTATTTGACACAAGAATTATATTATTTGTATCAGTAAAACAATATCCTGCTTTAGATTTAAAGCTTAAAAATACCAACCTGAGCTGTTTCTGTCATTTTCTGTTCAAAATCGGCTTTTGCTAATGCATACTTCTCCACATAAAGTTTATAGGTATCTGTAGCTTTCTTAGATTTAACAGCTGCCTGTAACAAAAACAAAACAAAAATATTTTTAACTATACAATGACCTGTTTGCTTTCCTGATATAAGTTCATTTGAAATAACTATTTCAATGCATTTTAAGGGATAAGGCCTATGGTGAGTCCAATATGACATAAACTAACTTTAACACCTTTTTTCAAGTCCTCATTAGTAATATTTTTATTATAGTCACAGAATAACGCAGAAATTAAATGCTGATTCTCCTTTGTCTGATGGAATGTGCTTTGAAAAGTTAAATACTCCCATTTTATAACCCAGAGTAATATCATATAACCACATTATAATGGTATGGTGTTTCTAAGAATTCAATCAACAAAAATGTGACAATACCATCAGAATATGCTAGACACTCTTTTCCACACCTGCAAGTCTTCCTTCCTCCCACAACACAGACATATTCCATTTAATGTCTCATTAATAATTATAAAGGTAGCTCAAAAGTTGAGAAATCATTTTCTTTGATGTTTCTCAGTTTCCATTATGCTCCAATAAATCTATAAATTTGTTTATATTTTTGCCTAATTTTCAAGATTTCTATTATTAAAAAATTGTTATTGCATTATTATAACTCAAGTTTTATGAGAATTATGTATTCAATTAAAACTTAATATAAAACAAATTATACAGAGATCTTTTCCTCAAGGACTTCATGAAAGTAGTAGAACCTATTTTTACTTAGAAATCAGCAGAAAGCAACAAAGCCACAGAAGTAAAGATAAATTCTATGGACAATATACACTGAAGAAGAAGAAAGAGTTTGTGTAACTTGTAGGTTCGAGCAGACATATGGTTATCCAGAAACTTGACTATTTTCAAAGTACTGATCAATCTGGACATGGGAAGCTTGGGGAGTAAGGAGTGTTGATGTAAATTAAGAGTCTAAGGAAGATCAAAAAAAGAGAAGATATAAATATCTCAATTTTCTTGATGAGTAAGAGATGGTCTGCTAAGAGTGAAGAAGAGTAGGGTAGGGCTAGGAGCTTCCCAAGAACGAGAAACATTTCAAGCTAGGGTTATAGAAGGTACAACAGACGATGCTAGATGAGTAAAAGTACTCCTAAGAGTCACTGAGGGCTCAGTGAAGCTGGAGAACAGAATTCGTGTACATACAATCCAAACACCACGTAATCCTCTCTAGCTACGGTCAGGAGTCTAGAAATAAGAAGCAGAAACAGAAGTTCGGTTTACCTGAAAGGTCGGGATTGGCAAGAGATGTAGAGAGTCCTACTCTTTACAAAGGCCCCTCTGTATGCTCCTTAAGATATAACTACGTACATTCTAGTAAACACATTATGCTCCATGCTTTCCTGCATTCTTAAATAAATAATATAGGATGCCACTTTATCTTGTAGCATAAAGAAAACTGCTTTTGGAGCCAGAAGACTCTGTCTTAGAGTTTTATATAGTTCTCTCATTCCTAAAATGGGAAGAATACCACCTATTTTTTTAAAGATTTAGCAATGATGAAATGTAACTTATGTAAAATGATTGGGAAAGGGACTGGCATATAGTTAAATATACAAAATAAATGGTATCTGCTATTATTATGGTTTCTAAAAGCAACACCATCAGGAAGATATATAACTGAATTCTGTTGTTATTGTATCTAACAGTTGTACTGAGTTCTCCATCCCTAGAGTAAGTGTTTAAAACCTATACTGATTTTCTAGTTTGCTCCTATGGATTTTTTTTTTTTAACTCTTTTTCCATTGTCTCAGGCCATGTGACATTATTTATACTACTGTTAGTATACTTCCTCTGACATCCTGGCCTTGTTTAAACACATAACAATTAGATGATATGGTTATTTGAAATCTACTAAGTACTTTCATAGGAAGGAGAGATAAATTTGCTAGATTTGAGAAAAAAATTTTAAAGGTGTGGTTATCTGGGTTTCCTTTGGCTATCTGGGAGATATATATACATATATAGAAATATACACACACATATACACGTATATATATATCCATCAAATCCTATATATATATATATATATATATATATATATATATATATATCAAGAGACTTAAGTTTCTTCTACCAACTACCTGTATTTTTAGTCTGTGCAAGAATGAGGGGAACCTGGTCCTAAGAGGAAAGTACATAGCAATACAAGCCTTTCTCAAGAAACAAGAAAGGTCTCAAATACACAACCTAACCCTACAACTAAAGGAGCTAGAGAACAGCAAATAAAGCCTAAACCCAGCAGGAGAAGAGAAATAATAAAGATCAGAGCAGAAATCAATGAAACAGAAACCCAAAGAACAGTACAACAGATCAATGAAACTAGGAGCTGGTTTTTTGAAAGAATTAAAAAGATTGATAAACCCCTGGCCAGATTTATCAAAAAGAAGAGAAACGACCCAAATAAATAAAATGATGAATGAAAGAGGAGAGATCACAACCAACACTAAAGAAATACAAACAATTATAAGAACATATTATGAGCAACTATATGCAGGCATATTAGACAATCTGGAAGAAATGGATGCATTCTTAGAGAGTATAAACTACCAAAGCTGAACCAGGAAGAAATAGAAAACCTGAACAGACCCATAACCACTAAGGAAATTGAAGGAGTAATCAAAAATCTCCCAACAAAGAAGAGCCCAGGGCCAGATGGCTTCCCAGGGGAATTCTACCAAACTTTTAAAGAAGAATTAATACCTTTTCTTCTGAAGCTGTTTAAAAAATAGAAATGGAAGGAAAACTTCCAACCTCATTTTATGAGGCCAGCATTACCTTAATCCCAAAAGCCAGACAAAGACCCCATCAAAAAGGAGAACTACAGACCAATATCCCTGATGAACATGGATGCAAAAATTCTCACCAAAATACTAGCCAATAGGATCCAACAGTACATTAAGAGAATTATTCACCACGACCAAGTGGGATTTTTATTCCTGGGCTGCAAGGTTGGTTCAACATCCGCAATCAATCAATGTGATATAATACATTAATAAAAGAAAGAACAAGAACCATATGATCCGCTCAATAGATGCAGAAAAAGCATTTGACAAAGTACAACATCCTTTCTTGATTAAAATTCTTCACAGTGTAGGGATAGAGGGTACATACTTCAATATCATAAAAGCCATCTATGAAAAACCCACAGTGAATATCATACTCAATGGGGAAAAACTGAGAGCTTTTCCCCTAAGGTCAGGAACATGGCAGGGATGTCCACTATCACCACTGCTGTTCAACATAGTACTAGAAGTCCTAGCCTCTGCAATCAGACAAAAATAAAAAATAAAAGGCATCCAAATCGGCAAAGAAATGAAACTCTCACTTTTTGCAGATAATATGGTAATTTATGTGGAAAACTGCTAGAACTCAAAGAGGAATTCAGTAAAGTGGCAGGATATAAAATCAATGCACAGAAATCAGTGGCATTTCTATACACCAACAACAAGACAGAAAAAAGAGAAATTAAGGAGTTGATCCCGTTTACAATTGCACCCAAAACCGTAAGATACCTAGGAATAAATCTAACCAAAGAGGCAAAGGATCTGTACTCAGAAAACTATAGAATACAATTGAGGAAGACACGAAGAAATGGAAAAACGTTCCATGCTCATGGATGGGAAGAACAAATATTGTGAAGATGTCAATGCTACCTAGAGCAATCTACATATTTAATACAATCCCTATCAAAATACCATCAATTTTTTTCAAGAAATGGAACAAATAATCCTAAAATTTGTATGGAACCAGAAAAGACCCCGCATAGCCAGAGGAATGGTGGAAAAAAAAGCAAAGCTGGTGGCATCACAATTCCGGACTTCAAGCTCTATTACAAAGCTGTCATCATCAAGACAGTATGGTACTGGCACAAAAACAGACACATAGATCAATGGAACAGAATAGAGCCCAGAAATGGACCCTCAACTCTATGGTCAACTAATCTTCGACAAAGCAGGAAAGAATGTCCAATGGAAAAAAGTCTCTTCAACAAATGGTGTTGGGAAAATTGGACAGCCACATGCAGAAGAATGAAACTGGACCCTTTCCTTACACCACACACAAAAATAGACTCCAAATGGTTGAAAGACCTCAATGTGAGACAGGAGTCCATCAAAATCCTAAAGGAGAACACAGGCAGCAACCTCTTTGACCTGAGCCACAGCAACTTCCTCCTACAAACATCACCAAAGGCAAGAGAAGCAAGGGCAAAAATGAACTATTGGGATTTCATCAAGATAAAAAGCTTTTGCACACAAAAGAAAAAGCTTTTGCACACAAAAGAAACAGTCAACAAAACCAAAAGACAACCAACAGAATGGGAGAAGATATTTGCAAATGACATATCAGATAAAGGGCTAGTATCCAAAATCTATAAAGAACTTATCGAACTCAAAACCCAAAGAACAAATGATCCAATCAAGAAATGGGCAGAAGACATGAACAGACATTTTTCCAAAGAAGACATCCAAATGGCCAACAGACACATGAAAAAGTGCTCAACATCGCTCGGCATCAGGGAAATCCAAATCAAAATCTCAGTGAGATACCACCTCACACCCGTCAGAATGGCTAAAATTAACAAGTCAGGAAATGACAGATGTTGGCAGGGATGCGGAGAAAGGGGAACCCTCCTACACTGTTGGTGGGAATGCAATCTGGTGCAGCCACTCTGGAAAACAGTATGGAGGTTCCTTAAAAAGTTGAAAATAGAGCTACCATACGACCCAGCAATTGCACTACTGGGTATTTACCCCAAAGATACAAATGTAGGTATCCGAAGGGGTACGTGCACCCCGATGTTTATAGCAGCAATGTCCACAATAGCCAACCTATGGAAAGAGCCTAGATGTCCATCAGCAGATGAATGGATAAAGAAGGTGTGGTATATATATACAATGGAATATTATGCAGCCATAAAAAAAAAAATCTTGCCATTTGCAACAACATGGATGGAACTAGAGGGTCTTATGCTAAGCGAAATAAGTCAATCAGAGAAAGACAAGTATGTGATCTCACTGATATGAGGAATTTGAGAAGCAAGGCAGAGGATCATAGGGGAAGAGAGAGAAAAATGAAACAAGATGAAACCAGAGAGGGAGACAAACCATAAGAGACTCTTAATCTCAGGAAACAAACTAGGTTGCTGGAGTGGAGAGGGGGTGGGAGGGATGGGGTGGCTGGGTGATGGACACTGGGGAGGATATGTGCTATGGTGAGTGCTGTGAATCGTGTGTAAGACTGATGAATCATAGACCTGTACCCCTGAAACAAATAATACATTATATGTTAATAAAAATAAATAAAATGCAGAGTAAAAAAAAAAAAGAAAAAAGAATGAGGGGCGCCTGGGTGGCTCAGTCCTTAAGTGTCTGCCTTTGGCTCAGGTCATGATCCCGGAGTCCTGGGATAGAGTCCCACATCGGGCTCCCTGCTCAGCGGGAAGTGTGCTTCTCCCTCTGATCCTCACCCTGCTTGTGCTCTCTCTCTCTTTCAAATAAATAAAATCTTTAAAAAAAAAAATGATCAGCAACCTACAGTCCATGGAGTGATTTTCAGTGACAGAGCCTAGCAAAATAACGTAGTCCCACTAGCAGCCCCTTCTTTGCTTGTTCCTTATCCTAACACCTACTCTTTTTGTAGTGCCGCCTAGTAATTTATATGTTAGCTATTGATGAAGACTTGAGTTGTGATCACCCCTAGAGACATCTGCAATTTGGAAAAAATTCATAAAAATGGAAAAGTCCCCCCAAATAGGGCTATAATGATTGTGGCTATACTATTTTATTTTCTGTTTGGTGTCTATACTTTTAAAAGTAATTTATTTCATAAGATCGTCCCTGTTTTCTTTTTACAGGTTCTATACAAAATAGGATACTTCCCCTTCTAAACTTACCATTAAAACCTCTCTCTAACCTCTTGTTCTGCACTATTCAATGTTTTTGCTGCCCAAAAAGAAGGAAGCTTCTTGAATACAGAAGGGGAGAATATGTGTTTTAGCCTGTAATAACCTTCATAACATCTAGCATAATGACAAGCACAGGGTAGGAACTAAAACACTTACTACCATATACAAATTATCACTTCATAATCCAACAATCAGAAAAATACTTGAATAAGACATTTAAAAAGCCAAGACTCAAACAATGAATCATGGAACACTATATCTAAAACTAATGATGTAATGTATGGGGATTAACATAACAATAAAAAAATTAAAAAATAATAATAATAAAAATAAAAAGCCAAGACTCTAGTCTTTAGCCGATATTTAAAGTAAAAATAAGCTCTTAATTTGTGTTGTATTAACAAACTGGAAAAATTCAAATAACATTTTGCTGTAATGATTATTTTTCCAAGTAAACATATATACTGTGTTGCAGATGATACAATGAGTTTCTCACTCACAAGGAATCTGTAATCTAACAGGAATAAAAGATGACTGCCTGGAGGGGCATTACTCCTTTTAGAAGATGTCTCCGTGATATATTTCTACAGTATCACCAAAGCAATTATTTTACATTATTCATTATACTTATACGACTTTAAGAGATGGAAAGAAGTTCCTGAAGCATCATTTCTTCTTCCAACACTCAGTCTCTAGAATTCAAACTAGTTTTGGTACTCAAATTTTTACTGAGTCGACAAACCATGAGAGACGATGGACTCTGAAAAACAAACTGAGGGTTCTAGAGGGGAGGGAGTGGGAGGATGGGTTAGCCTGGTGATGGGTATTAAAGAGGGCACGTTCTGCATGGAGCACTGGGTGTTATGCACAGACAATGAATCATGGAACACTACATCAAAAACTAATGATGTAATGTATGGGGATTAACATAACAATAAAAAAATTTAAAGAAAAAAATTTTTACTGAGTCAACAGGTTTAGAAATAATTTTAAAAATTTAAACCAGCATACTTTTCTTAACTTTCTTTTTTCCTCCCAGAATATTCTCACTATAAAACTAAGTCTACTTAGTTTTCAACTCAGCACAAACTTATTTTTCCACTATTTCCAACCATAAAATTATTGTCTTTATCTCAAAAGTTCAGATTAGGATCTAACTCAGAATATAAATGGACGGGTAAGTCTTCTGGAGCATACTTTCTGATACCAGGAAGCTGGGGAAAATTTCACTTCTCTTATTTGAGGCATGAAAGAAGAGAGAAGATACCCTTTAAAGTTCTAACTTACATTTTTTACATCAGCCCTCACTCTTCAAAAGTAAAAATAATAGGCCAGAATCATGGAAATTATGTACCAACCTAGAGAAGTATCTTGGAAAACTAACAAAAGGAGTACTTAATCGTAAAGGAATAAAATGAAAAAAAAAAAAAACCTGTTCACTCACGAAGTGTTTTGAGTAATGACAAAAACAAATTTAAAGAAAAAGAAGGGTATCATATAAAAAGATGCAGAGGCAATTTTAGAATGTAATTGTATTGGGAACATCTTTATTTTTTTAAAGCAAGAAAGAGCCCTCAGAGGAAACAACTAAACAGCAATACTCATTTAAGTCAAAACAACTTTCTAAATAGTATATATACTTAGAAATGCTGTAAATTCTAGGGTAGAATTATAAAAACAGAATATCCAAGTAGTAACGAATTTGCCCACTTTCATAAAGTCATTATTAAAAAGGGAAGTTAGAGCATTTGTTCTTAAATGAGGAAATTATGCTTTCAAAAAAAACAGCTACATTTCTTCTCACAAATAAAGACTGGCTTTAACAAATTACTTACTGATAATAAAATAAATCCCACATTTTATTCATTTCCTTAGCATTTTAAATAAATTTACTGATATACTATGAGAAATATTTGTGTTTAAGTGTCTACGATTGCCTGCGTGGTGCAGTCAGTTAAGCGTCCAACTCTTGGTTTCAGCTTGGGTCCTGATCTCAGGATCATGAGATCGAGGTTTGCATCAGGAGTCTGCTAAGTTTCTCTCTCCCTCTCCATTTGCCCTTCCCCACTTCACGCTCTTTCTCTCTCATATAAATAAATTCTTGAATAAATTCTTGAAATCTTAACAAAAAAAAAAAAGAAAAAGAAAAAGGCACCTTTCCTCTAAGCTGTCCACACGACCACAAGGTAAGTGAAGCACAGACCACCAAATCACAACCCTTGGACACAACCATATGCTACAGCTCTGCCTAGTATGTTAATCCAAAGGAAATCCTTTAATTTAATCTAAATCATTACCTTATATTAAACCTTTTTCAGTTTATATCAAAGGACTCAGACAATCATTTCTTTAAGTATAATTTCTAGGTACCATATATTCTTCAAGTGGTCACTACATACTAGGTACTAAGTTAAACCCACTGGGTTTCACACACACAAAAAAAATAAAGAGCAGTATTTAGCCGAGGAGTACTTGAACCCTTTGGAAAATTTCAAATTCAGATAGCACACTTTTGCATTAATGATATGGGATTCATACCAATTTATTGACCTGTATGTTACTGACCTATAGGAACTGTTCCTATAGCTCACATTTAAAAAAAATAATCTCTTATTTTGAAATATAGTTGGCTTTATCTATATTTGTTCCTATCTTTTTCATTTTTTTGGAAAAAATTAATTATTAAATAGACAAAGGGAGGCCCCATGTCCTTACCAATCCCATTCCCCACTTGCTCTGCAAAGGTAACTCCCATTATGTAACTTAGTGTTTATTGTCCCTATGCATGCCCCTTATACAGTTAATTATACTTTAAAGGGGTTTTTTTTTGCAGAGAATTAAAAATTATGTGAAAGGCATCAAAATCTACATATTCTTCTGGAACTTTTTCTTGCTCAACATTATGCTTTTTAGATTTACCCATGTCAATGTTAATTCATGTCATTCTAGCTCTTTTTTTTTGCTTTTATAATAAACATTTTAGAGCACATCAAAGAAGTGCAATAAACTCCATTAACCCATCATGTAACTTCAAGATTCCATCCATTCTTCCCCTCCAATATTTTTTTGATACAGTATTTTAAATCCCAGATCTATCATTTTACCCTATAAAATTTATTTTAACTGCTGAATATTCCCATTATATGAAACAGTCTTCTGTTGTTAAACATTAAAGTTGTTTTACATAGTAAGAATTTTTTCCAATTTGACAACCTATTATTAGAGGAGTCTAATTCACTTATATACATATTATGGCTTTGGTATATTTGAACTTACTTCTTCTAGCTTACTTTGAGCTTTCTGCCTACCATTCTTTTTTTCTCTATTTCCTCCTCTCTCTCCTATCAATAAATTTTAATATCCCCTTTTCTTTTTCCTTATTTAAAAGACTTAGACTTCTATTCTTTTAGAAGTTATGCTTAATGGACCTACCTGATTATTACTAACTCTGACATGCCATTAATTTATAAAGTACACCATTATCTTGTGTACCATTAAAATAGAAAAATGCTACCATCTAAAGCATAAAATGCTTTCTTAACACTTAAAATTCTAATTTTATACTTTAAAAGAGCTCTTTTAGACTTACTTAGAAGTACATTTTTATTCTATTACCACCCCATGTGATACAGAATAAAAAGGAAAGCAAAATGAATTGTTTGACATACTCCTATATCTTCCTCATATTCAGATTTGAACCTTCTCAATTACTTTCCAATTCAGAGATCGCTGAGGTCTGTTTTTTCCCCACACATTATTATCCTCAATGTCATCAAGACCATTACCGATGTAGTATCTCTTAAAAATGCTCCATTATTATCTCCCAATTTTCTTCTAAACACCAGTGCTCACATTTTCTTGATCTTACCAGAAGGTCTCAACAAAAGGTTTCAGACAAAAACCAGAACAATTCCTTCCTCAAATTGTCTTAAGATGGTCTGTTAACTAAAACACCAAAGTGCTGCAGTTGTCCAATCATGCTACCACATAGAATAACCAAGTTCACAAAGGCAATAAAAATACACACATAAGCTACCTTACCAACAGTGATTATATATCATCAGCTGAAGATGCATTCTGATTTCAAAGATGTGAGAAAACAAGAAATACCTGGTAGCTTTTAATATTCTCTTTTTCTCTGGAGTCTAGGTCCGAATTTATCTTTATGTAACCTGCTTAATACCAAGAATGTTCTTTCAAACTGGGGACTCTTTTTTTTTTTTAATACTTATATATACACACTTTTTTTTTAAGTTTTTATGTTAATTCCAGTTAACATACAGTGTTGTATTAATCTATGGACTACTGAATTTCCTCAGGTCTGAAAAATCCCGAGCTATTAACTCTTTAAATACTACTAGACCACCATTCTCTCCATTTTCTTCTGGAATTCACATGAGATGAATGTTGGTAACCTTTATTTGTTATTTTTTTTAAGATTTTATTTATTTGAAAAAAAAAGATTTTATTTATTTGAGAGAGAGAATGCGAGGGCACACATGAGTTGGGGGGGGGGGGGCAAAGGGAGAGGGAGAAGCAGACTCCCTCCTAAGCACAGAGCCCGACCCGGGGCTTGATCCTACGACCCTGAGACCATGACCTGAGCTGAAGACAGAGGTTTAACCGACTGAGCCACCCAGGCACCCCAGTAATCTTTATTTCTTTGTACTATGTTCTGGGTGAGTTCCCTCAGTACCATCTTCCAAATTCATTCTTTGACTACATCAATTCTGAAGTTTAAAGTTTGTCTTTGAGAGAGAGGGAGAGCACAGAGGGAGAAGCAGACTCCCCACTGAGCAGGGAGCCCAATGCAAGACTTGATCCCAGGACCCTGAGATCATGACCTGAGCCAAAGGCAGACGCTTAACCGACTGAGCCACCCCGGTGTCCCAAGTTTGTATTTTCTATTACTTTTTTCTCAATAACCACATTTTTCATTTCCAAGTTTTCTAATTAGCTGTTTTCCTATCTAGTAGATCTTATTCCATTATGTTTCTTTTAATTTCTTAATCCTCTTTACTAGTTTATATTCATTTATCTCTTTGAACATACTGAACACAAACTTTTTTGTTCATCTGTTTTATAAATTTATGTACTTACTTTTTTTTAAAGATTTTATTTATTTATTTGACAGAGAGAGAGAGACAGCGAGAGAAGGAACACAAGCAGGGGGAGTGGGAGAGGGAGAAGCAGGCCTCTCGCGGAGCAGGGACCCAAGGCTGGGCTCGGTCTCAGGACCCTGGGATCGTGGCCTGAGCCAAAGGCAGACGCTTAACAACTGAGCCACTCAGGCACCCCTGTTTTATGAATTTAAATTTTATCTGGAGTGAATTCTTTTTCCAATTGTTAAATTTATTGCTGTCTTAGTATTAGATTTCTTGGATGTACTCTAGAATTTTGGGTGTTCACTCATTTCAAATGGGAGGTTTCTTGTTTTTTCCCCTTCTCCTCTTCTCTCTCCCTCCATCAGTGCTGTGGGACAGATCCATAGTAAGCAATGTAAATGTTACCACCTAGAAGTGTGTTATGTTCTATCCTTTGTGCTCATCTATCCCCACCTAGCAGTTTTCAGGGCATCTCCTGCCAGCCCTCAAAGTCCCCAACTTAGTATCAGTCTTATAAAAGTAGTTTTTAATTACTTCCCTGGAAGAATATTGGTGATAAGGCCAAAACAGTCATAAAATGGTTCCTTAGCTTGATCTGGGTCAAAATTGTGTCCATAAGCCCTCATCTTCCAATAAAGCTTTAGCCCTAGTGAGCATCCCAAGATTTTTTTCCTACCTATATTGCTTCACATAGTGAGTGGGACTCCTTGTGCTCTATCTCAGATGGGAAACACTTAGTCCCTTTTACCACACAAGAGCTTAAATTCCACAGCCTAGCTTAGGACTTTGAATCCAACAAAACCTGCAAAATCAATCTCTACACACCACTTTGAGTTTCTGTTCTGTTTCTGGTTCATAGAGATAATATTCTACTTTTTTGGGTCCTATGATTTTGTTCTGTTTTCCCTTCTTATATTTTATTCACAAATGCTGTGTCTGGAATGGTGTTTAAAATAGTAAACTTGGGGCGCCTGGGTGGCTCAGTTGGTTAAGCGACTGCCTTCGGCTCAGGTCATGATCCTGGAGTCCCTGGATCGAGGCCCGCATCGGGCTCCCTGCTCGGCGAGGAGCCTGCTTCTCCCTCTAACCCTCCCCCCTCATGTACTCTCTCTCTCTCTCATTCTCGCTCTCTCAAATAAATAAATCTTTAAAAAAAAAATAAAATAGTAAACTTATTGTGCCTTATCTTTTTCTCCCTCCCAATTATTATTTATTGCACAAACATTAAAGGAAATCAGTTATGCCAAAACCCATCAGCTGTTTTGATTTTTCCATATTCTCTTCTAGTTTCTGTCCATGTATGTACACTTCTAAAATTATTATAATTGCTATAATACAGTTACAATTTGGTTTTCTTTTTTTTATTGGATATTTCACATACTTTAGAAAGCTTTCAAAATTATCACTCCCTATGGCACGCTCCTAAATGAGATATAACACATCAAACAAGTGAATGGTTAGTTTAAACTGTTTTGAAAGGGGGAAAAAATCTACTTTCAATTAAAACGTGAGTGGGGGAAAGGATTGTGGTTTACCACAATACTACATAAATGTCTTCAAAGTCAGCAATAAATCACCCACAACACATATTTTAAAGCTTATCTTCAAGTATCTATGCCTTTCTAAATATACCAATCTTGACTAAAAAAAATTTTACCTCACGTTAAACCTCACACCAAGCAGTATCTTATCAAGTATCTTACTATAAAAATAGCCTACAAATGTCAATGGCATGAAGAAATTATTTCTTTTTATGTATTTGCCTAATGTATTTACCATACACAACATATTCTGCAAACCTAGTTCTGTTTCACTTCGGTAAATCATGAACACTCAGAGGCACAGTGTCTTCATCTTTAATATGAGATTATTCCTGAGTGAGGATTAAATGCAGTCTTATGTTTGAAAGTGCTTTGAAACCACAGAAATATTATTTTTATTACAATTACCTTTTCTATTTCTCTTTGTGTAGCTCCTTCCTTTTTCAAACGTTCCTGTTCTACACACTTGGCATTGTAATTTTCCTTGGATTTCTGGAGGGCCTGAGTTATGCTTTGAATGGTTTGAACAGCTTCCAGAGTTCCTGCAACTTCTTCTTTAGTCTGTATGGTATGAAATGATTCATCAAAATGACTGAACTGTCATGCACTCAATATCTGAAAAATCAATCCTTTCGCAGGAAAAAAATGATACCTTTTTGTGAGATTTTACTTGTTCTTCTCCATACTTCTGAACTTCCTTTATTAATTCTTGTAATTTTCTAACAAGATCCAAGTGACAGTTTGCTAATTTCTCTGTAGATGTTTTGAACACATCCCACACTGGTGCAAATGTTCTAAGGGGAAAGGAAATACGGGAATTATTTAATAAAAGAAAAGTTTAAGGCTCCAAAACAAAACCAACAGAAAAAATAATGTTATATTCAGCAATTTTAATTAGACAAAATAGGAAATTAAAATAAATCACAAATGAAATGATTTTTCATTCTGACAGTGATTTTTCAGACTGACAGTGATTTTTTTGTACTCCTTGGTTAATTAAAATATTTTTGGACCTTAAGTACACCGAAATCAGTTAACTATTTATCACAGGTCTGGCCACGGCCCTCTCTCTTAATTATATCATACTATTTTCTGAGTTGATTTAGTTTTTTTGACTTGTATCAGAAGCCTTTCTAATCACGGTCTATTGTTAAAAATTAACTTTTTACCAAATTTCAATTTTTGACTATTCAGTGCTCATTTAAAATGCTTCATCAAAAAATAAAAGTTCCTCTGAATTCTAAGATGCAAAATCAAATGCACACATGATTTTATGAGTCCTCATCTCTAATAATCATTTGAGAATTATTTTAACACTGTTACGTGAAATATTGTTTCAGATAATTTTATCTGTGCACTTTAACACTAAGACAGTCCCCTTTCCACTACATGGTACATGATGCAGGACCTACTTTCCTATCACTTTTTCACAATACTGAGAATGTAGTATTTTCCACAGGTTCAAGCATATCCAAGAATTACTAAATTATTATATCCTAGATAGTACTTAGGATGTTAATGGTTAGCTTAAAACAATCTGGTCAATAAGGAATGATCTAAAGATAATTTTATCCTATGTTTGCCTCAGGTACTTCCTAAGATACTTTCAACATCACCTGTTTTGCTCCATGACCAGACCTCTACTAGAAAACAAATAGAAGCACAAGGCTAAAGGGCAGAGAAAGAAATTACTTACCCTAATATGTACTCTGTCCCAATTACTACATTTCCTATCCAGTAGGAATGCTAACTTGCAGTGATCATTTTAAGCAACAGTAAAGAAGTTCAAAGAGGAAAGTTAAGATACTTAGAATAGGGCTGTTCTGATTAGATCTCACCTCACACTTTAAAATCTAAATCAGCATCAAATCTGGCAAGGAGTTAAATGGAATATTTTGAGAGCAAAAATAGGTAACTGAAAAGCATCCACTCACTACAGCACCAAAATACATGTACATCACTTCATGTAAACATGACAGTGTGGATTTCACAAAGCAAGAAGATGGAAGTGTCCCTTTACCAAAGGATTCTTTACATTGTAAAGGGGTTCAACATAAGACTTCTGTAAGTACAGGTTTCTTTAAGGAATGTCAAATATCATTACATTTTTAAAAGTTTAATATACGGAACTTTTTTGGGGTCAAGTAATACACATTAATGTATAATAAGCAATAAGAAAGAAAACTGACCAGTCTGAAGTTATGTTTAAATGCAAAAAAATACAGAAAGAGGAAACTCAATTTCTTGAATAATATGCATCAGTAAAACATTAATATTTAAAATCTTTATAATCTTAAGCAATGACACCAACACGTAAAATATCATCCATTATTTATGAGACCACGCATTTCAAAAACAGAAATGTTGTCAACATCTTTATTATCAAGAAACACAGGTGAAGTCAACCCATGTTTTTTCTATCTCCCACCTGATTAACTAAAAATAGGGTAGAATTTCTATAATATAACCACAACCAAATAAGTACATTATGTTATTATATTTATGAACCATTATGTCTTCAACAAGAACTTAATGTTCTCAAGAAATGTGCCTAAATCAACACTGAAAAACAGTTTTTCAAAGAAATTAACTCACCCAAGTTGCGAATAATTGCTTGCAGATTTTGCTAGTTTTGTCATTGACCTGGAGTATGCTTCTTCTATTGTAGCTCTGTTAAATCAAATTTCCATAGGATAAGAGCTCTCAAACACATAGAAAAATTATCAAAAATATAATTAAAACTGTTGAAACAAAAAACCCAAATTATGTATTAAAAATAAGTAGGTATTGGGGTGCCTGGTTAGCTCAGTCAGTAGGTCATTCGACTCTGCATCTCGGGGTCATGAGTTCAAGCCCCAGGTTGGGTATAGAGCTTACTTAAAAAAAAAAAAAAGTAGGTATGTGGTCATGATACTTAGGTATCTTAGGCCCCTCAAACTCAGAATATCCAAACCAAACTTACTTCAAACTCTTCCCCAACCCCATGACAACAAAAACCAGCTCTCTAACAAAAAGGAACTATTAACAGTAACTGTCTCTCATTGATGGAACTGTGACTTTTTTTGCTCCTTTAAACTTCTGTGTGTCTTTTTAATATATCACAAGGGTGGTACTTTGATCATCTAAAAAAAGTTAATACAGAAAAAAAATTAATATCTCAATGGATAAGTTTAACAGCAACAAAAAAGTGGTTCAATCTCCAGCAGTAGTAAAGTGATACAAAAACCTCCTGATGAGGAAAGCCAGAAAAACATGGAGAAAAGGGGCTAACTAAAAGGCATCAGAGAGCTCAGGAGGCAATTAAGAATGAGTAAGCCAAGATCTAAGAGAAGGATATCCAGAGAAGTAAATCAGGTATGTTGGTTAGCTACCCCTGGGGGCATCTAGAAGCAGAAGCTGAGACTAGGAAGAGGAGCAGAGTTTTTCACAGCCTCACAGGGTAAGAGAGACAAAACTAGATTCAGACTTACCAAAGATGGGAAGCATGGGAAATCCCATACCTTTAAGTTGAGACTCAATGAGTAAGGATAAACCTAAATAGGCAAGCTCTCAAAGGGACTACCAACTGTACTTTTTCAAGCCCTCATACTGGATCCTATATGGATGTGTTACATACATTCATAAAACCATCAAGCACATAAGCAAATAAGACAAATGAACAAAAACCAGGAAGAACAAATAAGCAATGTTCCAAATGCTGAGATTAGAAAGCTTAGATTTTATGAGTTTATGTATTGTCTTCAAGGAGACAGTACATTAAATCAAGAATTTCAGGAGCGCCTGGGTGGGCTCAGTCGGTTAAGTGTCTGCCTTCAACTCAGGTCATGATCCCAGCAGCCTGGGATCAAGCCCCTCATCAGGCTCCGTGCTCGGCAGGGAGCCTGCTTCTCGCTCTCCCTCTGCCTGCCTGCCTGCCTACTTGTGATCTCTCTCTCTCTCTGTCAAAGAAATAAATAAAATATCTTAAAAAAAAAAAAAAAGGAATTTCAGGGACACCTGCCTGGCTCAGTCACTAGAGCCTGTGACTCTTGATCTCAGGGTCATGAGTTCAAGCCCTATCACAAAGCTGTAATCATCAAGACAGCATGGTACTGGCACAAAAACAGACACATAGAACAATGGAACAGAACAGAGAGAGCCCAGAAATGGACCCTCAACTCTACGGTCAACTAATCTTTGACGAAGCAGAAAAGATGCCCAAAGGAAAAAAGTCTCTTGAACAAATGGTGTTGGGAAAATTGGACAGCCACATGCAGAAGAATGAAACTGGACCTTTTCCTTACACCTCACACAAAAATAGACCCAGAATGGATAAAAGACCTAAATGTGATGCAAGAATCCATCAAAATCCTTGAGGAGAACACAGGCAGCAACCTCTTCGACCTCAGCCGCAGCAACTTCTTGCTAGACACGGCCCCAAAGGCAAGGGAAACAAAGGCAAATAGGAACTACTGGGACTTCATCAAGATAAAAAGCTTTTGCACAGCAAAAGAAACGGTCAACAAAACCAAAAGACAACCAACAGAATGGGAGAAGATAGTTGCAAATGACATATCAGATAAAGGGCTAGTATCCAAAATCTATAAAGAACTTCTCAAAATCAAAATCAAGACCCAAAGAACAAATAATCCAATCAAGAAATGGGCAGAAGACATGAACAGACATTTCTGCAAAGAAGACATCCAAATGGCCAACAGACACATGAAAAAGTGCTCAACATCACTCGGCATCAAGGAAATCCAATTCATAAACTCAATGAGATACCACCTCACACCAGACAGAATGGCTAAAATTAACAAGTCAGGAAACGACAGATGTTGGCGAGGATGCAGAGAAAGGTGAACCCTCCTACACTGTTGGTAAGAATGCAAGCTGGTGCAGCCACTCTAGAAAACAGTATGGAGGTTCCTCAAAAAGCTGAAAATAGAGCTACCCTATGACCCAGCAATTGCACTACTGGGTATTTACCCCAAAGATACAAATGTAGTGATCCAAAGGGGCATGTACACCCCAATGTTTATAGCAGCAATGTCCACAACAGCCAAACTATGGAAAGAGCCTAGATGTCCATTAGCAGATGAATGGATAAAGAAGATGTGGTATATATATACAATGCAATATTACAGAGCCATCAAAAAAAATTAAATCTTGCCATTTGCAACAACATGGATGGAACTACAGGGTATTATGCCAAGTGAAATAAGTCAATCAGAGAAAGACAATTATCATATGATCTCACCAATATGTGGAATTTGAGAAGCAAAGCAGAGGACCATAGGGGAAGAGAGGAAAAAATGAAACAAGACGAAACCAGAGAGGGAGACAAACCATAAGAGACTCTTAATCTCAGGAAACAAACTAAGGGTTGCTGGAGTGGAGAGGGGGCGGGAGGGATGGGGTGGCTGGGTGATGGACACTGGGGAGGGTATGTGCTATGGTGAATTGTGTAAGACTGATGAATCATAAACCTGTACCCCCGAAACAAATAATACATTATATGTTTATAATTAATAAATAAATAAATAAATAAAATAATTTTAAGAAAGAATTTCAGGGGTATCTGCCTGGCTCAGACACTAGAGCATGCAACTCTTGATCTCAGGGTCCTGGGTTCAAGACCTACATTCAGTGCAGAGCGTACATAAATCAACCAACCAACCAATCAAGAATTTCAGTAGAGAAATGGAAATCATTTTTTAAAAGTGAAGGAAATCATAGCAAATTTGGAAAAAAAGATACAAACTCTATTGGTTTGTAAAATACGGTATCAAAAATTAATATCTCAACCCATGAGGTTAAACAGAAGATTCAATACACTACAGTGAGAATCAGTAAACCAGAAGAGAAGTGAGAAGACTCTATTCTGGTATAAAGCTCAGAGAGACAAAAGAATGGAAAACAGAGAAGAGAAATGGAAGAATGGAAAACAGAGACAGGACAAAGTAAAAAAAAAAAAAAAAAATCTAATGTGTAAAGGGAAAAAAATAGGTCAGAATTATTTCCAGAGATAATGACAGACAATTTTCCAAAACTGACAAAAAATATCAAACCATAGACCCAAGCAGCCCAACAAACCCTAAGAGTATAAAATAAAAAGAAATCTATATTTCATCACCTAGTAAAACTATGTCTATCTATACCTAGGTGATGTATGTTTACACCTAGGTGAAAACTGCTGAAAATGAAAGACTAAAAGAAAATCTTAAAAGCAGCTAAACCCTTCCCATTACCAAATGTTACCTTTAAAGAATCTATAATTACTGATACCTAACATCTCAACAGTAGATACTGGAATGATCTTGAATTAAAAAAAAAAAAAAAATCCTGTGGGTACCTGGGTGTCTCAGTCGGTTAAGCATCTGCCTTTGGCCCAGGTCATGACCCCAGGGTCCTGGGACTGAGTCCCACATTGGGCTCTCTGCTCAGCAAAGGAGTCTGCTTCTCCCTCTCCCTCTGCCCCTCCCGCCTGCTCATGCACACGTTCTCTCTCTCTCTCAAATTTCTAAAATAAATAAATAAATAAAAATCCAGTGAAATGCAAAACTGTGCAACTCCTAGAAAATAATAACATAAGAGAAAACCCAGAAGACCCTGGATATAGTGATGTCTTTTAAGATAAACAACAAAGATAATAAGATCTATGACAGGAATCAATGATAAGCTGGATTTCATTAAAATTAAAAATTTCTGCTCTGTGAAACACAATGTCAAGAAAATGAGAAGTCACAGACTGGGAGAAAATATCTGCAAAAGACACATCTGAAAAAAAATTTACCTCAAATATACAAAGAACTCTTAGAACTCAACAATAAGACAACAAGATTAAAAAACGGGCCAACGACCTTAACAGACATCTCACCAAAATACATATAAAGGTGGCAAATAAGCATATGAAAAGATGCTACACATCACATGTCATCAAGGAAAGTAAATTAAAACAAGATACAACTACATACCTATTAGAAAGACCAAAGTCTGAACCACTGAGAAAACCAAATACTAGCAAGGATGTGGAGCAAAGGAATTCTCATTCACTGCTGGTAGAAATGCAAATGATACAGCCACTTTGGCAGACAGTTCGGCAGTTACTTACAAAACTAAACATACTCTTACTGTATAATCCAGCAATAGAATTCCTCATTATCAATGGAGTTGGAAACACGTCCACACAAAAACCCATACAGATGCTTATAGCACCTTTATTCATTACTGCCAAAACTTGGAAGCAACCAAGATATCTTTCAGTAGGTAAATGAATAAACTACGGTACATCCAGACAATGGAATATTATTCAGTACTAAAAAAAAATGAGGGGCGCCTGGGTGGCTCAGTCATTAAGCCTCTGCCTTCGGCTCAGGTCATGATCCCAGGGTCCCAGGATCGAGCCCCGCGTCGGGCTCCCTGCTCAGGGGGAGGCCTGCTTCTCCCTCTCCCACTCCCCCCTGCTTGTGTTCCCTCTCTCGCTGTGTCTCTCTCTCTGTCAAATAAATAAAATCTTTAGAAAAAAAATTTTTTTTAAATAATAAACAAATAAATGAAAAGAGCCACCAAGGCATGAAAAGACATTAAGGCACTTTAAATGCATATTCCTAAGTGAAAGAAGCCAATCTGAAAGTCTATTACATACTGTATGATTTCAACTATATGACATCTGGAAGAGACAAAACTATGAAAACAGTGAAAAAGAGCACAAAGAATTCCTAAGACAGTGAAAATACTCTACATAATACTGTAATGATGGATACATGCCATTATCATTTGTCCAACCTGTATAATGTACAATACCAAGGGTGAACCCCAAGGCAAAACAATGGACTTTGGGTGATTATAATGTGTCAGTGTATGTTCACACTTGGTAAAAAATGTACCATATTCTAGGGGGATGAGGATATGGACAAAATAGGTGAAGGGGATTAAGAGATACAAACTTCCAGTTATAATAAATAACTTATGGGTATGAAAAGTACAGCACTGAGAACAGAGTCAACAATATTGGAATAACTTTGTATGGTGACAGAACGTAACCACACTTACAGTGGTGAGCTTTCCCTAATGCAGAGAATTGTCAATTCACTACACTGTATGCCTGAAACTAATACAAATTTGTATGTCAACTATACTTCAATTAAAATTTTTTTAATCTTTTTTTTTTTAAGAGTTCTTTAAATTGTTTTTTTATTTGACAGAGAGACACAGTACAAGCAGGGGGAGAGGCAGGCAGAGGGAGAGGGAGAAGCAGGCTCCCTGCTCAGCAGGGAGCCCAATGCGGGGCTCAATCCCAGGACCCGAGGATCATGACCTGAGCCAAAGGCAGACACTTAACCGTCTGAGCCACCCAGGCACCCCCAATTAAAATTTTTTTAAATAAAAATTTTAAAAATTAAGAAATTAAAAGAAGTGTTTTAAATATACCATTCTGGTGGAGGATGCTGATAATGGGGGAGGCTATGCATGTGTAGGGGCAAGGGGCAAATGAGAAATCCCCACATCTTCCTCTCAATTTTGTTGTACATCTAGGATAACCACTAAGAGAAAAGTAGAAGAGGGTATTACTTCTAAGCTAATAGAAGAGAATTAAAAAAAAAAAAGGCCAAAAACCAAGAAAGAAGAGGAAAAAAATACAATATAAGGATAAATAAATAACAAATACTAAAATAGCATAGAGTTTGGCAACCTACAGTTCCATCGGCCAAATATGGCCCATTTTTGTTCTCGTAAATAAAGTTTTTATTAGAGCACAGCCAAACTCATTTATTTATGTGTTGGCTATGGCTATTTTTGTACTAAAACAGCAGAGATGAATAGCTGCAACAGAGATCAGATGGCACAAAAAGCCTAAAATATTTACTTCCTGGGCCTTTACACAAAAGTCTGACAACCTCTGAGACAAGAAATTTGAACCCAAATATATCTACAATTATACTTTATGTAATAGACTAAATTCTCCAATTAAAGGAAAAATGCCTTTAAAAATAACAAACACACTGCACCACACGGACACAGCAAAGAAAAGAATACATATACCACGCAAAAAAACTTACCAAAAGCACATGGAAGTTACTAGAGAAACCCTTTCTGGAGAAATAAAAGAACTAAAATCTAACCAAGTCGAAATCAAAAAGACTATTAATGAGGTGCAATCAAAAATGGAGGCTCTAACTGCTAGGATAAATGAGGCAGAAGAGAGAATCAGTTATATAGAAGACCAAATGATGGAAAATAAAGCAGCTGAGAAAAAGAGAGATAAACAACTACTGGATCACAAGGGCAGAATTTGAGAGATAAGTGATACCATAAGACGAAACATAAGAATAATTGGGATCCTAGAAGAAGAAAGAGAGAGAGGGGCAGAAGGTATACTGGAGAAAATTATAGCAGAGAACTTCCCTAATTTGGGGAAGGAAAAAGGCATCAAAATCCAGGAGGCACAGAGAACCCCCCTCAAAATCAATAAAAATAGGTCAACACCCCGACATCTAATAGTAAAACTCAGAGGAGTCTCAGAGACAAAGAGAAAATCCTGAAAGCAGCTCGGGAGAAGAGATATGTAACCTACAATGGTAGAAACATTAGATTGGCAACAGACCTAACCACAGAGACCTGGCAGGCCAGAAAGGACTGGCATGACATATTCAGAGCACTAAATGAGAAAAATATGCAGCCAAGAATACTATATCCAGCTAGGCTGTCACTGAAAATAGAAGGAGAGATAAGAAGCTTCCAGGACAAACAAAAACTAAAGGAATTTGCAAACACAAAATCAGCCCTACAAGAAATATTGAAAGGGGTCCTCCAAGCAAAGAGAGAGCCTAAAAGCAACATAGACCAGAAAGGAACACAGACAATATACAGTAACAGTCACCTTACAGGCAATACAATGGCACTAAATTCATATCTTTCAATAGTTACCTTGAATGTAAATGGGCTAAATGCCCCAATCAAAAGACACAGGCTATCAGATTGGATAAAAAAACAAGACCCATTGATATGCTGTCTGCAAGAGACTCATTTTAGACCCAAAGACACCCCCAGATTGAAAGTGAAGGGGTGGAAAACAATTTACCATGCTAATGGACACCAAAAGAAAGCTGGGGTGGCAATCCTTATATCAGACAAATTAGATTTTAAACCAAAGACTGTAATAAGAGATGAGGAAGGACACTATATCTTACTTAAAGGGTCTATCCAACAAGAAGATCTAACAATTGTAAATATCTACGCCCCTAACATGGGAGCAGCCACTTATATAAGCGAATTAATAACAAAACCAAAGAAACACATCGACAACAATACAATAATAGTGGGGGACTTTAACAACCCCCTCACTGAAATGGACAGATCATCTAAGCAAAAGATCAACAAGGAAATAAAGACTTTAAATGACACACTGGACCAAATGGACTTCACAGATCTATTCAGAACATTCCATCCCAAGGCAACAGAATACACATTCTTCTCTAGTGCCCATGGAACATTCTCCAGAATAGATCACATCCTAGGTCACAAATCAGGTCTCAACCGGTACCAAAAGACTGGGATCATTCCCTGCATATTTTCAGACCACAACGCTTTGAAACTAGAACTCAATCACAAGAGGAAAGTCGGAAAGAACCGACTTGGAGGCTAAAGAGCATCCTACTAAAGAATGAATGGGTCAACCAGGAAATTAAAGAAGAATTCAAAAAAATTCATGGAAACAAATGAAAATGAAAACACAACTGTCCAAATCTTTGGGATACAGCAAAGGCAGTCCTGAGGAAAGTATATAGCAATACAAGCCTTTCTCAAGAAACAAGAAAGGTCTCAAATACACAACCTAACCCTACACCTAAAGGAGCTGGAGAAAGAACAGCAAATAAAGCCTAAACCCAACAGGAGAAGAGAAATAATAAAGAGCAGAGCAGAAATCAATGAAATAGAAACCAAAAGAACAGTACAACAGATCAGGGAAACTAGGAGTTCGTTCTTTGAAAGAATTAACAAGACTGATAAACCCCTGTCCAGACTTATCAAAAAGAGAAATGACCCAAATAAACAAAATCATGAATGAAAGAGAAGAGATCACAACCAACACCAAAGAAATACAATTATAAGAACATATTATGAGCAACTATATGCCAGCAGATTAGATAATCTGGAAGAAATGGATGCATTCCTAGAGATGCATCAACTACCAAAACTGAACCAGGAAGAAATAGAAAACCTAAACAGACCTATAACCACTAAGGAAATTGAAGCAGTCATCAAAAATCTCCCAACAAAAGCCCAGAGCCAGATGGCTTCCCAGGGGAATTCTACCAAACATTTAAAGAAGAATTAATACCTACACTTCTGAAACTGTTCCAAAAAATAAAAATGGAAGGAAAACTTCCAAACTCGTTCTATGAGGCCACCATTACCTTGATCCCCAAACCAGACAAAGACTCCATCAAAAAGGAGAACTACAGACCAATATCCTTGATGAACGTGGATGCAAAAATTCTCACCAAAATATCAGCCAATGGGATCCAACAGTACATTAAAAGGATTATTCACCATGACCAAGTGGGATTTATCCCTGGGCTGCAAGGTTGGTTCAACATCCGCAAATCAATCAATGTGATACAATACACTAATACAAGAAAGAACAAGAACCATATGATCCACTCAATAGATGCAGAAAAAGCATCTGACAAAGTACAGCATCCTTTCTTGATCAAAACTCTTCAGAGTATAGGCATAGAGGGTACATACCTCAATATCATAAAAGCCATCTATGAAAAACCCACAGCGAATATCATTCTCAATGGGGAAAAACTGAGAGCTTTCCCCCTAAGGTCAGGAACACGGCAGAGATGTCCACTATCACCACTGCTATTCAACATAGTATTAGAAGTCCTAGCCACAGCAATCAGACAACAAAAAGAAATCAAAGGCATCCAAATCGGCAAAGACAAAGTCAAACTCTCACTCTTTGCAGATGATATGATACTTTATGTGGAAAACCCAAAAGACTCCACCCCAAAACTGCTAGAACTCATACAGGAATTCAGTCAAGTGGCAGGATATAAAATCAATGCACAGAAATCAGTGGCTTTCCTATACACTAACAACAAGACAGAAGAAAGAGAAATTAAGGAGTCGATCCCATTTACAATTACACCCAAAACCATAAGATACCTAGGAATAAATCTAACCTAAGAGGCAGAGAATCTGTACTCAGGAAACTATAAAACACTCATGAAAGAAATTGAGGAAGACACAAAGAAATGGAAAAACGTTCCATGCTCATGGATGGGAAGAACAAATATTGTGAAGATGTCAATGCTACCTAGAGCAATCTACACATTCAGTGCAATCCCCATCAAAATACCATCAACTTTTTTCAAAGACATGGAACAAATAATCCTAAAATTTGTATGGAACCAGAAAAGACCCCGAATAGCCAGAGGAATGTTGAAAAAGAAAAGCAAAGCTGGCGGCATCACAATTCCGGACTTCCAGCTCTATTACAAAGCTGTCATCATCAAGACAGTATGGTACTGGCACAAAAACAGACACATAGATCCATGGAACAGAATAGAGAGCCCAGAAATGGACCCTCAAATCTATGGTCAACTAATCTTCGAAAGCAGGAAAGAATGTCCAATGGAAAAAAGACAGTCTCTTCAACAAATGGTGTTGGGAAAATTGGACAGCCACATGCATAAGAATGAAACTAGACCACTTCCTTACACCCCACACAAAAACAGACTCAAAATGGTTGAAAGACCTAAATGTGAGACAGGAGTCCATCCAAATCCTAAAGGAGAGCGCAGGCAGCAGCCTCTTCGACCCCAGCCGCAGCAACTTCTTCCTAGAAACATCGCCAAAGGCAAGGGAAGCAAGGGCAAAAATGAACTACTGGGACATCATCAAGATAAAAAGCTTTTGCACAGCAAAAGAAACGGTCAACAAAACCAAAAGACAACCAACAGAATGGGAGAAGATATTTGCAAATGACATATCAGATAAAGGGCTAGTATCCAAAATCTATAAAGAACTTCTTAAACTCAGCACCCAAAGAACAAATGATCCAATCAAGAAATGGGCAGAAGACACGAACAGACATTTTTCCAAAGAAGACATCCAAATGGCCAACAGACACATGAAAAAGTGCTCAACATCGCTCAGCATCAGGGAAATCCAAATCAAAATCTCAATGAGATATCACCTCACACCAGTCAGAATGGCTAAATTAACAAGTCAGGAAACGACAGATGTTGGCGGGGATGCGGAGAAAGGGGAACCCTCATCCACTGTTGGTGGGAATGCAAGCTGGTGCAGCCACTCTGGAAAATAGTATGGAGGTTCTTCAAAAAGTTGAAAATAGAGCTACCCTACGACCCAGCAATTGCACTACTGGGTATTTACCCCAAAGATACAAATGTAGGGATCCGAAGGGGTACGTGCACCCCGATGTTTATAGCAGCAATGTCCACAAGAACCAAACTGTGGAAAGAGCCAAGATGTCCATCGACAGATGAATGGATAAAGAAGATGTGGTATATATACACAATGGAATATTATGCAGCCATCAAAAGGAATGAAATCTTGCCATTTGCACGACGTGGATGGAACTGGAGGGTGTTATGCTGAGCGAAATAAGTCAATCAGAGAAAGACATGTATCATATGACTTCACTGATATAAGGAATTCTTAATCTCAGGAAACAAACTGAGGGTTGCTGGAGTGGTGGGGGGTGGGAAGGATGGGGAGGCTGGGTGATAGACATTGGGGAGGGTATGTGCTATGGTGAGTGCTGTGAATTGTGGAAGACTGTTGAATCTCAGATCTGTACCTCTGAAACAAATAATACATTATATGTTAAAAAAAAAAAGAAGAATGTAGCAGGAGGGGAAGAATGAAGGGGGGGAAATCGGAGGGGGAGATGAACCATGAGAGATGATGGACTCTGAAAAACAAACTGAGGGTTCTAGAGGGGAGGGCGGTGGGAGGATGGGTTAGCCTGGTGATGCGTATTAAAGAGGGCACGTTCTGCATGGAGCACTGGGTGTTATGCACAAACAATGAATCATGGAACACTACATCAAAAACTAATGATGTAATGTATGGTGATTAACATAACATAAAAAAAAACAAACCTTACCAAAAGCAAACTGATGACACTTTAATAAAAACAAAGTAGACTTTAAGGCAAAAAACAATGCCAGAGATATAAAGGACACTTCACAATGATAAAAAGTTCAATTCACCTGAAGACGTATTAGCTCTAAAGTTGTATCCACTCAGAAAACCTAAAGACATTTTCCCAAAGAAGACATACAGATGGCCAACAGACACATGAAAAGGTGCTCAATATCATTAATCATCAGGGAAATGCAAGTCAAAACCACAATGAGATATCACCTCACACCAGTCAGAATAGCTAGTATCAAAAAAGATAAGGAGTAACAAGTGTTGGCTAGGATGTGGAGAAAAAGGAACCATCATGCAGTGTTGGTGGGAATGTAAATTCATGCAGCCCCTGTGGAAAATATTACAGAGGTTCCTCAAAGAAATTAAAAATAAAAATACCATATAATCCAGTGATTCCACTACTGGGTATTTGCCCAAAGAAAACAAAAACACTAATTCGAAAAGACACATGCAGCCCTGTGTTTATTGCGGCACCATTTACAATAGCCAAGATATAAAAGCAACCTAAGTGTCCACTCTTAAATGAATGGATAAAGAAAACGTGGAATGGATGGATGAGATGGATGGACGGATAGACAGACATTACTCAGCCAGCCATAAAAAAGAATGAGATCTTGCCATTTGCAACAACATGGATGGACCTAGAGGGATTACAGTAGGTGAACTGTCTGACAAGTACCATATGGTTTCATTTATATGTGGAATCTAAAAAACAAAACAAATGATCAAACAAACAAAAAAAGCATAAGCAGACCTAAAGATACAGAGAACATACTGGTGGTTGCCAGAAGGAAGGTAACAAGAGGGATGAGGGGGAATGGGCAATATGGGTGAAGGGGAGCAGGAGATATAGGCTTCCATTTATGGCATGAATAAGTCATGGGGATGAAAGGTATGGCAGAGGAAATACAGTCAAAAGTACTACAATAGCACTGTATAGTACTAGATGGTAGCTACACTTGTGGTGAGCATAGCATAAAGTATACAGTTGTCGAATCACTATGTTGTACACCTGAAACTAATGTTAACATTGTGTGTCAACTATACCTCAATTAAAAAAAAGAATGTGTATCCACCTACTAATACGGCTTCGAATATATAAAAGCAAAAATTGACAGAACTACATGGATAAACAGAAAAATCACAATCAAAATCAGAGATTTTCAATATAACTCTCTTAGGAAATGATAAAATGAACAGGATAAAAAAAACAAAAACCAGTGGGTATATATTAGAATTGAACAAAAGAATGCACAACCTTAAATACATATAGACAACAAATGCAAAACACAGACTTTTCAGGTACATGCAGATATTTACCAAAATTCACTCTATCCTGGTCCATAATCCAAGTGTCAACATATTTCAAAATGCTGAAATCATACAGTTTGTTCTCTAACTACATGTAATTAAGATTAGCAAAAATATACCTTTAAAAATCAACACATATTTGGAAATTTAAAAATATATTTCTAAATAACCCAGGGAGGCAAGAAAAAAAGCACAAAGAAACTGAGACTATCTTTAAACTAAATATAATGAAAATTCTATTACTCAAAACTATTGAGGCACAATAAAGCAATGCTTGAGGGATATTTACAGACTTAAATGAATATATCAGAAATGAAAAAAGGTTGGGGCACCTGGCTGGCTCAGTTGGTGGAGCATGCAACTCTTGATCTTGGGGTTGTGAGTTTGAGCCCCATCTTGGGTATAGACATTACTTAAAAAAATAAAACATTAAAAAAAATAAAGAAATGAAAAAAGGTTGAAAATCATTGTCAAACATCCATCTCAAAGTTAGAAAAAGAACAGCAAACTGAACACAAAGTCAAAGGAAATAAGGAACAGAAACTTAATGAAATAGAAAATCAATATACAAAAAGGATCAGCAAAGCCAATAGTTGCTTTTTTATAAAACCTATTAAAACCAACAACTGATAAATGAGACTGATCATAAAATACAGAGAAGGCATAAATAACCAACATCAGGAATGAAAAGGAGACATCTAATCCAGATCCAGCAGGCATTTAAAAAGTTCATAAAAGGGGGCGCCCGGCTGGCTCCATGAGTAGAACATGCAACTCTTGACCTCAGGGTCATGAGTTCAAAACCCACACTGGGCATGGAGCTTACTTAAAAATGAAAAAAAATTTGAAACTGTAGATGAAATTTTAAAATTCCTTGAAAGTATAACTTATCAGGGTACCTGGCTGGCTCAGTCAGTTGAGTGGCAGACTTTTGATTTTGGCTCAGGTCATGGTCTCAGGATTATGGGATCAAGCCAGCCCTCCACCCCCATACTCAGCAGGGAGTCCACTTCTCTCCCTCTCCCTGTGTCCCTCCCCCCAACTCACACATGCGTGAGCTTTCTCTAAAATAAGTAAATAAATCTTTAAAAAAAATATATATATATACATATATAAAATTTATCAAACTCACTGAAGAACTGGAATATCTGAATAGTCCTTTAACTACTGAAGAAATTAAGTATATAATCTGAAACCTTCCTATAAAGATGATTTCAAGCCCAGATGGATCTACTAGTAAAATCTATGAAACACATAAAGAAGAAACTATAATATTCCACAAATTTTTTCAGGGAATAAAAAAATGAGGTATACTCATTTTATAAGGCTAACTAATCTTGATACCAAAACCTAAGGACAGTTAGATAAAGGAATTTTTCAGGCCAATCTCGATCACAAATATAGATGCTAAAATCAGCAAACTGACCCACCAATATATAAAAGTGATAATATATCTCCACCAAGTTGGGTTTATATCAGAAATGGAAAGTTAGTCTAACACTCAAACTTCAAAGTAATTCAGATTTTAACAAGGGGGGGAGAAAAGAAAGAAAAACATCTCAATAGATACAGGAAAAGTATCTGACCAAATTCAATATCCATTCATAATTTAAAAAAAAGAAAAGAAAAACATTACAAAACAAGTATATAAAAGGAAATTTCCATGATTTGATTAACAGTAAGGAAAAAACTTGAATAAATATATCATATTTAAGAGTGCAGGTGAGGGGTGCCTGGGTGGCTCAGCTGGTTAAGCATTTGACTCTTGATCTCAGCTCAGGTCTTGATCTCAGCTCAGGTCTTGATCTCAGGGTCGTGAGTTCAAGCCCTGCACTGGGCTCCACGCAAGAGTGAAATAAATGTGAGACTAAGAACAAGACAAGATGCCTGCCATCACCATTTCTATTTAGCATTATACCTGAAGTATTAGCCAGTATGGTAAGTCAAGAAAAATAAATAAAGGTATAAGGACTGGAAAATGAGATATAAAACTTGTACAAGATGATTGTACACACAGAAAATCCAAAACAATCTACAGATAAATTATCAGAATAAGCAAGGACTAACAGGTTGCTGGACACAAAGTCAATATATAAAAATCAACTGGATTTACATATAAATCTGTAATACCTTACCGACAAACTGCTTTCACCCAAAATATATTGAGTTCCTTCAATTTGTTCTTTAAACGGGGAAAAACAAACAAAAAAACACAGGAGATGAACAGGGGGGCGCCTGGGTGGCTCAGTCAGTTGAACGTCCCACTCTTGGTTTCGGCTCAGGTCCTGATCTCCTGGATCGTGGGATCAAGCCCCACGTTGGGCTCCACGCTCAGCAGGGAGCTGGCTTGAGGAGTCTATGCCTCTGTCCTTTCCCCCACAGGCACGAGTATGTGCCCTCTCTCCCTCTCTCAAATAAATATTTTATAGAAAAAAAGATGAACAAGTACTTTATAAAAGAGAAAATGCAAATGACCAATAAACACATGAAAGGATGTTCAAGCTCATCATCCATCAGGAAAATGCAAATTAAAACCACAATGAGATACAGGTATCCCTCACCATCTAAAAGTACAGCCTTCTGGGGTGCCTGGGTGGCTCAGCTGGTCAAACGTCTGCCTTTGGCTCAGGTCATGATCCTGGAGTCCAGGGATCAAGCCCCACATCGGGCTCCCTGCTCAGCGGGAAGTCTGCTTCTCCCTCTGACTCTCCCCCCTCTCGTACTCTCTCTCCACTCTATCAAATATATAAATAAAATCTTTAATAAATAAATAAACAAAATAAATAAATAAAAGTACAGCCTTCCTATGAAATCTTTCATAAGCCAAAATGGCATAAAGCAAAGAAGCAATTACCACTAATTTACATGGAAAAATTTTTGAGCTTTAAGAGACCCAAAAAATAACCCCTCTTAGGCTTTTCTGATACCGTAGAGCACATCTTGCTAACAGATGCACAAAATAAACTGAGCTAAGGCACAGATGCTCACAGACACAGTTCAAAACTATGGCGGCTTGATACTGAGATGCTGAGCACAGTTCCCAGGGAAGGAGCTTGGCAGCGCCACCTTCCCTGTGCACACTGCCCCCATAAGAGCTCACTGCAAAACTAACGCCAAATGTTATTTTCTCATTTTGCTATTTTTTGCAAAAGCAAAAATCCTCTTAGGATTATTCTTGGTTAGCAAAAACAGGTACTGATGTAGATCTTTCATAAGAGCAAAGTGACAGAACACAAACTTCTGAAAAGTGGGGGAGACATGTACTACTACTTATCAGAATGATTCAAATTGAAAGACTGGCAATACCAAGTGGTGATGAGGACATGGAACAACTAGAACTCTGAAACAAGGCTGCTGCTGGTGTAAACTGGTACAACCACCTTGGAAAATCCTTTGGCATTACCTACTACAGTTACACATACATAACTCTATGACCTGGAAATTCTACTCTAGTGTATATACCTAATATAAATATACATATATGTGTAGCAAGACCCTTGTACAAGAATATTCAAAGCAATATTACTTGTAATAGCATAAAAAACTGGAAACAATCCAAATGTCTGTCAATAGTAGCAGATATATTTTGGCATATTTATACAATTTAGTATCGTATAGCATTGAAAATGATTATACTAAACTCAAAAATGAATCTCACAAATATGCTGAGTAAAAGAAGACAAAAGAATACTCACTATATGATTAAATTGATATACTTAATACAAAGTTCAAAAAACAGGTACAACTAACTTCCTTTGCCAGATGAATGGATAAATGGTGGTATCCATAAATAGAATACTACTCAACAGTCTTTAGAAAGGAATGAATTATTGACATACGCAACAACATGGATCAATCTCAACATAATTATACTGAGTGAAAGTACTGGATAACAGAGTATATCCAATATGATCCCATTCATATAAAATTCTAGAAAACGCAAACTAACCTAAATGTCAGAAGCAAATGAGTGGGTACTCAGGGATGAGGGGGAGAGACAGGAGGGAGAAATTACAAAGGGGATGATGCATATGTTCACTACCTTGATTGTGGTGATGGTTTCATGAGTATATGTCAAAATTTATCAAATTATACACTTTAAATGTGTAGTATACTGTATGTCAACTATACTTCAATAAAGCTGTTGGAAGGAAGAGAAGAAGGAGGAAGGTAATAAGGGAGGAAAGACAAAAAGGAAAAAAGGACCAAAGGAGGAATGGAGGAGGGAAAAAGGGAGCAGACCAGTAAGGAAGAGGGGATGAAGGGAGGAGAGAAACTCTGAATGACTGACAGGAAATTAACCTTTCTAGGCCCCAATTTTCTTATCTGTAAAATGGGAGATGGACTTTTCATAGTTAAATGAGATAATGTATGCACAACCCTTAGTGCACACTATATGTTTATGTGTCTATCTTTTCTTCCCTTCTTTCTCACTCACTCCTTCAAGGCACAGGAGTATCTAATTGTGCCAGGCTCTGTACTAGGCACTGGGATACAAGAGAATACTATATCATTTTTCCTTTAGAGGGAAACATAGAAACAAATAATAAAAAATGAATTATAAAATTTTATAAATACTGCAAAGAGCTATATGATGTTGAGAGATACTATAATAGGTGTTTTGACCGAGTCAGGGAAATAAGGAAAAGCATCCGTGAAGAAGGGACCACATTGCTGACCTTTGAAGAACAAGCAGTCATTAATTAGGCAAAAACAGGAATAAGCATGTACAAAGACTGGACTGGAAGATGTCTTTCAATAAAATGGCTAATGTCTCTGGAGAGGAAAGAATAAGGAGGAGACTGGCATGTACTAAAGCTTGAAAGGTAGTCTGGGGTCAGACGAAGATGAGGCAAGCCCACCTTAAGAGCAATGGGAAGACTCTGACATGGTTTAAACAGGAAAGGTAAGCAACCTCTCTGCGGTTTAGAAAAAGCACTCCAATTACAGTGCAGTGAATAAGTTGCATGGGAACAAGAACGAACATAGATAGATAGATAGGAGCTACTGTTGCAGTTCAGGCAACAATAATAGCAGCTTGGATCAGGGCAGTAAAGTCAGAGATTCATCTATCAAAAAATCCTTACTAAGAGCCAAGCACTCTCCCAAATGCAAGAGATAGAGTAATAAGCAGCCAAAAAAAAAAAAAAAAAAAATCCTGCCCTTGTGGAGTTTATATTCTAGAGGGGAGGGACAGACAAATAAATAAATATCACATATCTGATGGTTGTAAGTGCTATGAAGAAAACATTAAAGTAGGAAAGGGGTAGAAGGAGGGGTTGTCTTAGAGCCCACAGAATCATAAAGGGATTAGATTCCAGACAAGAAAGGATGACTCAGGAGTCGTGGACTTCTGAGGGTGACTGACATAAATAGGCTAAAAGACATGATGACAATTGCCCTGACGATTTCAAAGTAGTTATAGTTAGTGATGTAAGTGTTGGGGGAGAAGGAAGGCTAGAGGACATGCCAGGAGACGCAGCATTCTGAGACCTCTTCTTTATTCCTCCCAATGATGAGGTAGAAGCCAGTGAAGGACAGCTTTATCCATAGCACTTAGAGCTTCTGGACTCCCTCTTAACTCCAAAAGAGAAGTGAAAGTGAAAAGAGGATTGGTCTTACGTAAAACAGCTTGTTCCTCAAGTCCTACCATCTGGTAAATTCTATTAACGGCAGAAGCTGTATCTTTACCCCTATATTCCCAGAATCCAGACAAGTGCCTAGCACACAGCAGACATGGGATATGTATTATTGAAAGAATAAATGAATGGAGTACTGTATTTTTGTTTTCTTCTTAAGTAACCTCTACGCCCAATGTGGGGCTTTAACTCATAACCCCGAGACTCAGAGTTGCATGCTCCAACAACTGAGCCAGCCAAGTGCCCCCCAAATTGGAGTATTATATCTAAAGGAAAAACATCCCTGGAGTGCCTGGGTGGCTCAGTCTGGTTAAGCATCTGCCTTGGCTCAGGTCTTGATCCTGGAGTCCCCGGAATGAGCCCCACATGGGGCTCCGTGCTCTGTGGGG
This sequence comes from Phoca vitulina, assembly GCF_004348235.1. Lineage (NCBI taxonomy): Eukaryota > Metazoa > Chordata > Mammalia > Carnivora > Phocidae > Phoca > Phoca vitulina. The sequence continues at coordinate 54,192,768 of NW_022589709.1, forward strand.
AGTCTGCTTCTCCCTCTGCCCCTCACTCTGCTTGTGCTCTCTCAAATAAACAAATAAAATCTTAAACACACATACACACACACACACAAACACACACATCCCCATATTACTAAGGTAAACATTTTAAGTGTGCTCATATAAAAATTACTAAGGGGGCCTAGCCACAAAAGAGCTTTTTTTTTTTAACATTTAATGTATTAATGTAAAATAGCTTTAATCAAATCAAATTACATGGATTTTTAAGTTTTTAAATTGACTACTATATTCTAAGAGTCTTAAAGACAATCACATTTTATAAATTTGCAGAATTTTAAAATATACACTTATACTTCTTTAAAATAAAACATAGAGGGGCAGATGCCTGGCTCAGTTGGTAGAGCATACAACTCTTGATCTCAGGGTTGTGAGTTCAAGCCCCATACTGGGCATAGAGCCTACTTAAAATTTAAATAAATCAGTAAATAAGTAATACATAATTAAACTACAAATTCAAAAACCTTAGACTTATCAAATTATTTTAGTATGTTTAATGACATGTTTGTTTAAAGAAATGGTAGTATTTTATCCTACAAAATTCCTCAGTTTTTCTACTGTATCACATTTATGTATTTACATTCATATTGTTTGTAATGCTATTTACCAACAATGAATACAAACCAGGAGCTCAGCAATGCTCCTTGGAGCCACTACGCAGCCCTTAGTGTCTAGACGCCAGATAGCCACACTACTTTAAAATAAAACTATAATAACTATACTTTTCAAGAGTGTACTTATTTTAATCCAGATCTAACTAAAATTTTCTGGGCCGTCTGGGTGGCTCAGTTGGTTAAGCGTCTGACTCTTGATTTTGGCTCAGGTTGTGATCTCAGGGTCATGAGATTGTGACCCGCCTCTGGCTCCATGCTGGGAGCCTGCATAAGATTCTCTCTCTCTCACCCCCCACCCCACTAGAGCATGCACTCTCTCTCAAAAACAAATTTTTTTTTCTCATTTATATTCTAAAATTTAACTTGACTGTTAAATTACTTATTAAAAAAATACATACCTTTCTCTCACAAAATCTGCTAGTTCTTTTGTTGATATCTGTCCATGTTTCATATTATGGTAAAGGACATCAAAGCCACTATTTTTTTCCCCCTAAAATTGAAGAAAATTTTTAGTTTAACAACAAAAAAAGATCAAAATGACTTAAGAATAACCCTGTATTAACCAATATGCAACTCCAATGCTCAGATGAACAACTTCTCCTTAATTAAACCAATGTTGCTCATTATATGACTTCATACTGTACCAAAGGAATACAACACAGTTTGACAACATTTACAATTTATTATATACACATATACACACATTAAACACACATGCACACATTCTATAATCACTCATGAGAGTATATTAATTAAGTCTGAAATTTTAAAAAATAACATGCAGCATAATTTAGAAAAGATAACCATGGATCTTTTTAAATACATTACCAATCCCATTTCAATTCCTTCAACATGCACTAAGGGATTCCTGATTATTCAAGGCAGAGTCCCCACTTTAAAGTAAGTAAATCTTGACTTCTGAGTCAAGATAGTCTATTACTAATCACTTACACATTCAATACCACAAAATGCTAATAGCTAATAAAAGTCTTTTAGTAAACTTAAACAACTTGAGAAGTGAGAAAAGAGATAACATTTTAACAAAAGAGCAGTAACACTCATCGGGTAGTCCTCGTCCCCAACTAATGGGAAATTAACAGAACAAGACCACTACACAATCCTAGAAAACCTTTACTGCCATTTATTTATTCCAATAAATGCTAAATTAGTAAGTCATAGGGAAGAAAACAGAAACACCAATTTTATAAATGAAATAGAGACTATTAATAAACTAAGCTCAACAACTCTCTTTACAACTGGTACTTTTTCTTCAGTGAAAATAAAATAGTGAAGAATTCAATATATTTGCTGGAAATAGCAATACAATAAGCAAGAATTATACAATATGAAACCTAGTTTTTTCACAGTTCACCAAAAACAGAAAACATAGGAACTTCCAGTTATGCTGAAGTGATCCCTAACAAACTTGTAAACTAATATGAAAGTAATTATTTTGCCACATATATAATAAATTCAAATGTCACATTTGGGGGAAACCTGGGTGGCTCAGTCAGTTAAGCATCTGCCTTCAGCTCAGGTCATGATCCTGGGGTCCTGGGATGGAGACCCATGTGGGACCGCCTGCTCAGTGGGGAGCCTGCTTCTCCCTCTCCCCCTCCCCCCCCATGCACTCTCTCTCAAATAAATAAATAAAATCTTTTAAAAATAAAATAAAATGTCATATTTGGGGGCACTGGGTGGCTCAGTCGGTTAAGCCTCTGCCTCCGGCTGGGGTCATGATCCCAGGGTCCTGGGATGGAGCCAGTCAGGCTCCCTGCTCAGCAGGGAGTCTGCTTCTCCTTCTCCCTTTGCCCCTCCCCCACCCCCACTCATGCTCACTGACTCACTCACACTCTCTCTCTCTCTCAGATAAATAAATAAAAATCTTAAAAAAAAATCTAACCAGTCAGGTTATCTGGGTTCCCAATGTGCATTACGCATATTCAAATTAGAAGCGAGTTGGGAATAAAGAGCTATTCAAACAGGCACAAAGACTATTAGAAATACTATTTACCAGGCTTACAAGAGAAAGAAAAAAATCTTTTTTTTTTTTTAAAGGAGATAAGAACTTGGAGACCATCTAGTAATTGAGGTAATAAGGTCCTGAGCGTTTTGCTTTCTGCTACAGTATTATAAACATTAAGCAATCAAGAAAAGGTTAAATTATATTCAGAAATCTGGGTTTTTATTAAGAAGACCTTGAAGAAGCAAGCCCTTTATCCGGGAACTTCAGATATCCAAATAACATATTAGTTAAAATTCCCAATAAGGAAATGAGGATTATTAATTTATTTAATACAATATAACAATATTAATATAGCAGCAATAATACACCCTGGGAAACAGTACTAGCTATTCCATCCCTCAGGTCTTCACTTGGAAAGACAAGGAAAACTCATTCTAATAAAGATGTGATATAGAAGAAGCCTGCCTCAGAAGGCATTAACAACTAAATATAAACACCCTACATGATTACAAATCCATTTATCATTTCTTTCTATTTAGGGATTCATTCATTTACTGAGGTCAAAAAAACTTGAATCTGACTCCAAGCACTATTCTTTAATAATTTCACAAACTTATTAACACAAATATTTATTACTCATGACCTTTTCTTTAGCACAAACTAAGCAAAACTTTTTACTACTTCAAATGGCACTAGTGCACCCTCTCTACACACACACACACACACTTATATACACATACAACTGTCTTTTAAAAAAAATTTTCGAAGCGTCTAATAAAGAACCCAAGCTGTATTGTCACCTTGTCAAAAACTTAATTTATAGCTTTGATAACAGATGAATAAATATTAAATATACACACATTTATATGTCAAAAAATAAAGAAGACAGAGCAGTGGAGCTCAGGTCTAGACCCATCTGGCTTCAGTGTCTTCAGCTGCACAAAACACTGAAAATTCTGGTGAAACAGGGAGAGACCACTCTTGAAACTGACAATCATAACTGATTATAATCTTGCCACCGTTCGAGATTACCCAGTATTTTTTTTTAACCAGAACTACCTGCACACAGGTTCTGTGATTTTTACAGTAGCCACCGACGTTTTTAGTAGGTGGCTCTAATTCAAAGAAAAGTAAAATAGCAAGAAGTATTCCTGAATTGCATATCCATTTGTCACCTTAGTACCTTGAAGTGGATATGTTCCTGCTATTTTCAACGCAAAAATATTTTTTTCCTTTAACGTATCCTTTTAACTCAAGCAAAGAGAACTTGCTTTCCTTGGCTAACTACGAATACATGGTGAACGCACAAATAACTTGACAACAGACCTTTATTATCAAATAGAACTACGACTAAACATGTCTTCTGGCCTTCAATATTTTACTAAAACTGTAAATATTCATGCCCTTTGATCCAGCAATTCTACTTTTAGAAATCTATACTACAGAAACACATATACAAAGATAAATGTGGAAGAATATTTACTGAAGTACTATTTATAATAGTGAAAAATCAGAAAAAAACTCAAAAACATCCATTAATATTACTGGTTAATGACAGTATATCCTACAATAAAAAATATATATGGTGTTTTTTAAGACTGCAGTAAAAAAAAAAAAAAATGCAGATTTTTAAGTGTTAATTTTAAAAATCTGCCCAGATATACTGTCAATGGAAAAAAGCAGGACACAATTACCATAACAGCCAAAAATAACCTAATGTTAGGAACAACTTAATGTCCATCAACCAGCTGTTCCACGTTAGGACAACTTAAATGCCCATCAACCAGTGAATAAAAAGACAAAATAGGGTATACCCATAAAACAGAATATAAATGGATGAACATCATATACATTTCATTAAGTTAAAGAAGTCAGACACAAGAGACCACATATTGTAGGATTCCATTTATATGAAATGTCCAGAATAAGCAAATATGCTGAGATAGAAAGTAGATGAGTGTGTTGCTAGGGAGGAGGGTTGTGAGGTAGGAGGTGATAAAAGGTACAAGTTTTCTTTTTAAGGTAATGAAAATGTTTTAAAATTGACTGTGATGATGGATGCACATTATCTGTATTACCCAAAACCACTGAACTGTACACTTTAAGTGAACTGCACAATATATAAAAATATCACGATAAACTTGTCAAAGGCATGAGCAAATATTTTTATCTATTTTACTCAATTCATTCTTGCAGAGAGATCTGCAGTATTAACTGACAAAAGCTGCTATTAACACCATTGCTGGTACAAGGAAGACAATTATTTTGAAGATTTACACTAAGATAAGATCCTTTACCTGCTGGTCTCCATGCACTTTACAAAGAGGTAGCACTTTCATAAAAGTCCAATGATTATGGCCTGAGGCAAACAAAATCTTGTTATAGTCCTGTATAAACAAGTGTTAAAAATCTTTGAACTAATTCCTAATAGGAAGTAGGGGGAAAAAAAAAACCTTATCATCCTTTGAAGATGTTTAGTCCAAAATCGTACAAGTCCTTTAAGAAAACCAACTTCTTAGGACCTATTGTTTGTACCACTCTAATTTGACAACCCTTAACAGTTTGACGTTTATCAATCCAGATTCCTTTTCCCATACATATAGTAACATGTTACTTTTTAATATGAAAATGAGATCACACCATGCATAGTTTTGCACTTAAATTATCAACTGAACTAAAATTTAGCTAAAAAGATAATTAAGTTATAAGTAAGGTCACCAAGTCACTGGAAATATTCAGATTTTTTTTAGTCTAATTTAGAATCTACAAGACATACTTGAAATTTCAAGTTAAAAAGTCTGAATACATCATCAAACCTATTTTGGAAACTCAAAGGTATCTTCTTCTGGTTGATTTTATAACATCACTTTATACTTAAAAATTTTTTTAGATAGATATAAAATACAACCTAACACCTTCCCACTTGAAGAAAAAATCTCTATTAACAAAGCAATGAAATTCCTATTTTAATGAAAATGGAACTGTTTAATGTACCTCAGTTTTTAAGACCCATGAATAGTAACAGTGGAAAAACACAAAGCTATAAATCCCAGAGATTTTAGCTAATGGTCTGAAACTTCTCCTTCAAAGAACCTTTTAAGAGCAACAGTAAATTAAACACTAAGAACAAAAAGCCTGGATACCTTTCACTTCTGATGACTCCAAGATTCTGGAAAACAGGCAGAAGATAGTCTATACTGTATAATCAGACTATGAATTGATAACTTTATTTTACCTTGTTCCTTTTTAAATTAAAAAAAAAATTTTGGCAGGGGATCAAAGGGTCAGAGGGTGCTGTCATGTGAACAGCAAATAACACGCCTAACCTTCCTCTCAACCTCAAACCACCTCAAAGGTAATAAATAAATATCATCACTTCCTACCACTCTACATTTTCCTTTTGCTCTAGTTCTTATGTAAGCAGTTTTTCTATAAGTAAATAGCATATTTAACCACAAGTTACAATCTCTTCTAGTCAACCTTCTATTTATACATTGAAATTTTCACACGTGATCATCAAAACTATTCTACAGAACCATTGGCAAGATGTTTTTAAAGCAGAAAACAGTGATTAAAGATGTAAAATGAGCACTGCTCAGCAGTCAGAACTATTTGCTGCAGGTACAAAAGTCACTCAAACACATCTGTTGGTTGACTGAAGGAAACAGATCTTATTACATTGAAGAAATTATTTTCTAACCCCTCAGATACTCCCTAATCTCTTCAGTTACAACTCACCTCTTCAAGCATTTTTCTCATTTAACCATTTTCTCAAATCACCTCTTCCAGAAATAAGTTAAATCCGTAAAGTCATCTAAAAGATACTACATGACTTCAACAAAAATAGCAGAAGCCAAGAGTTATGAGATAATTTTGTTTTATAACTTTCAAATTTTCTGTAATATACTGTAAACGAATGTAATTTTCATTAATCTTAAAATAAAAAATAACAATTTCAGCTTTCTCAAAAACTCTTCAATCTGCACATTCAAAGGTAAAGGCTACCTTCTTAAACTGACATCTTGTTCATATTAATAGTTAAATCTCCTCCTAATTCATAAATTAAAAAAAAAGTTTTTTAGGAGCAGTTTAAAAAATTACCTATTTATTCCATGGAAACCTATGCAAGTCACTGTAAAATATTTTCAAATAATACTTAATCATATGAGAAAAATGCCTGATGGTAATATCATTTGAAAAATACCAAGCTACAGAATAATACAGCAGAACCCACTGTGCATGTTGTATTTCTAAAGAAAACCTTAGAGGACACAGGGAAAGGCTATACATAATTTTAATTTTCTTCGGTACTCCTTCTGTTCTACCTACACATAACAATGATTATAATTAAAAAGGAAAACCATCATCACTGGCTCTTGTTTCAACCAATTAAAAACTAACACTTCCTGGGCGCCTGGGTGGCTCAGATGGTTAGGCATCTGCCTTCGGCTCAGGTCATGATCCCGGGGTCCTGGGATCGAGTCCTGCATCAGGCTCCCTGCTCCTTGGGGAGCCTGCTTCTCCCTCTGCCTCTGCCTCTCTCTCTATGTGTCTCTCATGAATAAATAAATAAAATCTTTAAAAAAAAAAATTTAAAAACACTTCTTAGTATTAAGGTCCAGCGTCACCAATTTGCTACACTGATACTGTACCTCCCCATCTTATCCCTAAAGGCAAGCAAACATGCTTCTCCTATCTTCCATAACCTTTATTCCTGCTATTCCATCAAGGAGCATGTGCCTGATAGAACTAAATGAACTTGGGTGTCTCAACTTCATCATAGAGTTCACTAATCACTTCTCAATTTAATCCTCTGAATCTGACCATCCCAGCAACATCCTCTAACAACTTAACCAAGAGTTACTATTTTAGGTCTTAGTTGCTGTAGTACTGTTTTTGTTTCTCCCCCACATCTGACCAACTTATGCTCATCTCTGTGGACCAAACTGCTACTAACATTCTTACAACTTTAGTATTCTTTCACCTTTCCACACTAGGTAAAGTGAAAACTCTTATTCCCTTTACGTCTCCATGGCACCATATTTCTATATGGATTTCTTAGGGTGCTTTTGTTAAATGTTTTAGAATTGTCAAACCAGGATGGATAACCTCAAGAGACAGTACTCAAAAAACTACCTCCAAAAGGCTTATGCTAGCCAAATGTGCAGGATGATACAAAGCATACCTGTTCTCCCATGCCTTTGCCTAAATAATTTAAGTAGTTCTGAGAGGATTAGAGCATTCAGGATTTAGTGTACAGAGCTATAAAAGAACCCATACAGCAAATTTTTATCCTTTCCATGTCAATGTTCTAAAATCCTTCCCCTGAATTGAATTTACACAGACTAAATCAGTATCATTTTCTCACTTTCAACTTTCTCCTACAATTAAAGCAAAAATACAGAACAAATCACCACTCCATCCTTCAAAATTCTAAGCGCCTCACAATAAAATTTATTGCTACCTAAAATACTATGATTTGGGGGCGCCTGGGTGGCTCAGTCGTTAAGCGTCTGCCTTCGGCTCATGATCCAGGGTCCTGGGATCGAGCCCCGCGTCAGGTTCCCTGCTCAACAGGGAGCCTGCTTCTCCCTCTCCCACTCCCACTGCTTGTATTCCCTCTCTCGCTGTGTCTCTCTCTGTCAAATAAATAAATAAAATCTTAAAAAAATAAAATACTATGATTTTATAATGTCTACCTGTCAAGTCTACTTGAACCAACTTAGATGAATCTGTAGTTTGCATTTTCCTAGCTTGTTGCAGCTGAAAACAATTTGGGCCTGGCTAACTGGCTAACAAGTAAACAACAAATTTTAATTTAGTGTATATAATTTCCTTGTTTATACAGAAATCATCTCTGGAAAGCTATATAAGAAATTGGTAACAATTACTGCCTTTGTGGAGATTCTGATGGCTGGGAAAAAAGAAAAAGATTTTATACTGTATTCCCTTTGGTACTTTTTGAATACTGAACCACGTAAATTTTGCAAATCTGTTAACTAATGTATATGTAAATATGCATACACATGTACTTCTTAAATTTCAGTGTACCACCCAATGGGATATCATAAGCAGTATTTAGAAATTTCAAGTAATAAAAAGAAAGTCTATATTCTTGGTTTCTATGATCACCTCAACTAATTTTCTAAAAATATATATATTTAAATTTGCATATGGATATACCCCCAAGAATATGCGTGTATGGGTATGTGTATGGGTGTTAGTATCTCATTTAGGATACTAAATTTAGATTAAAAAATCAAGCAAAAATATAATGTTTTGCACTTCAAAGTCCTACTAATAGCAATTCCAGGTTTTTAAAAAACATTTTAATCCTCCCAGTTTATCCATGTAAATGATAGATCAAATTTTGGATATATAACCAAGTGCTCCAATTTTATTTAAAAGTAAAGCATGACAATACCAGTGAAACCAACAGACAAATGGAAAGAGACTTCTGTACTGGTTAAACAATAAAAGAAATAAGGACAAGAAACAAAGAAATACTTTACGATAAAAACACCCAAGATAATTATTTCATTCTTGATATGCTGACTGGAAAATAATTTTTGGAAAAGGTCACCTAACTAAAAATGCCAGTTCATTACAATGTGATATATGCTAAAGAATACTTGATGTCTTTGGGAGAATGCTTAATATTTTATAGACATCAGGATTATTATACAAAATAAGGTTTATAAAGTGTTTAAATCAGGTATGTTTTATTTTTTCCCAATTATCACCAATGAAATCCATTCCTTAAAAAAAAAAATTTAAGAGGTCAGTATCCAAAATATATAAAGAACTTATACAACTCACCACCAAAAAAAACAAATAATCCAATTAAAAAATCAGAAGACACGAACATATATTTCTCCAGAAAAAATATACAGATGGCCACTGACACATGAGAAGATGCTCAATATCACTCATCATCAGAGAAATACAAATCCAAACCACAATGAGAAGGATGCCTGGGTAACTCAGTCGGTTGAGCATTTGACTCTTGATTTTGGCTCAGGTCATGGTCTCAGGACGGTGGGATCAAGCCCTGCGTCGGGCTCTGGGCTGGGTGCAGAATCTGCTAGGGCAACCTCCTCCCTCTGCCCTTCCTCCCACTCATGTACTCTCTTTCTCGCAAATAAAAAATAATATCTTAAAAAACAAAAAAACAAAAAAAAAACCAATGAGTTATCACCTCACACGAGTCAGAATGGCTAAAATCAAAAACACAAGTAACAACAAGTGTTGGCAAAGATGTGGAGAAAAAGGAACCCTCATGCACTACTGATAAGAATGCAACCTGGTACAGCCACTATGGAAAACCCTATGGAGATTCCTCAAAAAATTAAAATTAGAATTACCATATAATCCAGTAATTCCACTATGAGGTATTTACTCAAAGAATATGAAAACACTAATTCAAAAAGATATATGCAGCAGCCCTATGTTTATTGCAGCATTATTTACAATAGCCAAAATATGTAAGGAACCCAAAGGTCCATCTATATAGATGAACAGATAAAAGAAGATGGATACATACAATGGAATATTACTTGGCCATAAAAAAGAATGAAATCTTGCCATTCACAAAAATGTGGATGGATCTAGGGAGTATAATGCTAAGTGAAATAACTCAGAGAAAGACAAATACCATATGATTTCACTCATATGTGGAATTTAAGAAACAAAACAAAGAAAGAAAGAGACAAACCAAAAAACAGACTATTATAGAGAACAAACTGTTGGTTACCAGAAGGGAGGTGAGTGTGGGGATGGGGGAAATAGGTGATGGGGATAAAAAGTACACTTATCAAGATGAGCACTGAGTAATGTACAGAATTGTTGAATCAGTATACTGTACACCTGAAGCTAATATAACACTATGTTAATTACACTGGAATTTAAAAAAACAAATTTTTAAAAAATTTAACTCCTCAATTAAATAACCAGGGTTTATATAAAAACAGAAAGCCATTTTAATTACTACAGTGCGATGCTGACATAGACAATCTCAAAAGCATTATAAATTAGTACCCTACTCTGAAACAGTATACAAAGACACTATAGTATCTGCAAAAAATTTTTTTAAGTTACATTATCTTTTGAAGGACTAACAACTGTTTCTAGATACTAAGGCAATAGTGTGGATTTCTGCTATCAAAATTAATTTTGTTATCCAATTTTAATGGAAAAGAAAAACACTTTCAACTTAATTATCAAAGGCACTATACTTTGTGGCAAAAAATGACTTATCAGCAACAAAACACCTGTTGTGTAGGAAGTTTTAAATACATTTTTCTCTTCAAAGTATAGTATTAATTCGTAATGTAGCATACCGTTTTAGTGAAGAAAAACTATACTTTAAAGAAAAAGGCAGGATGTGCTACTTTCAAAAGGGCTTGAAAATAGTTTGAATGATTCAAACTTTCCTCTAACAAATGCCACAACAAAAAGGTTTGTCTTTTTATATGTAGGGAAAACAACAATTAATAGGTTGTTTGGTTAGAAACTTAAAACTTTAAAGTTTCCCATTACCTCCCTTTGACCAGTTTTATTTGTCCTGACAGTGCTACTTTAAATATTAGGGGAGAAAAGTGAAACTAATATTGTAATTTCTCTATTTTAAGAAATTATAAATGATCCTAAAATATGTAAATTTTTAAGTTGTCTTAGATAACTATCAAATTCTCAGAAGTTATTTAGTTCCTGTTCCTAGTCTTCCCTAGTTCATTTAGTCCTCCTTCGGAACATTTTTTTTTTTTAAGATTTATTTATTTATTTATTTGACAGAGAGAGAGCGAAGAGAGGGAACACAAGCAGGGGGAGTGGGAGAGGGGAGAAGCAGGCCTCCCGCCTGGCAGGGAGCCCGATGCGGGGCTTGATCCCAGAACCCTGGGATCATGACCTGAGCCGAAGGCAGATGCTTAACGACTGAGCCACCCAGGCGCCCCTGGAATTTTTTATAAAGCTCCAAATTAGAGCTTTCAGCCCCAATTCCAGGCTTGGAAGTAAATAAAATGCAATCTATTTTTAACTGTTTGTATTCAATAGTTGGGGAAGTGAAGGCAAAGACAAAAACATAAATTAGACTAGGAATATTCTCTAGATTTCAGATATCCAAACTTATTCCTATTCCTCTCTTAAGAGGGACAAGGGGCACCCAAAAACTGGTACAAGAATGTTCCTAGAAAGCATTATTTGTAATAGCCAAAATCATTAGGCAAGGCTATGTTCAAAGCTCAATTAACAGAAACAAAAGATAACTTGTAATGTTAATGCACAATTTGCAGTAAACTATGCTTTACTTTCTGAAAAAATCTTAATATACAATTTGGAATTAACTTAGCAAGCGTCAAGAACACATTCTTTTCTGTTAAGATTTTATTTATTCATTTGTGAGAGAGAGCGCAAGCAAGCACACACAAGCAGGGGGAGCGGCAGGCAGAGGGAGAAGCGGACTCCACGCTGAGCAAGGAGCCTGCTGTGGAACTCGATCCCAGGACCCTGGGATCATGACCTGAGCTGAAGGCAGATGCTTAATCGCTTAATCGACTGAGCCACACAGGAGCCCCAAGAACACATTCATTCATCAAAAAACATTCGAGGGGCGCCTGGCTGGCTCAGTTGGAAGAGCATGCTTCATCTTGGGGTCATGAGTTTGAACACCACATGGGGCGTAGAGATCACTTAAATAAATTTAAAAAAACTAAAAACTAAAAAAAAAAAAAGAAGCAAAACATTTCAGGATGCCAATTTAAAATCCAATTAATAGTTTTATAAATTGCCTAAAACCTGAAGTCTAAAATTGATAGGTTATACACATCAACTATACTTAAATTAACTAACTAATTAATTAAATTGATACGCTACACCTAAAATTCATACAGAAATGCAAGGGACCTAGAATAGGCAAAATAATCTTGAAAAAGAAGACCGAATCTGGAAGACTCTCACTTCCTGATGCCAAACTTACTACAAAGACACAGTAATCAAAATAGTGTAGGACTAGTGTAAGGACAGACGATGGAATACAACTGGAAATCAAGAAATAAACCCATATTATCTATGGTCAACTGATTTTTGTTTTTTGTTTGTTTGTTTGTTTTTTTAAAGATTTTATTTATTTGAGAGAGAATGAGAGAGAGAGAGCACATGAGAGGGGGGAGGGTCAGAGGGAGAAGCAGACTCCCTGCTGAGCAGGGAGCCCATGCGGGACTCGATCCTGGCACTCCAGGATCATGACCTGAGCCAAAGGCAGTCGCTTAACCAACTGAGCCACCCAGGCGCCCGATGGTCAACTGATTTTTGACAAGGGTGCCAAGATTAATTAACAGAGAAAGAAGAGCCCTTCAACAAAAGTACTGAGACTACATATCCATGCTAAAGAATGAAGCTGAACCTCCTCCTGGCACCACACATAAAAACTGACTTCAAATGGATCACAGGCCTAAATGTAAGAGCTAAAACTATAAAACCCGTAGAAAAAAACACGAGTAAATCTTTGTGACCATGGGTTAGGAAAAAGTTCTTAGAGAAAACAGTAAAAGCATAAGTAATAACAAATAAACTGGATTTCATCTAAATTAAAAACTTCGATGCTTCAAAGGACAATATAAAATTACCTCATACCAGTTGGAATGGCTACTATCAAAAAGAAATAAGTGTCGGCAAGGTCGTGGAGAAAAGGGTGAGAATGTAAATTTGTGCAGCTACTGTGGAAAATAATATGGAGGTTCCTCAAAAAATTAAAAATAGAAATGAAATACCATACAATCCAGTATTTCCACCTCTGGGTATGCACCTGAAGAAAATGAAAGCACGAATTCAAAAAGATACATGAACCCCTATGTCTACTGCAGCAATCAGCAAGAATATGGAAGCAACCTAAGTGTCCATCCATAGATGGAATAAAGATGTGCTATACATACACAATGGAGTACTCAGCCAAAAAAAAAAAAAAAAAGAATGAAATCTTGCCATTTCTGACATCGATGGATCCAGAGTATATTATGCTAAGTGAAACAAGTCAGACAGAAAAAGACAAATACCATATGATTTCACTTATATATGGAATCTAAAAAACAAAACAAATGAACAAAAACAGAAACACTCATAAATAAAGAGAAAAAACTGGTGGTTGTGGGGGGGAGGGGTAGGTGAAATAGATGATTAAGAGGTACAATCCTACTGTTATAAAATAAGTAAGTCACAAGGATGAAAAGTACAGCATAGGAAATAGAGTCAATAATACTGTAATACTGTAAGAAAGTAATGGCACTTACACTGGTGAGCATGTCATAATATATGTAATTGTTGAATGTTGTACACCTGAAACATGTTATATGTCATCTATTTAAAATAATTTTTAAAAACAAATAAATTTTTAAAAAGGACACCGTCGAGGAAAAACGACAGCCCACAAAATAGAAGAAAATGTTTACAAAATCATATATCTGATAAAAGATTACCCAGAATATAAAAAAACTCTTACAACTCAATAATAAAAACACAAACAACCTAATCTAAAAATGGGCAGTGAATCTAAAAAGATATTTCCCCCCAAAAAAATATGAATAGATGCACATTAGCCATCAGAGAAATGGAAATCAAACCCACAATGAGGTTTTACTTCACACCCATCCACTACAATAAAAAAGACCGATAACAAGTGTTGTCCAGCATGCAGAAAAATTGGAACATTTTTACATTGTTAGTGGAATTGTAAACCATGCAGTCACTTTGGAAAACAGTTTGGCAGTTTTTCAAAATGTTAAAGAGTAACAATATGACCCAGCAATTCCATTCCCAAAAGAAATGAAAACATATTTCCACACAAAAACCTGTATAAAAATGTTCATAGCAGTACTATTCATAATAGCCAAAAAGTGGAAACAACCAAACGTCTATCACTGATGAATAGATAAAATGTGGTATATACACACAATGGAATGTTTGGCCATAAAATGTAGTGAAGTACTGATACATGCTACATCATGGATGAAGTGTGGAATCATGCTAAGGAAAAGAAGCCAATCACGAAGGATAACACGTATGATCCCATTTATATATGTCATGTCCAAAAGAGACCATTCTATCGAGGCAGAAATGTATAGATTAGTAAACTGCCTAGGCTGAGTTAAGGGCGAAAGAGGTAATGACTGCTAATGGACACAGAGATTCTTTCTGAGGTAATGATACTGTCCTAAATTGATCGTGGTGATGTAACTGCACATACGAAAAACCCGTGAATTGTACACTGAACTGAGTGTACTGTATAGTATGTGAACTGTAACTTTATAAAGCTATATTTTAAAGAAAAACCTAATGTCTCGTACTTATGTCGCTTGCGGAAAACAAGAATCACTCAAGACAAATAACTATGAACTGATTTGATTACTAAGTCCATACGTGATACACTTAGAAATAAGAATTTAAGACACACCTCTTCTTCACTGAAAGATCACTCCTTTAACTATTTCTAAATTTGAACTAAAATGCAACTGTAGTACTTGCAGCTGTCAGGACCTAAAATGAGATTCACCCAAGATACCGGGGTAAACATGCTACTTTTCCCGCACTCGGCTGAACTGCACTTCCCATTACAACAAACAATAACTGCAGAAAAACACTCCACACGGTGACTGGAAGTCATTCTCAAAGAACCACCTAATACTAATACCGAGTTAAGAGGAGGGGTGTGGAAAGAATGAGGAAGGGGAAGGAGCACAGGGCACGAGGGGAAGTCTACGTGCATTTAAGCCCAAGGAATCCAGTTACATTAAATTCAACTTTTATACGCTTTGTGAACAGGCCCAGAGGCAAAGTCCTGGGCGCAGACCAAAGAGCCGAGCTGCGAGGCCCAGAGGAAGTGCTGATCCAGGCCAAGCCCGCAAGGGATTCCGAGTGGAAACAGCGGGGGGCAAAAGGGCTAAGATGGGGGTTGCGGTGCGGGACGGAGGTGAGCCCCCTCCGCCCGGCTCCGGCCGGCGCTCGCCGGCAGCGCGCAGCGGGAGGCGGCCGCGCCTCGGGCCCGGCGGCCGCGTCCGAGCCGTGGAGCGCGCCCGGCGCCCAGAGCTCCGGCGGGGCCGGGTCCCGTCTCCCGCCCCATCCGGCGCTTTGTCCCAGCGCGGGCGGCGGGCGGCCCCTAGGCGTCCCCGCCGCGGGCTAAGGGGCCGCGCTGACAGCCCTCGCCCCCCGCAGGGGCTGCGAACCTGCGAGACCCGGCGCCCGCCCGGCTTCATCCAGGCGGGACCCAGCCGGCGGCGGTCCGAGGACGCTAGCCCTTATCGCGGAGCCTTCGCCGCCGCCGCGGCCCCGAAAGCCGCGGCCGCCAACACGGCCGCCAACACCGCCGCCCGGAGCGCACACAGGCCGAGGTCAGGCGGAGAAAGCTTCGCACCCCAAAACCCAATTTCCTGCCCTTACCCAAAAATTCTCGACGAAATGCGCCATGACCATCCTGCCGCCGCCGCGCCAGGTTCCGCGTCCGCGCCCGCCCGCCGCTGTGTAAACACGGGCCCGGCCCCCACGGCGCCCCCGCCTTTCCCCACCGCCGCCGCTGCCGCCGCCGCCGCCGCCGCCGCCGCCTTCTTCCCGGAGACCGGCCCGCACCCTCCAGGGCGCATGCGCCACCTAGCGGCTGCTGCCGCGGGGCGAACTCTTGAACGCCACCGCCTGGTTGCGCATGCGCTCTTCGTCCCATCCCTGGGTTTTAGTAACCTTCCTCTCTCCCCGGCGCGGGCGCGGCCAAATTGAGTATTCTCTTGGGAATGGTGGAGAACAGGGTTCTTGAGGAGTCACAGAGGAGACTGCCCGCACCCTTTGCGGTACGATGGGTACTGGCCCAGGGATGAGCGAAGAAAAGGGCCGGCCAACGGCAGTGGATACGGCAGCCTGGCTGCCTCCTCTCTTCCTCTACGCAAGACGCGCTTTCCCGGCCTTGGAGGATCTTGAAGGGACCAAGGCTGGTCTAGCTGGGATGGGGGAAGTTTGGCTTCTGGCCACCGGGCGGAGACTGGGAAACCTTTGGTCAATAGGGTGCCTTTCCTTGACAGGGAACTAAGAACCAAAACAAAACTTTCCGAGGCCGGAAAAGGAGGACACGCCCAGTGTCGCCTGAGAGTCTCTGGAGCAGCGGGAGACCCAGGCACCAAGTTCCTTGCCGAAGCCGCTGACCTCTAGCACGCCCCTAGCACACCAGGCAGGCCGGCCGGAGGCAGGAACATGACCCAAAAGGAACGAATTTCCCTGACTCAAGCAGTTAAAAAAAAAAAAAAAAAAAGTCTTTTCCAGGACTTGTTCATTTAAGTCCCTAGTTCTCTTAGCAACTTGTACATTTTGGAAAAAGAAACAAGTTTAAACACGTCCTGGCATAACATAAACTAAATCCCCTTCCCATGCCTTGC
Source organism: Phoca vitulina (assembly GCF_004348235.1). NCBI lineage: Eukaryota > Metazoa > Chordata > Mammalia > Carnivora > Phocidae > Phoca > Phoca vitulina. The sequence goes on from NW_022589709.1 coordinate 54,209,789, forward strand.
TTTCCAGAGGTTAGGGGAAAATATTAAACCCTTGTGAAGAGGTCTCAAGTTCGCTGTCACCAGGTCAGCTCAATCCGAAGTCTGCAGTTCTTGAAACCAAGCCCCACTAATAGATTTAGTGTAGCTTTATTTTTCTTTTTTTTTAAGATTTTATTTATTTGACAGAGAGACACACAGCGAGAGAGGGAAACACAAGCAGGGGGGAGTGGGAGAGGGAGAAGCAGGCTTCCCGCGGAGCAGGGAACCCCATGCGGGCTCAATCCCAGGACCCTGGGATCATGACCTGAGCCGAAGGCAGACGCTTAAGGACTGAGCGACGCAGGCGCCCTAGTGTAGGTTTAACTATATACACACATCACCACCTTCTCAGATCTTGTGACTTCAGACATAATGAACACTATGACATGTGTTTCTTGGTGGAAAATATTTTCATCCTCAAAAGCAAAAACCACACAATGCCTTGCACATGGATGAAACTGTCAAGTGTTTGTTGAATTGGGAATAAGTGGATCATTGGTGTTGTGATTATATCTTTTTTAAGAATATTTTTTAGAAATACATAGGATGTAACAGTCTGCTTTAAAATAACTCATTTGAGAAAGGAACAATGAGTACAGGTATGCATGAAACAGGATTGACCATGAGTTGATAATTGTTAGGACCTAGGTAATGGAAACATGGTAGTTCACTATACAGTACTACACTCATTTTGTATATGTTTGCTATTTCCTTTTCTTTAAAAAGTCTTCATAACACTGTCATTTACACCAAGTCTTTGGGAAAGTCTAACTTAGAAATTTGCTACAATTCTCTAAACCATTAGTCTAGCACTATCTTTCTTCAACCTGAAAAAATTCTAAAAAATATACAGCCCTCTAGATCTCTCTGCAAATAAGGTTGGCATTAAAATCCTAGTGTCCCTAGGCACTACCCAGCTTAGCCCTCGGGAGGAAAAGCCTTATCCGAGACCCATGCTTTAAAGGACCTTATATTACAAACACATTAATTTATTAAAAAACAAATAGGTGCCTTTGCCACTCCTGATCTGTGGGTGGGATAGCTGCCCATATCAGAGATAGACTCTTGGAGTTCAGGCAGAATCTGAGCAGCAGAAGTGCTTAAGTAAGAGAGAAGACAAATTAGTTAACTTGTTCAATTTTTCCTCCCAGCATGAATGCAATAGATTCTTGCATAACAGTATTGTTTTGCATAACAACATGGTATCAAGCACAGATTTTCCTTTTTTTAGTGTTCTAACACTGACAATTTAGCATAGTACACTGGTCTCCATTTGTACTCTTACCTCTGATTTCATAAATATCAGAGGCAGGCTTGCCATAAAGATAAATATTGTGTATTTGGGTATTTACAAGGCTCATTAGGGCCAAAACACCATATGCTGGTATTACCTGATATTTAAATTGTGGGAATTTAGCGTAAATAGCGATTAAGGTGACTAAATTTCAGACAAGATGGTGAAGTAGAAGAAGAATGTGGGTAGTATCAGGCACATTCTGTTCTCTCAAGTGAGGTTTCCCGGGATGCACATACACTCTGGCAGAGTGTAGATAAGGCCCTGAGAGGGTAGCTCACTTATGTGCTGTTAAGTATTTGTGACCCACACACTTAGCCCTTGCTTATCCAAACACATTCTGAAATTACTAAAAATTGACACAGATAACAACACTGTTCCACTCACTGCCTATGCCACCTGGCACTTAATAGTCACTCAATAAATGTTTGGTGAAACAACAGGTGAATGATTAAACCTATCAGGGAAATGTCAAGGTGGATGAGACTTTGAATATGCAGTAACTCCATTTTTTATTCATACTCTTAATTGGTGCTAGCTCTTAGAGCTTATAAAAATAGCATTATTTACATTCTACTTGATTTAATATTCTTACATTACTTTAAATATTTTCAAAAGAATTATTTGGGGCTTGAGTATACTTCTTTTTTAAAAAAGGCTTATTTAGGGCACCTGGGTGGCTCAGTCAGTTAAGCGGCTGCCTTCAGCTCAGGTCGTGATCCCAGGGTCCTGGGATCAAGTTCCACAGCTTATCTCTCTCCCTCAGCTGCTCCCCCTGCTTGTGTGCTCTCTCTCTCTCTCTGTCAAATAAATAAATAAATAAATAAATAATCTTTAAAAAGGTGTATTTATTTGAGAGAGAGAGAGCAGAGGGAGATGCAGAGAAAATTCTCAAGCAGACTCCCCACTAAGCATGAAACCTGACCCCAGGATCCTGAGATCATGACCTGAGCTGAAATCGAAGAGTCAGCTGCCTAACCTACTGAGCCACTGAGGCACCCCAGCTTGAGTACACTTCTTAAAGCCATGAAGGTAAAATAATGTAAAAACATACAAATATGTCATTAATGTTAAGTGGAAAGGCAGAAGAATACATGGAAGATACATTAAAATTATAAGGGTGTACAAATATGCATATAAATGGACAAAAATCAAAAGAAAACAAAATGTATGTGGTAGGTGGTATGTATTCTAATGTATTCTAATGTATTCTATGTAATTATAATGTATTCTAATGTAATAACATAGTATGATTTAAAGAGCAATCACTGTTATTTGTTTTCATTTAAATATAATTTCATTTAAATATAAATGTAACCGGGCAAATCTTTCCCAGGTCTTTCATTAACTCTCTCCTCTCATTGATTCAAGCAATAGACAATTACTGGACACTTAACACAATGAAAAGACTATCTCTGCTCTTACAAAATTCACAATCTAATACAGACTCATAAGAAATAAGACAATAGATATGATGACAATTATAAAATAATGTGCCTTAGAAGAGTATCTGGTGTATAGCTGATAATCAATAAACATTTATTAAATGAAAAATGAACAAATCACTGTTTGTTCAGAAGGATAACCTCAAAGAAATTCAATTTGTCCTTTTTCGTTTTTCCCTCTCCCCCCTACCTCTCTCTTTCCCTCTTTTCAAGAAAGTGACAGGAAATTGACCTGGATTCACAGGGGCTTTCTTCCATTAGCACAGAGGTCTTTGGGTCTCTGGGGTAGTAGAATCCACAGCAACTTTTAAAACGCAGTCTTTCTGGGATTGGCTAGCCATCTGGGAGCTAGCTGTATATGGGAACTGGAAGAACAGAGCGCTAGGAATTGTAACCACAGGAACCCACAAGAAGAGGCACCTTTAGATCAGCTAAGAATAGAGGGAATGGGCTTCGTCTCCCTTGAAGATCTGCTGAAGCCTGAGCAGAGACCTCGGTGCACTTCCTGCACACCGCATAGCGCTAGATTTCAGCACTGTGTCCTAGTGAGTGTACTAGTGAGAAGGATAGTCCCTGAGTTTCCTGGACAACTGAGGGGAAGGAGGGAGCTCCACCCAACCATTTATATAACAAACATTTAGCGAACACCTATATCAAGCTAGGCCCTCTTCTAAACACTGGGGGGGTCCAACAGTGAAAAACACATAACCGCTACTCTTGTTACACTGAGTGTGGGAAGACAGACCACAGGGTTATAAATAAGTGAGATCCTTTTGGATAGTGATACATGCTATGACATAATTGGGATAGATTGTGGTGGGGAGTGGTGACTTCTTCACCTAGTGTCCCTAAGGAAGTGACATTTGAGCAGAGACCTGAATGAACCAAAGGAGAGAGCCAGGCAAACATCTGCAGAGAGGTCCACGTTGAAGGATCAAACTGTGCAAAGGCCCAGAGTTAGCAATGAGCTAACATAGGCTTCCTAGCATAGGAAGCCAATAGAGGGTTTTAAAGCTTCAGAGATACCTGATTTATGTTTTACAAGATCACATTGACTGCTCTGTGCAAAAGGATGAGGGGGAGGTGGTGGTAAAGGGGAGGCCACCGAAAAGACAGATGCAATAGTCCTGATAAGAGAAGACAGCCGCAGGGACTAGCCAACAGCAGTGGAAGTGATAAGAAGAAGCGATCGGGCTTAAGATCTATTTTGGCTGTGAAGCTGACAGAATTTGCTCATGGAGTGGACATGGGGTGTGAGGGGAAGAAAGAAATCAAGGATGATCCCAGCAGTTGTGCCTGAGAACTCAGATGTAAAAGGGTGCCACAGAGATGGAAAGGATATGGAAAGCAGCTGTTTCAGAGAAAGGGAGGAAGACCCAAGAGTTCTGATTGGCCTTGCTAGGTTTGAGGTGCCTACTGGAAATCCAAGGGGAAATGTCTATCAGGCAATTGGACGTATGATTTTGGAGCTCAGGACAGAGGTTGAAGACGTAAATTTGAGGGTCATCAACAAATATGGATAAGCTCACAGAGAAAGAGGAGAGGAGGGGGCAGCTGAACATAAAGCTCTGGGGCACTTGTACACTTTCAGTCAGGAGAAGGAGCCGAGCCAGCAATAGAGATGAAGGAAGAACAGCAAAGTAGAAGAAGCTCCAGGAAAAAGGGACAACATTGAAGTCAAGAGAATGTTTTAAGACTGGTCAATGGATGGGGGCACCTGGGTGGCTCAGATGGTTAAGCATCTGCCTGCGGTTCAGGTCATGATCTCCAGGTCCTGGATCGAGTCCCACATCAGGCTCCTGGCTGGCTCAGCGAGGAGACTGCTTCTCCCTCTCCCTCTGCCTCTCCCCCACTGCTTGTGCTCTCTGTCTCTCTCTCTCAAGTGAATAAATAAAATCTTTAAAAAAAAAAAAAAACAACTGGTCAGTGGATGACAAACACTGAGAAATGACCAACGGGTTTAGCAGGACAGAGGTAGGAGTCTTGGCAAGCCAGCCTTCTCTGAAGTGGGGAAGATGTAAATACGATTAGAATGGGTTGAAGAGAGAAGGGGAAGTAAAGACCACAAGTAAAGACAACTTGTTCAAGAAGTTTTGCTGTGAGGGCGCCTGGGTGGTTCAGTTGGTTGAGCAACTGCCTTCGGCTCAGGTCATGATCCTGGAGTCCCTGGATGGAGTCCCGAATCGGGCTCCCTGCTTGGCAGGGAGTCTGCTTCGTCCTCTGACCCTCCCCCCTCTCATGTGCTCTCTCTCTCATTCTCTCTCTCTCAAATAAATAAATAAAATCTTAAAAAAAAAAAAGTTTTGCTGTGAAAGGAAAGGGTGAGGTAGGCAGACATTGAAGGGAACGGGGCTGAAAGGGGTACAGTCTTAAGATGAGCAGTGGTAAGTCATGCTTGCATACCGGAGAGGATGAGCCAAAGAGATGGAAAGGGGAGATAATTATAGAAATGTGGTCCTTGAATAGAGGAAAGGACATGGGATCCAGAGTAAAATTGAGCTTCAGGAGGGTGCTTCTAGTTTTACAGCTAATAAGTCTAATAGGATCGCGATCACTTAGTTAGAAAAAGTTCCCGTAACTGCATGTGCAATTGTACTTCTGCATGGGAAACACCCCTTTCATGTATTACCTGCTTGAATCCCCACATCGACCCTATAAGACCACTATTGTTATTTATTTTTTTTATTTATTCGTCAGGGAGAGAGAGAGAGAGCACAAACGGGGGGGAGCGGCAGGCAGAGGGAGAAGCATGTTCCCTGCTGAGCAGGGAGCCCGATGTGGGGCTCGATTCCAGGACCCTGGGATCATGACCTGAGCCAAAGGCAGATGCTTAACGACTGAGCCACCCAGGCATCCCGAGACCACCACTGTTTGATCCCGATTTTACAGATGAGACAGTATGCTCCAGAAGATTCAATACATTGCCAAGGTCAAACAACTAGCCAATGGTAAACTACTGTTAACTTGTGGTAAACTTATTAACAGTGGTAAACCACTGTTAACAGTGGCATGAACAAAGTATTATGAAGGAAGGTAGGTGAGTCCTCAAGAAACACAAGAGGTCAAAAAAAGATGACTGGTCAAGGGTGAAAGTTAAACTCATCCAACGAAAGCTTTTATTTGTGTTTGGGTTTTTTTATGTGTGTGTGTTTTTTAAAGATTTTATTTATTTATTAATGAGAGAGAGAGATGCAGAGGCAGAGGGAGAAGCAGGCTCCCTGCAGAGCAGGGAGCCTGATGTGGGACTCGATACCAGGACCCTGGGATCATGACCTGAGTCAAAGACAGATGCTTAACCGTCTGAGCCACCCAGGTGCCCCTGTGTTTGGTTTTTTTAATTCATGCTCTGGTGTTCATCAGAAAGCTCCTTGGTTACCGTCTCTCTAACCCAGGTTCTCTGAATGAATATGAATGCGAAGTACTAAGGATCCCATAAAAATTTCAAACAAATGTATTTATATCTTACTCTTTAAAAAAAAGTATTTTCTCTCCTCACAGTCAGTTCTGAAACATGCAAAAAATGTAACTGTCCAAAACTCAGATTCCAGGCAAAATCTAGAGCTGTCCCACCCTAAACAGGATGTCTGGTCATTGTATTAAAAAACAGTCACTTCTGACAGGCAGAGGGAACAGACAACCAAATCAGTCTGTAGGCACGACTGTAATGTTCTCTATCAAATTCTTAAGACCACTAAATTCTGATGAACTATTTGCAGGGAGGCCACTGGACTGGGCCAAACTGGCCAGATCGAAAGACGACAAAATAAAATTTCATTTCGAACCTTACAACTCATTAGATGACATCTGCCTTAATATGCTTTTTTAAAATAGTTTCAAGAACAAACTGTCACTAATTAGTTTTTTTTTTTTTCATTTAGGTCCAGAAGATGTCTGTTATTGTTTTTTTCTTCCCACTTCCCACATGCTAGCTAAAACCAATTCTTTCTTCAAGCTGTCTTCAAGTATAACTCCTCCAAAAAAAAGGAAAGCTGCTAAACCATTACCTTCTGGGTAATCTCACTTATATTTCTTCTTTCCTCCATTATTCACAGATATACCCTTTAGATTAAGTAGTTCATATCTTGTCAAAAACAGTTGTATACTGTTCTTTATGGCATCTTTTCTTGTTTTTCTTTTTTTTTTTGGCAGGTGCACGTGCTTATATTGGTGGTTATGGGGATTCATCAAGATATATTAATAAATAGGGGCACCTGGGTGGCTCAGTCATTAAGCGTCTGCCTTTGGCTCAGGTCATGATCCCAGGGTCCTGGGATTGAGCCTCACATCGGTCTCCCTGCTCGGCGGGAGGCCTGCTTCTCCCTCTCCCACTCCCCCTACTTGTGTTCCCTCTCTCGCTGTGTCTCTCTCTGTCAAATAAATAAATAAAATCTTTAAAAAAAAAGATATATTAATAAATAGAAAAAAGCAAAGTGTGGAACAGAGTGTATAGCAAATTTCCATTTGCATAAAAAGAAAAAAACTATAGGGGCACCTGGCTGGCTCAGTTGGTAGAGCATGCAACTCTTGATCTCAGGGTTATAAGTTCGAGCCCTACGCTGGGTATAGAAATTACTTAAAAATAAAATCTTAAAAAAAAAAGAAAACTATATATATGTATACATATATGCAAACATATATGTATATGTGCACAAAAACATTTATATATATACATAAACATTTTATACATATATACACAATCTATGTATATTGTATTATGAGTATTTTCTTATGTGTATATATCCTATCTTGGGGACGATATATAAGAAACTGGTAACCTTGCCTGCCTTTGAATTTAATCTTAGCCAAAAGACCCAGAAGCCATTGTGATTATCTTTGAAGAGAGGAACTAGATAACAGGAATTAAAAGAAGACTGGCTTTTACACCTTTTGAGTTTTGTTCCATGTGGATGCACTACCCATTTTAAAAAAAGATAAAAAGTTACAAGATGCCTGGCTGGCTCAGTTGGTAGAGTGTGTAAGTCTTGATTTCAGGGTTGTGAGCTGGAGCCCCACATGGGGCATCGAGCCTATTTAAAAAATAACATAAAATAAAAGTAGATAAGAACTTAAATATTAAAAGGGAAGAAAGAAATCAAAATAATTTTTTTCCCAGATGTTAAAAAATGGTGGTGAAACTGGGATTGGGAGTTAGGGCAACAACCAAAGTAACAACATCTAGTGGATGTTTGGGAGGAAAAAATACAACCATCACCACCGAAGGTATATTCAAAATAGAACAAAAGTAAAATGTTCTCCTATTACCTTTTTTGCTTCAGTGACTATTTGACTACTTTGGTTGTGTACAATTATTGTGTCAGATTTTATTTCCTCGATTTTATAGGGCTGTTCTACTCTCTCCTAGTAGGAAATATCCTGTGGAGAAGTCTGAAGCTAGCCTGAATTATTTTTCCTTTTTTACATTATTTTTTCAACCTGTCTGTTCAAAAGGTTATCTATTTTTCTTTGAAGTCAAACGAATGTATTACAATATATCTTCCTGTAGATGTTCCACATTCACTTTTCCTGTGAGTCTGTTGAGACAGGCTAAATTATTATGATAGATCCCAAATGAAATGGTCCTAACAAAATCAAGTTTATTTCTCCCTAGGGGAACTGTCTGCAACAGGTGTTTCAGATCATAGGACAACTCTTCACCAACAGTGATGCAGGGATTCCAGCCATATGCCCAGCTCTTTGGAAGAAGGGGAGAACAAATTTTGGTATCTGGCAAGTAGATTTGGCCAATGATATGTTGTGTCTCTTCAATCAGTTGGTATAAGTCTTTGGTTACTGGAATATTCTTTCGAATTAGATCTTAGATACTTCTTAAATGTTCATTTGAATGATACCTTGACTATCTTATTTCAGTGTTTAGACTGACAGACACCAATCATGCATACATAGATTTTCTTTTCCTTGTTTTCCAAAATGGTAGTGTTGCTTTTTCATTTTGTTCTGTATTTTTTTAACCCTATCCTCTGTGTACCTACCTCATTGTGCTTTCAGCAAAGCCTATTTTCCATTGTGCTGCTTCCAATGTCACGTTCCTATCTGCAATTTTCTTCCCCCAACTTAAAAGTGATCTCTACACCAACATGAGGCTCAAACTCAGGACTTCAAGATCCACAGTCATGTCCTCTACTGACTGAGCCAGCCAGGCGCCTTTCTACCATTTTTCTTTCCTTTCCATTTCTCCCTGAACCCAACTATCCTATGTCACAACATGAAGAAAAACTTGTCTTCATGTTTTTATCATATGTTCCCTTAAATATTTCTGCTTGATGCTCTTATTTTGTACAGATGAATTTAATAGAGATACAATTTTAAAACTTAATTCATGACAATTTGTTTTGTCTCAGTTTTTATCTGCTCCATGGTGAGAATTCTTCATCTGTCATTTGTTTTGCCTGTTTCCCCCCTCCCACCATTCTTTCTTGTCTCTTTCTATTGTTCCTATGACAGCTCTCTCTTTTTTTTTCTTTCTGAACTTATTCGGCTTTAAACAAGCTATTTAGACAGCAATTTACTGGAATTTTGTGTGAGAAAGGCCAAGACGGCCTTCATGGTCAGAAGAAACTCTCCTCATAACTCACAGTTATGTGTGTGCATCAGTTCCTTTAGATTTTGCTTCTCTGTAGCCTACTTGAGGTCTGCACCCAATGGATGACAAGAACATAGTCTCCCTCCCTCTCCCTCCTCCCTCAACACCAGACTACTTCTTGAAAAATATGATTAGTCTATGATATTTCTTGCTTAAATCAACTTCTTTAGCGCTATGTTTCTCAGTAACAAACTGATTCCAGAGAAGTTCCTACTTCCTCATTCCATTGTTGCAAAAGAGGGACTATCGATTTTCACCTTCAGCAACGTACTTTACTTTGGAGTCATGGTTTCTACTGGCTTTTCCTCAGCTCTGCAGCTCTGGGCTCCAAACTTCCCTGCATCTCTGTTTGTCCTTTGCCAGGCCGGCAGTATTCCTTCCTATTTTAGCTTCAGATGCCTTCTAGTTTCATCAGATATGGAGTTGGCGTTATTGTTTCTCATTCTTCAAATTACTTATGGGTGGTTTCTAAAAACAGAGGCAGGAAAAGACTTGACTTTTCTTTGTCATGTTAATACTTGGATACATTCAGAAGATAATTTTGCATTAATTCTCCCTGGCATTTAATAGGCCCCTTCTTTTCATGTCCCTCTTTGGTTCTGGGAGATGTTCTTTTCTTTTTTCTTTTTTTTTTTTAAGATTTTATTTATTTATTTGATAGAGAGATAGAGAGAGCCAGAGAGTAGAAGCTGGGGGGAATGGCAGAGGGAGAAGGAGAAGCAGGTGACATGGGGCTCGATCCCAGGACATGACCTGAGCTGAAGGCAGACACTTAACCGACTGAGCCATCCAGGCGCCCTTCTTATTTCTTTGATAATTTCTTCCCTTTTATTCTCACAGTCCTATACCTACAATTTTTGTTATATCTATCTTCCATGTCTTTTAACATTGCTTTTCTTTCTTTTCTCCTCCATCCTTCCTTCCTGCCTTCCTTCCTTCCTTTTTCTTTCTTTCTTTCCTTCTTTCCTTCCTTCTTTCTTTCTTTTCTTTCTCTTTTTTCTTTTTTTCTTTTTCTCTTTCTTTCTTCTCATGCTCTTTCTCTCCATTCCATCCTTCCCTCCTTTTCTCCCTCCCTCCCTCTCTTTCTTTCTTTCTTCTTCTTTTTTCTTACTTTTTTTGGGGGGACATACCATTTTGGAAGAATTTTCTCAACTCAGTTTTCCAACTCATTTGTTGCATATTTGGCCCAACTATTAGGTTTAGAAATCGTATTTTAAATTTTTCATCAATTCTGGTTGTATTTCACAGCAGCGTTCTCTTTTTTGGGCATGATACGCTTTCAACTAACTCTGAGCATATTAACTATGTTTAATCTATTTCCATTAACTCTATATTTTTATCCCAGGGGAGTTCTGTTTGTTGAATTTGCTGTTCTCTTTCATGCTCTTGGTTTTCCCAAAATCTTAGTTTTCTGTTCCTATTTGTAGGTGCAGGTCTGAACTAAACTTCATTCATAGTTGGAATGCATTTCCTCACTTCAAATAAGAAGTCCTATTTACCTGGCAGTGAATGCATGCTTTGGTTACAGGAATCTGCCTCATGGGATAGTAGGCAGATTATGTAGGTAACTTCTCTTTTTAGCATAGTCTCTCTGACCCTCCGGGCATTGTCCTTTTTCCCTAATCTTAGCTTACCCTGGAGCAGTAGTATGCTGGTAAATGTTTAACAACCAGCTCTGGGTGAGGGGAGCACACCTTGATTTGCAGCATTTGCTGATTTCCATGGTATCAATTTTCCTTCCCTGGGCCAATTTCAAGCTAGCAACATCACATCACTCGTGGGAGTTGGAAAAAGATGTGCACATAGACTCCCAAGAGCCTTGGTCCGCTGAGATAAATAATTACTTCGGAAAACTATACCCATGGCCTTCATCTAAGACCATACAATGGAGTCAGCTGCTATAGGAGCAACTCCAGGAGTTGGTGACTTGGCAGAGTTTTAGGGGTATGGTTCAACTGTTTCTTTATTTCATTAACTGCTCCAGTGCCCTGTTCTCTGTAAGCATTTTAGGTTCTTCTGCTCTGGTAGATTTGTCTGTCAATCAATTCCCATTTCCTTTATTCTTTTCAAAAAGTTCCTTACTATATTGGTCTGCTGGAAGCACCCTTTCTGGTATTCCTGTGCTGCTTTGAGTTTGTTTTTCTATTTCTTTGCTACTTAACTGGGATTTGGAGAAGGGGTGGCAAAGCAGAAGTCCTTCTCCTATTTCATGTCTTAATTTGTTTTCATTAGAAGTTACTTCCTCTTATTTCTCAAAGGTTGATTGTCCTCCTCTGATCACTGGTGTTCCTGTAGGCTCGTTGTCCTGAAGGACGGTTCAAGTAACTGGGCTCACTGGCTGCTGAGAAATTTCTAAGGAAGCTTGGGTAATTGATTGAGGCTATCTGCATCCCCACGTGGGCTCTGGATGGGAACACAACGCTGTGCTCATGGAGGCCATTCTCAAGGGCCAGAGAGGAGCAGGATGGAGGGCAGCTGGGGGCAGCAAGTGGCCAAAGCAGAAGGATCCAGGTGAGCATTTTCCACTCTCCCAGGACAAATGAGATGGCTGCTCTGATTTATTCAGAAGGTAGTCAATCCCAGATCTCCTCCATGTGACTCTTTGGTTGATGCAACTGGGACCCCAAACTTGGAAGGCCCTCCCTGGCCAGGAGCAACTTTTACTTCACCTGGAAACATGGGGGATGAGATGGGACAGAATAGAGTGAGTCTTTCCCTGGGGTAGAATCTCCTTCAGGTTAACAATGGCAGACACTGCTCTACACCTTTCCATGAGTTAATTCATTTAATCATCATGACAATCTTCTAAAGTAGGTATTATTATTGTCCCGAGTTTATAGAAGGAGCAACTGAGACACAGAAAGGTCACACAGTCAATAAGTCGTTGAGGCAGGATTCCAAACTGGGAAGTCTTGTGGCAGTTGTGAGTCAGTATTGGAGGTGGATTCCAGGTAGGTGTGTGGGTCGGTGTGTAGTGGTTTCCCCTCTGATGGAAAACTCCAAAAGCACTGTGAAACAATCAGGTAGCAGCAGTTCCTAGGTCCTTCTCACGTGTGCAGGATCACCCAGGAGCTCAGCAGGCTACATCCCAGGTCACATTAAAGAGGCGGGTTTACAGCCAGCCTATCCCCTTGTAAGGGAATGTGTTTTCCAAAAATGGGCAAAACCGTATCTCCCATCCCGCATGCTCTTCTTATAATGTGACTTTAACACTCTTCCCACTGAAAGGTGTGGCAGGGAGGGGTCTATGTTTTCTCTCCTTGAACCTGGGCAGGATTGTGATTACAGTGAAATCATACTATGTGACTTTTGATGCTAGGTCATACAAAGCAACACCATGTCCATCTGGTTATCTTGGGGCACTACATCTTGAAACCAAACCATCCTACTATGAAGAAGCCCATAGCCAATGGAAAGGTCCATACAGCCAGAAACTGAAACCCAAGGAACACATCCTCAGCTGAGATCCCAGCCAACAGCCAGGACCAACTTACCAGTCATATGAATGACACATCTTGAAAGTGGATCTTCCAGTCCCCAGGCCAGTCCTACCAGCCAATGAAATGTTAAGTAGAGATGTGCTTCCCTTCCTAGCCCCACCCAAATTGCAGATTAATGGGCAAAATAAAGGACTGTTATTGTTTTAAGCCACCAGGTTTTGAAGTGGTTTGTCAGGCAGCAATAGATACACTCCTGGATATCCCCTGCTTGACCCCATAAAATCCAAAACTTCAGTCTCATCGGTGGTACTTACCCTGAAGCCTCTATAGTGACCAAATTTGCTCCACTTCTGCCAAATTGTTGAGTTGCTTCAGAAGAAAATGAATATAAAGAGTGTATTTAGAATCTTTCCCTAATTTCATTTTTCAATTTCAAATCTTTAATCTCTTAAGAATATATTTTAAGGCATGGTATAGGGACCTAACTGAATTTTCTTCAAGTTATCACACAAGTGTTTACTAAATTTTCATTTTGTTACTGATCCACAACATCACATTTAGCATAATTTGGGACATCAAAGGCAATGTTATCAGGGTAAAGGTGAACTAGAAACAAATCTACTGTAAAGAAGGGAAGAGCAAAGAAACTTGCTAATCCTGGCCTTCAGAGTGGATGGAGAAAGCAAATCTCTGCTAAAATAAACACAAGCTAGCACTTACCATGAATTTGTAGTCTGGATTCATGCTGCTTGAAAACACAAACAAACACCTCAAGCAGAGAACTTATTTCAGTGGCCCTGGGCTACTTACATGCCAAATAAGTAGCAGAGGAAAATAAAAATCCCCTCTGGGGTGGGGCGCATGGGTGGCTCAGTCGGTTAAGAGTCTGCATTTGGCTCAGGTCATGATCTCAGCGTCCTAGGATCAAGCCCTGCATCAGACTCCCTGCTCAGTGGGGAGTCTGCTTCTCCCTTTTGCTCATGCTCTCTCTCAAATAAATAAAAGAAATTTTTAAAAAATCCTCTCTGGGGGACAATAATTTAAACCCCTGGCTCAAGAATTTCAGTGAATAAAATTTCAAGGAATATGAGAGCGAAGTTAAAAATCACAAAACACAAGCAAATCAGGCACCATAAGTGAGAGAGATATCAGAGATACCCAGAGTCAGACACACAATAAATTCAGATATTGAAATTATCAGATGCAGAGTATGAACCACTACGATGAATATGTTTAAAGGCAAAAAAAAGATTGAAAATAATGAGCAAGGAATTAGAGACTATGTAAAATGACCAAATTTGAAAAAGAGTCAACTAGAATTTTGGTCAATGTTATAATTATTAAAGCTTAAAACTCAGTGAGAGGCTGGGGCGCCTGGTGGCTCAGTCAGTTGAGTGTCCAACTCTTGGTTTCAGCTCAGGTCATGATCTCAGGGTCTTGAGATGGAACCCCGCTTTGGGTTCTAAACTGGACATGGAGTCTGCCTGAGATTCTTTCCCCCTCCCTCTCTCTCTGCCTCCCCATCACCCACTCCCCACCCCCTGCTCTTGTGCATGCTCTCTCTCTCTCAAATAAATAAATAAAATCTTTTAGAAAATTTTAGAAAAGGGCGCCTGGGTGGCTCAGTTGGTTAAATGACTGCCTTCAGCTCAGGTCATGATCCTGGAGTCCCGGGATCGAGTCCCACATCGGGCTCCCTGCTCAGCAGAAAGTCTGCTTCTCCCTCTGACGCTCCCCCCTCTCATGCTCTCTCTGTCTCTATCTCATTCTCTCTCTCAAATAAATAAATAAAATCTTTAAAAAAAATAAAAAATTAAAAAAAAAAGAAAATTTTAGAAAAAAACTCAATGGGAGGGTTAAATGGCAGATTAGATAGAACTAAAGATAGAATTAGTGATTTGAAAGATAAATCTCTGAAGACAGTGAGAGATAAAAATAGTAAAAGAATATTAAAAGATAGAGATGATAGAGCAAGTTCTGACAAACATTTAATGGCAGTTCCAGAAGTAAATAAGAGATTAAAAAACAAGAAAGAGAAGTTTCAATATTTTAAAAGAGAATGGGTTGGGGGGGCGAATGGGCAACATGGGTGAAGGGGAGTGGGAGACACAGGCTTCCAGTTACGGAATGAATAAATCACAGGGATGAAATTAACAGCATAGGGAGTAGAGTCTATGATATTGTAACAGTACTGTATGGTGACACATGGCAGCTACACTTGTGGTGAGCACAGCATAACTTAAAGAGAAGTTGAATCACTATATTGTACACTTGAAACTAATGTAACATTGTGTGCAAACTATACATCAAAAAAATAATAAATAAAGTATTTAATTTTAACAAAGAGAATGGATAAAAATTATTAATAGATATTTATCATCAGACCTAGCAAGTCTGGTGTATTACAAGCAGGATAAATTTAAAATATTTCCACATGCAGATTCATCATGGTGAAATATGCACCAAAGACAAAAAAAGATTTTAAAAACAAGAACAGATTACCTACCCCACCACCCCTTTGCCTCCAAGGCATTTGTACTGAAAATTGCTGTCTCAACAGCAACAATGTACAGCTCAAGAGGGTGGAATAATATCTTTAATGTACTAAGAAAAAATAAATTTCAACCTAGAATTATCTACCAGGCCAAAATATCTTTTGAGAAAGAAAACAAAATTAAGAGTGTTATTTTTTTTTAGACAAGCAAAAACAGAGTTTACTACAACTAAAGGAAATTCTAAAGTATATACTTTAGGCATATAAAAATTGATTTTAGATAAAAGATTAGAGATACAAAAAGAAATGATAAGGAAAGATAATAGCAAATATGTGGATAAACCCAAACAAAAGTCAAATATAAAAGTAAATATAATGTATACTTTATAGAGTTTTAAAAAAAGAGCAAGAACTAAAGTAATATTCAATAATGGCACATAAGTGGGAGAGGGTGATGAACAGAGTTACAACATTCTAAGCTCCCAGCACTGTTCCAAAGGAAAAAAAAAAAAAAAAGATACTGGTTAATTGTAGACAGCAATGAGTGACATATTAGGTAGGCATGTTAAAATAGCTAAAATCACCGTAAAAGAATATAACTTTCAAACTAATAGGAAAAAAATGGGATTAAAGAAAGAAGAAAAAGCTATAATCAATCTCCCCCAAAAGAGTCAAGGAGAGAAAAGAAAAGAATTGGGACAGATAAAAAGCAAAGATAAATCCATCCACAGTAGTAATCATAATATACATAAAAGGACAACAGTGAGAAAGGAAAGCCCTTCCTTATAATAGAAGGCCAACTAAAAAATGTAGAAAAACACAATTTGACAGTCTGCATAATAATAATTGACTTAAGAGTAATCAATAAAAGCTGAGATGAAGGAATGAAAGTTTAATGAGAAACAGAATATTTGCATAATTTTACAGTATTTGCCTACAAGATACTTATTAGTTACAAAGGGAAAAATAGCAACTTTATATTTGAGAAATGTGGTAGACAGCACCTTAATTAAGAGATCAAAGTTGGGGTGCCTGCTTGGCTCAATTATGCATGGGACTCTTTTTTTTTTTTTTTTTTTTTAATATTTTATTTATTTATTTGAGACAGAGAGAATGAGAGAGACAGAGCACATGAGAGGGGGGAGGGTCAGAGGGAGAAGCAGGCTCCCTGCCGAGCAGGGAGCCCGATGCGGGACTCGATCCAGGGACTCCAGGATCATGACCTGAGCCGAAGGCAGTCGCTTAACCAACTGAGCCACCCAGGCGCCCCTGGGACTCTTTTTTTTTTAAAGATTTTATTTATTTATTTGAGAGAGAGAATGAGAGAGACAGAGCACAGAGGGAGAAGCAGACTCCCCCCTCCCGAGCAGGGAGCCCAAGTGGAGTTCTATCCCAGGACCCCTGGATCATGACCTGAACCAAAGGCAGACGCTTAACCAGCTGATTCACCCAGGCGCACCAGCATGGGCCTCTTGATTTCGCCTCAGGTCATGATCTCAGGGTTGTGAGATGGAGCCCTGGGTTGGGCTCTGCACTGGGCATGGAGCCAGTTTAAGATTCTCTCTCTCCCTCTACCCCTCCCAACCCACCCCCCTACTCCTGCTCATGCTCTCTCTCAAATAAATAAAAAATAAATAGTACAATTTTGTCAGCCACCAGAAATACATAAAAGCACTCTAATACTAAAGATCCCTAATCTGAAGGTGTTGTTTAAGCAAATCTCAAAGTTTCCTTGAATGAGCTCACATGCTCTCTAAAAAAAAAAAAAAAGCGAGAGAGAGAGAGAGATCAAAGTTGACATGACTAATAACAGCACAAACTGGCACCTGTCAGAAATGCATATTTCTGATCCAATAGTAAGGAAACAGTAGGTAAACCCAAATTGTGGGACATTTTATAAAATAATTGGTTTATCCTCTTCAAAAATGTCAATATCATGAAAGACAATGACCGAGGAATCTTTCCAGATTAAAGGATAAAAAGAGACACGCACCTGCCTGCCTGAATATAACGAGTGATATGAACATTTTATTTTGTTATAAATGACATTATTGGGACAATGAGTAAAATTTGAATTAGTATGCAAATTAGATTCTAATTTTGGTCACTTTTGTGTGGTCATGCAAGAGAGTATTTTATGAAATACCTACTGAAGTATTTATGGATAAAGCAGCATCTGCAACTTACTCTCAAATGATTCAGGAAAAAAAGAAAATATTAGTTATCTATTTCTCTGTAACAAATTACCCCCAAACTTAAAGACTTAAAACAACAACATTTACCCATTAATATTTACCCAAGGGAATACCTTATGTTCACACAAAAACCTGTATGTGCAGGTTTATAGCAGTCTCATTCATAATTTCCAAAAATTGGAAACAACCAAGATGTTCCTCAACAAGGGAAAGAATAAATAAGCTGTAGTATATTCATACAGTGGAATACTCCTTAGCAATGAAAAGAAATGAGCCATTGATTCATGCAATATAGATGAATCTTAAAAGCATTTCACCAAAGTAAAAGAAGTCAGACTCAAGAGGCTGTATGATTACATACATATACTGTATGATTTCATTTATAGGATGTTATTAGAAAGGCAAAACTATAAGAATGGAAAACAGATCAGAGGCTGCCAAGGGTTGGAGAAAAGGAGAGTAGCTGACTACAAAGGGGTTGATGCATGGGGAAATTTTTTAGGGTATTGAACTGTTCTGAACTGAAATGTTCTACGGTACTGAACTGTTCTGCATAACACTGGGGTGGTGGAGAAATGATTTGTTACGTTTGTCAAAATCCATAGAACTTTTACTGGAGGCTGATTTTAAAAAATCAACCAAGAAGTTGGGGGAGGCAGAAATCAAAGTATGAAATGCAGATTGATACAAGTGAATCTAACTGTATGTCTAAGTGTAGGGTGAAAAAAGGAGCTGAGCTCTAGGCAAGGTGAGGACATGGTGTTCTAAATGGGTACGATAAGGCTGAAGAAAGAACTATACATGAGCACTGCACTCGAGGTGGTAAATTTGTTTCTCACAGTGGTTCTGGTTAGAAATTCTGAAACTGCTTTACATGTTTACTGGAGTTGAGCAAATAAGTAAATAGTTTGAAGATAAGTGGTGCTGGGTTATTACTTTCAGAGAGAAAGAAGTTATAAATAAGCAAGGCAGGGACAGAAGGGAAGACCAGAATGGATTAGAGTTAGAGGTATCAGTATAAATTTATGTTTATTTTTACATACTGATACAGAAATAAATACAGATACGTGGTATACATGGGTTAGTGTATATACATTTATTTCCTTGCTCTGTCCAGTGAGAGGATGTAGGGACAGTTATACTCCAGTAGCAGTTAGTACATCCAGCACCCAGATCTTGGGTTTTAAATTCCATTCTCCAAAAAAGGAAACAGGCTCCTTGGAGAACTAACTGATTCTAGGGCTGGAGCAGGAAATATACAAGATGAATCTGGAGCATCACTTAGTGCCAGAAAGTAAGGAAGTACTAAAAATAAAAATAAGAAAGGATAGGGACATGTCCAAAGTACACAGAAACCAACCTGAAAGTGTCCCCAATAATCTAAGCTGGAACCATTTGAGCAACAAATAGTGGCAGTATTAGATTATAAGCCAAAGAATAAAACAAATCTCTAGGAGTTTATACTGATATAAACAAACAAACAAATAAATAAGGGAGAAGGGGCACATCTTCTTTAGAGAGGAATTCCAAATGATATATGTAAGCCACTCCCCCTTCTCAGAGGTGGGGTTTAACTCCCTTCCTCTTGAGTGAGGACTAGACTTAAAGACTTGCTTCCAAAGAATGGAATATGGAAAGAGAAAAACAGTCATGTCACTCTGGAGAGATCTGGCTGAAAATGCCTTAACAGAGTGATCCATGTGAACATCACCAGTGATAAGTTACATCGATGTCACGAATACCCTGATGTGATGCAGTGAGGAGGGTACTTCACTTCTGCGGTACTTCCCCCCCCCCCCCAAAAAAATCCATAACCCCAATTTAAAATAAAAACAGCAGACAATCCAAAATTGAGAAGTATAAGATAAAATTCTATGAAATACCAAATACTCCTCAAAATTGTCAAGGTCAGGAAGAAGAAGGAAGA
Source organism: Phoca vitulina (assembly GCF_004348235.1). Taxonomy (NCBI): domain Eukaryota; kingdom Metazoa; phylum Chordata; class Mammalia; order Carnivora; family Phocidae; genus Phoca; species Phoca vitulina. The sequence continues at coordinate 54,229,203 of NW_022589709.1, forward strand.
AACCAAGAAACTGTCAAAGATCGGAGGGGATTCAAAGAAACATGATGACCTAAACCAGTGATGCAGAAAAATAAAACTGAGATATGACAGAAAATGACTTGCAGGTTGGATTGGGTGGTGAGGAAAGGCTCCCATGGGGAGGTGATACCCAATCTAAAATATGAATGACCAAAAGGAGTAAGCCATGAGAATCAAAAAGGAAGAGATGTAGGGACAGACGGTGGGAAGACTGTAAGATGTTCCTCACTTCTCCCATGTTGGAGGCACAACGATGTTGGTGTGGCAGGAGTGTCAAGACAAGGGTGAATGTGAGCTGGGAAATGTAGCAGGAGGCAGATGACACAGAAATTCCTGAAAATTTGATTTGGCCCATGAGAACCAGAGGAAGGAAACAATTTTAACATGGTAAATACTTCTTCCAAGTACTGAGCTAGGATAATTACTCATTATGGGAGAGAAGATTGGAAAACTTACGTGCCAGGGACCTTGGGATCACAGGGAACTAAGACATCGAAAAGGTAGGGAAAAGGTTTTATGGAAATTTGAATTTATACTGGCTCTGACTTTTCTGTTTCCTAGGAAGAAGATAAGAACTTCTGAGAGATCCATGGGTCTTCATAAACTATTTCATAAAAATGTTTTTACTGGGATATTAATTCAGTGTTAAATGCAAAGCTACAGAAATTTATGTTTTCACCGGAAAGCATATAGAATAGAATTTGTTGTAGGAAATTTGTTCCAGTAATAGTGAATAAACTTTATGAGTACAACCCACCCCATGACTGTTTAAATAATGAGTGACTTCTGGTAGACTTCTGGTAGATCCATCTCCTTTTGACCAGGTTTGCCACTGAGATCAAACAGTGGCCCTAGAAGATCAGAAAAAATAATACAAATAAATATAAAGTAAAAGTTCCTTCTGACAATATGATGATATAACTGGAATAGCAATTCCCAATAGAAAGCCAGAGATGGCCCAACACAGGATCCTGGCTCAGCAAACACCTGCAAGAGAGATGTTAAATGACTCCATGTGGTTGGATCCCAAGGGGCACGTAAGGAGCTTCTGTCTATTGGTCATCTCTAATTCGGGATCATTGTTCATTCCTTTGGTCAATGAAACTACAAAACTTAACCAAATTAGATAGAAGGGTATGGACTGGGGAGGGGGGCACCTTGTTCCTTCATGAATCCAGAGTGGGTCTTAGTTGAACGTCTCTTCTTTCTTTCCCACCCCAATCTGTAAGCCAACTCAGACAGTGGGGAAATGGTCGGCATGCTGATAGTGTGCGGTCTTGACTCCCATTGTTGGGACACTATGTAGCAGCAAGCAAACCCCCAATCTGTCAGGAACAAGCGGCCATAAAGTGATACATTACAACAGCCTTTGGACAGTAAGTGTCTATATCACTTTGTGACTTTGTCTCTTTGTTGGTGAGAGGTTACCTAAAAATGAGGGGCAGTATAGTATTTTTGTTAAAAGCACAGGCTCTGGGGCCAGACTGACAAGTTCAACTATGTGTTTGAGTTCAAATCCCGGTTCCACTACAGAGGGCTTTAGTTTCCTTGTCTGTGAACTGGAATAATAATAATAATAATAATAATAATAATAATAATAATAGAAGCTGACTTTGGGGCGCCTGGGTGGCTCAGTGGGTGAAGTGTCTGCCTTCGGCTCGGGTCATGATCTCAGGGTCCTAGAATTGAGCCCCGCATTAGGCTCCTTGCTCAGCAGGGAGTCTGCTTCTCTCTCTCTCAAGTAAATGAATAAAATCTTAAAAAAAAAAAAAGCTGACTTCATAGACTGTCAAGAAGATTAAATGACTTATTGTACACAAAGCAATCACTGTCTTCATCCAACCAACATTTACTGGGCATCTCCTTTTGTTTCAGGAATTGCTCCAGGCACTGCAGACAAGATACACAAAGCCCCTAACCTTTTGTGAAGTTTGCATAACCATTTAGTCCCTCCTGTCATAAGGGAACTTCAGGTTCCTAAGAACTCTCTAGGTCCTTGCCAACCCAAAGTAAGGTCCGTAAACAAGCACCATGATGACGTCTGGAAATCTATTAGAAACGTACACTCTTGGGCCCCACCCAGACTTACTGAATCAGGATCTGCTCCTGAACAAGATTGTCAGGTAACATGTACCCATGTTCAAGTGTGAGATGTCCTGCCTAGACCATAATACTCTGTAGTGAATTTAAGGAAGCATCTTGAAGATTCCCTGTGTTCTAAGGGAGAATAATATTGAAATTTAAAAATCGCATTCAGAAAAAAAAATTTCAAGATTATTTTCATGTAATAATGACATGTTGGGGGTGAAAATCTGCACTTTATATGTATATGCATTATGTTCCTACAAAACAGTGTACTAACAGGGTTAATCTAGGTAAATGGCTCCATCTAGTGGAAATATTTTGATTTATACATCCTTGGGTGTACGATTAAAGTTCATGGTAAGAACCTTAAAGAAGGGCACCTGGGTAGCTCAGTTGGTTGGCTGACTGCCTTTGGCTCAGGTCATGCTCCTGGAGTCCTGGGATCGAGTTCCGCATTGGACTCCTGGGATCAAGTCCCACATTGGACTCCCTGCTCAGTAGGAAGCATGCTTCTTCCTCTGACCCTACCCCCTCTCGGCACTCTCTCTCAAAAACAAAAACAAAAACAAAAACAGAACCTTAAAGAAAATGTGCATGCCTACAATTGACAAAAGGATGAGGCTTAACAAAAAGAAATTCTTATAAAATCCTAAAGTTCATAAAAAAACCCCAAAAAACTCCCTTCTCTCATATAAAGAGTGGGCCTTCGAACATGAGTTAAATTTTTCAAAGTCTGAGTTGTGATAAGGAAATAAGTGTTAAGAAGACAACATCTTAAATATACTTTATTTGGGAAAATGTGCCTCAAAGTGAAAATATAAAAATAAAATAGAGAAGTTTATCAGTAAAACTGCCAAAAAGGTGAATATAGAACTGTATTACCTGGCCTTGTACAAAGTATTGAATACCTCAGAAGTTTAACAACAAAATTCTTATGGATCTTTACTTCCTAAGTATATTGGATTGAAATGATCTTGAGCTAACACATGATGTGTTACCAGAAACTTGCCTGATTTTTTAGTTCAGGTCTGATTTTATTACAAAAGATGAATTTGCTATGAACTTATGTGTGAAATATACATGAGTACTTATTTATGTACCACTTAAAGAATAACCATAAAATGTAGCCACAACTCACTCATCATGATTGCATCCTCAGTTCTCCAAGATGTAATCATCTTCATTTTGTATTATACATGTATTTTGTCCTATACATGCATGCATCCCTATTCATGTTATTTTTTAGTTTTGGCTGTTTTTGAATTTTATATAAATGGTTTTTCTGTAGGCATTCTACCGAAACCAGCTTCTTTTGCTCAGGGCTTTTTTTTTTTTTTTTTTTTTTAAGATTTTGTTTTTAAGTAATCTCTACACCCAGCGTGGGGCTCAAACTTACAACCCCAAGATCAAGAGTCGCACGCTCCACCGACTGAGCCAGCCAGGTGCCCCTGCTCAGTTCTGCTTTTAAATTTATCCATTCTGTAGAACATTTCGACTGTTACTTTTTATTTTTTGCAATTACAATGCCGATATGAAGATTCTTGTATGTTTCCTGGCACATATATGGAGCTATTCTAAGGTATATACGTAGAATTACTGAGTCTTAGCACATACAAGTGTTCAACTAATGGCAAACTGGCTTCCAAAGCAGTTGCGCTAAATAAGCATTGTGAGTTCCTGTTCCTCTGTTGTGCACTGTTATTTTCAGTTTTTGCTTATTTAGTGAGTGTGAAAGATATGTGGCATCTTTTCTTTTGTGGGCTATCGTATAGATTACTCAGAGAATGATTTAAAGGTCAAAGGGTATAGGTGTGTATTTGTAATTTTGAGGTGTATTTTGAGATTTCTAAATTGTCCATTTGTATTAATGTCATGCCTACTAACAATGTATGAATTCCCGTTTCTGTATTCCCCAGGGAGGAGTACACCGTCACCAAGCCTTTCCAACATTCATCTATGTCAAAGCAATTTAAGTATAAATTTCAGTTGACTGATTTGAATATATGTATAAAACTATATTCAGTCTTCTGTGAACGATTACTATCCTTTTACTATTTTTCTATTGGGTTGCCTTACTGGCTTGTCTTTGTAATTTAAGAAAACTAACCATTTTCTGTGAAAGGAGCTGCAAAGTTTCCTCCAAGTTTTTACTTCGTCATGCAGAACTTTTAGGCTTTTTAAACCAATCTCAAGACTTTTGGGGTGTCAGACCTAGAAATGCCTTTCCCACATCAAGATTATATAAAAGAAACTTAAAGTTTTCCTGTAAGTATTTTTCATTTAGAGCTATCTAGAATTTTCTTACTCAATATGAGGTAGGAGTAAGCTTTCTTTTTGCAAATGTCTACCCGGTTTCCCCAACAGCTGTCAAATAATCCATCTTTTTTCACTTAAGTGTCATATAATAGTTTCATGTATATTTAGATGTTTCTAGATTTAGTTTGAGCTGCCTGTTCTTGAAGCAGTTTTAATTCCTGTAGCCATAATTAAAAAACAGCTGATTGGGCTTGCCCCATCCTCACTACTACCTTTCTTTCACAATTTTTCTGGCATCTCTTGCTTTTTCTTACGAACTCTGCAATAATCCTATCTCGAAACAAAAACTTGTTGCTTATCTTCTGGGGAAAAGTTTTTAAACTTTAGACAATACAAGCTTCCTATCATTTAGGGAAGTTCTGAATCTCTGGCCACTTTGACCTGCTCACTCTTGAAAAGCTTCCACATTCCTTGAACAATTTCAGTTTTTAGGAAACAAAGCTACTTGGCCTTGAGGCAAAGGAAATCCTATGGGCTCTCAACCCTTGGACAAAGAACATAGCTCCTATTCTGATTTTTCTACACCCGTCAGTCTGCCCAAATGACTTCCATGGTGCTAAGCTAAACGCAAAGTTCTTATTCTATACATCAGGGTTATCATGGTTCTCTAGTTTCATCATTTCACACTTCAGTGTTGGGAGTGTGTCTGGTTTAGTCACCATCCGTTTTTCCCCAGTCCTCAAACGATGTTCACCTCCATGGTTTGAAGCACCACTTATACATTACCAGTTTTCTATCTGTAGCCAGGTCATCTCCCCTGTACTCCCAACTGCCTACTCTACTTCTCTCCCCACAGGCAATATCTCAACCCAAATGCTAGATTTTTTTCAATTCTAGTTAATGACATTTCCATCCTTCCAGCTGCTCAAGTCAGACCAAGCAAGAGTCCTCGAGTTCCCTCACAACCCATACCCCTATGTCGGCAAATCTGGATTCCTCTTTTAAAACAAATCCAGATAACCCTTCGATGGTTCCTTGACTCAAATGCAAAAATGACCTATACCTTCAGGCCCCTTCAGTTACCTCTTCGATCACAACTAACTTCTCCCTTGCACCCAGCGCTAAAGGTACACCCTTCTCATTTGCATGCCAAACATGCTACCATCTTAAGGAATCTGTCTTTATTGTTCCCTTTACTTGCAATACCCATTCCCAAACATCCCTGGGCTTGCTCTGTTTTTGCTCAAATGACACCCTTTAGACCTTTCTCTATCTCCCCTCATCTCATTAAAAATATCAAGCCTCTCTCCCACCATTGTATCTTCCATCTGTGTTTTCTCCCTGGTATTTGCCACCATGGAACTCACTTATTTGCATTCCTACCAGAGAATCTAAGTTCCATGAAACCAGGGAATGTGCCTGTGACAGAAGACTTAGACAATTGTTAAATATGTAATAGGAAAACAGATTTTGTATATTGAATTTTCTGAAGTTAGAAAACCTTGCTATTAAATTACAATTTACAGCACACGGTATCGCCCACTTAAGTTGCTGCCGGGTATGGAAATTAGTTATATTATCTGAAAGGAAGCTGGGCCACAGCCATCTTCTTTCAATATGGCAAGTGCACTAAGAAATCACTGCAGGCATACGCAAACATTTCAGCATGGGGACATTCATCATGACTTTATTTCTGAATAAAAAATGAGGACATCTGAATGTCCATCACTAGTAGTAAGACGGTTGTATAACTGTCCATGCAATAACATAGCTATCACATCCATGTATATTAACAGGCAAATTTGGATACCGAGAACAATGCACCAATTCACTATCTTCCTGTGTGCACAGTAGTCAATTCTTAAAATGTTTAACGAAGTTCTTCGAAAGGCAACATAAAGCTTGAAAAGGAACACTTAGAAGAAAACAAAACTGTCAGGGAAGGATCGCTGTAATAGGCATGGAATGAATCGCGTAAAAGCCTAAAGGCTCTTAGTATACCAATTTTTCCAGTTGTCACTTTTGCCAATGGCTTAGAACTTGTGTTGAATTTCTACATTGTAATTTGTAATTGTGTTGGACTGGACATCAATGTGGATGTTTCAAGAGGTTCTTTTACATCAAGTGAACACAACTCAGATCAAGGATTACAAAATGGCAGTCACAGCTTCAGCAGTTTCTATTCAACTGTATGGGAATGAGGCAAAGTCCATATTCAGGAGCTGTCTAGTTCAAATGCTTCTTTTCCCATCATTCCTAAAGAATCAAATGTACATTATGGGAGTCACATGAATTATGAACTCATCACAAGATAAAAATGCCTGTCAGTTCAAAAGGAAGTATAAAGTGAAAACATCATGAAGTTTGTATTTCAGTCTCACTAAAATGTTAAAGACTTACCAAAAAAAAAAAAAAAGATTTTTTAGCTTCAGGCACGATTTCTGAGATTGCAGCAGCAAATCAGGATCCTGAGTAACTAATAACTAGGCTGCTTTTGAGTATCTTCTCCTACAACCCAAGTCCTAAATCCTGAAATCTTACATTCTTTCTTGAAGATGCGATTTGTATTTTAGAGTAAGATACCACCCAAGTTTCAATTTTTTTTTTTTCCTCTCCAACACAACTGAGGTTATCTCAAATATTTTCATGAGCAGGTAACAAAAGGAAAGAAATCTGAGGAGCCTCATTTCCCTTAATGTTTTTTGGGTTGCACTGATCTAATTTCAGGTTCCTTCCTTGTTCTGAGATGTTCTAAATCTCAATTAAAAAAAGACTATTCAACAGCTGTGCACACATTTCTCCTGAAATGTATTAATACATTTAATTTTAATTAGTCACATGCAACTGTAATAATGGATTACAACCTGACAACTATTTTTATAACTATCAATTTCCAAAAACCAAGCCTGAATTTTTTGAAGGATAAATAGGAACTCTTAATAGGACAAACATTCATACACATTCATGCAATCTATCCTTACAATGTTTTATTCAGGACTTCGTCTTTTAATTCCTTTTGCAGAGCAGTATTTTTTCCCTCCTCGCCCACCAAGAGGTGAACCTAGAATCTACTGTTTAGAAAATACACCAACAGCAGTTAAAAACGTGGGGCAAAAATTTTTACTGAATTATACAAATAAAAAAACACTCAATTTAAAAATGGTTGTCAAACAAGGGTGTACTATGTGTAAGTTAAGAAAAAAACCTCAAATGAAAAAAACCCCCAAACAACAAAAAACAACACAAGACTTATCTGGACCCAAAATGGGGGGAGGGAGGGAAAGCTCATTTCCTTTGATTAAAAATCAGAGTGAAACATCTATAGTTAAACAACTTTATTAACATAGTCAAGCAGTGATTAACATTCACATCTATTATGTCACATCATACAAATGTAAATACAAAATTACTACAGTACAATATATATTCTCTGCATGATCCAAAATATTTGGTGGCCCCAAAAAACTCTCTTTAAAATTCAGCAGCTTATCAAAAATTAAAACCATATTCTATTTAAAATGAAGATCTGTTAGCACAGAGTTAGACTTCAAGAAATATCAATTTAGTACAGTTTGAGAAGTTGCAGGAGGATATATTTGAAGGACACATTCTAACATAGTGTGGCAGGTACAGGAAACATCAGATTTAAAGCTTTTAAGCATAACTCATACAACCTAAGTTGTCAGCAGAAAGATCCAGTTATTTATAACTAAAGCTAAAACTACTAAATTATTGCACCCAATGTTAACATGAATATTAATTGTAAAACTGCTTTATAATATGAAGTGAAGTCATTAACCACGTTTAAACATCTCTTCTCACAGATGATAATCTATTAAGTAAAATTAATTACACAGTATTGTCTAATTATTATCTCCATAAAAATCATCCAATCTTAATTTGGTTATATATCCACATAGGAAAACATCAATAAGGTAATACGGGGAAAGTACAGTAAAACCCCTTTATGAGGCTGGTATTAGGAGGGGACAAACACTGCCTTATAGGCTAACCATGTTATAGTAGGCTTTGAGGAAGATAATTAGATTTGCAAAACAACTAACTCTGCATAATACCAAGCCATAGTAAAAGGGGACTCTATGGTAGATGAACAAAAATTTTAACGAAAGGGAAAATACTATTTTCCTAATTAGTGATACAATGCTTGGCAAATAGATTTGGTTTGGTTTTAAAATGTACAAGAGGTGAAAAAAACATTCACCGTTTTAACTTCCCTCAAAATCATGCATACAGTTTTTTTTTTTTTTTAAAACACAATACATTCTGGGATACAAATCACAATAAACAGTTGCTATAATTAAATGTGTACCTTAAAATTAATATGTATAATAATTAGGCATAAAGATGAAGAATCTTCTACATATAAGTAATACCAATGGGGGAAAGGTCTACATAAGACTGAAAAAATTAGTCACAAGTCACCTGGAAAGTGTACAAGTGAACGACTTTTATGTAAAATTTAAGAGGCATTAGAAATATCTCCATATTTAATACAGTATGAAATGTACTAAGGTATACAATGCTCTTGCATGGTATAATTACTAGATGATATTGTTACACAGCTCTTTATTGATCTGATTTTTCAACTAGATTATCCCTTAATCTGAAGACCACAGTTTTAAGATTCCAAGGCCTACACTTCAATAACAGTACTAGTAGCAACAGTTAGTGTTTTCCCCCTTGTAATATTTGCAAAAAAAACATAAACAAAAACACCTCAATAAGCAAAGCCGTATGTATTTTAAGTACTACTAAAGAAGGACTTAAATTGCAGTTATGCATGGTACACTCTTCTCTTGGGAAGAGTGTCTTTTGCACCGTTATCTGTTAATACATTCAATATGAATAATATAGATTATATGAAGCAAAAAACCCACTTTTTTCTTTATGGCAAAGGACTAAAGTTAAATTTAGACTAAAGGGCTTAAGATATAATTAGCTTAGTTCTGGCATTTAAGCTATGCAGGGTAATTTAATATAGGACAAAAAAAATCCATTTTCCTATCTTGAGGGTTTGGTGAAAAGGAGGACCGGATCGAACTCACTCTCAAGGTAAACCTGCATGCAAAAGGCTTGCCAGGAGGGATCTTGCCACCCTAGTCTGCTAGAGTAAGGATTGGAAAATCCGACTAAATGCAAAAATTCTTAATGAAATACACTAAAAAACAAATTAAGTATGATGACCCCTTATAAGCATATGTCACCAAAGCAAAAAGGATACAAGAGTATTCACCTGAGATAAAACTTGTATCTGAATATTCCGTAACTGAGTAGACAAAGCATTTCAATAGAGGAAAGTCAGTTGAAATTATTTTAAAATATACATCTGATCCTATTTTACAATATATGCAATTTAAGCAATTCAGATCAATGAAAAAGTCTTAACAAAAAAAATCACAGTGTTTATCAATATGTTAATTACAAAATGTAGGCTACTTATTTTGTTTTTAAGATGTAATGGCTTGGTTAAGTGTCTTAAAATCTATTCTTCTGAAACCTAACTTGCGTCACAAAATCAAGTAGCAATAATGTAAAGCATCAGAACTGGCTCTTAAAGATTATTTACACGTTGATTATTTGGGAAATAACCAACTAAAAAATATAAAAAAGTGATTTTTTTTACACAGTATGAAGTTATTAAAGAGATTAGACAATACAAAAAGCAAAATTCTTTCCTGAATAAATGAATTCTGTGGCACTAAGTTCACCTGCTAATGGACTGACTACAACACTGAACTGCCAAACATGCATTTAAATTATATTAAATACACTTTCTGTTTCCAACTTAGGTTGATCAGCAGCTTTTGTTCTGTTAGAATCCTTCAAAGAGAGAAGCTCGAACAGGAAAAAGAAGGCATATATAAAACAGTAAACACTGACCTCCTGAGGTTCCTACAACATAAAAATATTCAAGTAGAAAATCTACATCACTTAGCAGCGGCTATTTCTGTAGTTGAGCACACTAACAGCACTTTAGTGTGTAAGGAGCAGATGAAGTAAGCCGTGCTTTAAGCATGCCAAGAGGCAGAAACACTGGAATGTAACAAAGACAACACAAGTTCATAGACATTCAGTCAACATTCAAAACTATTAAGACTACACCACAAGAATTAAGTTGCTTTATATATATCCCATGATGTATTAAGTTTTATCAGAATAATAAATGCTAAATCAGAGCTTACCTCAAAAGATAACTTAAATGGCTTCTGCAAATTCCTATGCTATACTACGTATCTGAAATATAAATTAGGGAGAAACAATAACCTCAACGGGGGAAAAAACACAAAAAAACCCAACCCGATCAGGTTGCCAGTCATGTTTACTTAATTTTACTTTCTATTTTTAAATTAAATTTCCTTTTAATTTAAAAACAGTTAAGCGACTACAGAAACGGGCACATTCTTATGTTATCTGCTTAAGTGAAAACCAATTTTTAAGCAAATAGGTGACAAATTGCTTTTCAGTCAATATAGAATTGTCAATCACAGGTCCAGATAACTTTATTGAAGGTTGTTTTTTATGTTTGTTTTAGTAAAGTGTTTAGAGAAGAATTTTGCCATATCTTTTTGACTTAAATTTTACTTATTCCAGAATACTAAGATTATCTCCCATATCAAATTCTAAAAAATATTTGAGAAACTATAGACTATCACTAGGATTTAAGAATAAAATAGCTACTTTAATCAGGTTTTGAAGACTATGAAGCAAATTTTGAGCTCCCAGTGAAGCAAGGTACTAGAAAGCAAAATGCTACATACCCTTTGGATCCAACTTATAATTAAAAAAAAAAAAATTGGACATTGTAAAATAGGATTTAATTTCAGGCTCTACAGACTGAAATTTGCAAAGCCAAAGTAGAGGAAAAAAGGTGAAAGAACATGTTTAAAAAAATACACACATATACACACACACACACACACATACACACACAATAACAAAAACCTTTTCTGCATGCTACCATGCATCTGAAATTTTTTGAAACGGTATTTTTAAATTCACACGCACACAGCTCAAACTTCAGTGCAATGGCCGTATCATTCAACACCTTTAGAAGAACAGAACCATGCAAAGAGGAGCAACTGCTTATAAAAATGGTTATTCAGGATTTATTCCGCAATGCAAAGGTGACAAACTAAAATATAAAAAGGTTGTTATGGCTTAACATTTTTGTTGCAGATTAAATATGCAGCATTGAAAAATGGAAAGGTGTGGCTTCATCTCTGACCAGCAGAGTTAAAAAGAAAAATCTCTCCATTTTCCTTCATCATCATGGGATACACTGTTCAGGCAATCCAAATTAATAAAGACTTGCACTTTCATATGGACACAAGATCAAGTGTACCAGTTAGGTTTTCACATTCACAGTATATAAGAAAATACACATGGAAGGAAAAGTAAAGGGTTAACTTAACAAGGATTTATTCACAGGAATACATGTAAGTAGAGAAAAATAACAGAAAAGCTAAACAAATGAAATGAAGAGGATCCAAACCAACTTTCACTCTGTAGCTTTTTACTTGCACCCTGTGTGCATATATCTAGGGCACAGAGGGCCACCAACATGCGCCAATACAGTGTAGGAACCCTGCATTACATCCATTAACTTAAACATATCTTTAAGATCATGCTTTGAACAAAAAAAGAAAGCTTAGAAGGCAATATGTTGAGTGGGAATAAACATTGAAATATAGCAATCATGTCTTCAACTTCTACAATTGTCTTTATGTGCCGACTAACATTTATGCAGCCTCTTACAGATCTTTTACCATGTATTGTAAGTTTTAGCAGTTCTGATAACATCACTAGTAGTATATAACCATGCAGAAAGCACATCACACTGACAGCACATCGGCAAAGATTCTGCACAGGTATATCAGCTTTCCACATTGTGCAGGTTACACACGATACAATATCAATCTTACTCCTAACAAGATCCTAAAAAGATATTTCAAGGCCTAGCTGTAAACTACAGTACTTTATATCTATATTCTTAATAAAAATAAAAAATCCACAAATCTTAAAAAGGAATTTTAAATGCAGGGCTATATTGAATTGGTAAACTGCAACACAAACTGGCGCAACAGAGGTAAATGAATACCAATCTCACTCTATGTGATGCAAGCATGCTACTTTCCCACTAATTTAAAGTACTTTCAATCACTATGAGCCAGAATGCATGCCTGAACCTTAAACTGCACTTTAAAAAGAACGTCTTGGCCTAGAAATTAAATCTAATGAAGTACAACCATCAAATTATATCCACTACATTAATGTTATAATGCAAAATCAAGATGTCAATCTTTAGTCTGATATGCCCAACCCCATTTATTCCTCCCTCCCTGCCCACCCCACAAAGGTAAAAGGAGTGACTCATTTGGCATTTCACAGGGTGCTTCATTGTTTAAATTTGTTTTGTTTTATTTCCAACTTTTTTTGGGGTACCTTAAATTGTAACTTCCAAGAACCTGCTTCTACTATGGGTAGGCAAGCTGATTTTAATTCTATTAGCTTCATTTGTGTAGTTCTTCATCAGCATGCAAAAACAAGGCCCCAACACGTGGGAAAATTTATAAAAATCTTTAAATTAAGGAAAAAAAAAAAAAAGCTTCTTTACTGTTTGTAACCCCCATTCTTAGGTTTCCTTTATTGTGCGCTATAGAATTTTTCCTCTTTCTTATTATCCCTATGCATCATTTATGTGGTTCTTGTTTTGGTACAATTCCCCATAATATTCCAGGATGTACTGTTTTGTGAGTAGACTGAATAGGTTTTGTTTTTTTTGTTTTGGTTTTTTTTTGTTTGTTTTTTTTGTTTTTTTGTTTTTTGCTTCTTCACATCCAGTGCGGAGTTGTAATTGGAGACAGATTTCCACCCACAAAGGCTCCAGATGTTAAAACGTTTCCCAACATCGACTTAATACAGTGACGGCAACACCTCCCTCCCGCCCCTCCCAGTAGGGTTGGGATTGTACTGTATTCCCTACTGGTTTACCCTTCCCCCCTGTAAAGGGTAACATTTTCCCTGGATGCAGAGGCTCCCTCATAGTCTCCAAGACTGAAGGACCTGTAAGAAACAAAACAAAACAATTTTATATTTTAACAATGGTTTCTCTTAAAGTCAGTGAACACAAGATAAATCAAGTAAGAATGCTACCTCTAACTAGAGAAAATGAAAACTGGACAAACTGCCGAAGATCATGCTAGCAGTCAATGATAACCCATGTTGCTACCTTCCCCTATGGCTTTCAGCGGTCATCTACATCAGATATGAAAAGTGACACCAAGGCTGGGCACATGCAGAGAGATGTGTGGAGCACTACATTATACAGATGAAATTCAGGTGGCTGCCTTCCTTGTAGGATGCTATCAGTCTAATTTTTTATCCCCCTTAGAACAATGGGCCCCAATGGGAATTGGTTATTCTTCACTTAACAAAGTTGCCTTACTTTTTTCAAAATCAAGTAACACTTTCTTTAAAATAATCCTTTACTTGGTGAGAATGAAAACATTATTATTATTTTTTGCCAATACGTCCAATATTAAGCAAACAAAAATTCTAATCCATCAAAAAATAAAAGAACATTACTTCTTGTTGGTTGTCTGGTGTTCTAGCTTAGGAGGCAACTAAAGGTGTTCACACTGCACTAAGGTTACTACATTCAGTAAATAGCAAAAAGTAAATTTTAACATCTCCTTCTAGATGTTCCTTATTAATAATTCTTCTAACCCTATCCTACTCAGTCGTTTCCTATGTTCTCAGACCTTTTGATTTTCCTGTAAAGGACCTTTTCAACACTAGCAGTTTTAGTGATTCTGAAGCGCATTAAGAAATAAAATTAGATCACTAGGGTATTGTAACCAGGGCCTGACAGTGGTCCTTTCACAACAACAATCTACTGCCCACTCATGCCAAACACTGGACATAGATGAAGACTGATGTGAATTCACAGAGGACGATTAGCCCATCTGTGGGAAAGTGCAAGCCGCACCTTTTCTCTGCCTCTGAAAAAAGGCAGGAATAGAAGATCGTGATCTACTTTTACCTCTAATTAGAAAGCAGGTAATTATTTCATGCCTTGTCTCAGAACACGATCAACTCAATAAATTCATAATTGGTGATATGATAGAGATCACAGAAGTTAATAAATCTTAAAGTGCCAAAGACTGCTCACTGTTGTATCTTTCAGGCCTTGATGTTAAGAGTCATTCCTCATCCATTACATTCTCATGATTTAACATAAAGACGATTAAGCACTATTTCAAAATGCTAAAGCCACAAAACAGCCAGAAGGTCTCAAAACTACAGGGGGGCAATACACAAAGGGCTCTGAGATATTCCAGAGGCTGCGAGTCCATTTCTATTGCCTTGTAGGTTACACAGCATGTATGTGGAAATCTTCCCAGGTTTAAAACCTAGCTCAAAGTAAGCAAGAGAGCAAACAAAACTCCAACAGAGAAGATAATTAAATTTGGTGGACATCTTCTGGACACAGTCAGTATACTCTCTGGTCCTCCAGTCAAGTGTGTCTCAGAGTTCACGTTCAAAACCTAAAGATTATCCTTGTTCACTGTACTGACCCATATTCCTAACATTTACTGAGCCACCTTAGTGTGTTAGGTAATATACTAAGTTCTGGCATCACATATAGTTTACTATTTAATCTTCAAAATAACTCAATGAAGGAACTGAAGCTATGAGATCAGGATTGTTAGTTTAAGTACAGAAAAACTGAAGGAACAAGAGTCCAAATGGACTTACCCCTCTACTACCCCAAATCCAAACAGACTCGTCCATTGTCCATTTAAAAATACAGTGCAGGTCACATGGTAGGTGCTCAATAAAATACATGTTGAAAAACGAATATTAAATATTCCTATCTACTGAGCAATTCCTATCTACTAGTTGCAATTCTAGCTAGTTTTTCTCAAAAGCTCACCACATAGTAGTCCTTGATATATCAGAGATTATAAACCCACGATTCAAAATAATGTTTACCCTGCCAAAGTGAATGTGGGTGACTTCTTATAGGGCAAAAATTTAAAAACTGGGATTAGTGTGTTGAGTAATCCAAATAGCATTTTAACTTGGTTTTCTTTTTACTCAGGATTCAAAGTAGAACCATGCATTTTACCTTGCTTGCTAGTTTCTAAAAAAAATTCTCTAGCCTTAAGTAATTTTAAATTTCAAGTCTAACACTGCATGAGTTTTATTCAACCTCTGTAGAAAACATACAGCTTTTATTCTACTCAGTAATTTTCGATTGCAGATCTAAGTTTCTTTACCCTGAAAATCTCCCACAAACTTCTTACAACTTACCCCTAATTATGGGACTGCAGCTTAAGTGTATGAGATTAAACACCGTAAAAAGCTGCAAGACGCTCTTTTAAGGGAAGCGGAAACTGGTCAGAGAAACGCCTCCAATTTTCATCCCCAACTTGATTTTTAAATCCATGAAGGATCTGCAAAAAGTGAAAAAATCATTATTCATCACTAAGCAAGAGAAAATTCCAATCTGCAGAGCTTCCGAAGTAAAACACTACTTATTGACTTTATTTTTCTAAAATTTTATCCATTTTATTTATTTTTTTAAAGATTTTATTTATTTGACAGAGAGAGAAATAGCGAGAGCAGGAACACAAGCAGGGGGAGTGGGAAAGGGAGAAGCAGGCTCCCTGCCGAGCAGGGAGCCCGATGTGGGACTCGATCCCAGGACCCTGGAATCATGACCTGAGCCGAAGGCAGACGCTTAACGACTGAGCCACCCAGGCACCCAAATTTTATCCATTTTAAATCAACGATTCTCAAACTTTGTTGGATTCTATATCACATGTCTTGCCTAAAAGCACCTCATAATATATTCTAAACCTTGCTTTTGAAAAGTTTAGAATTCAAGCAAGTGTCCTAGTAACAGATGTATGCGAAGCAAACCCCGACCTATCACTAATGGAAAACAAACGAAAAAGTACAGAATTCACCCAAGGGATAAAATTTCTATGCCACATTAAGTTTTTTCAAATTGGAAACATACAAAGCTTTACGTTCATGTCTGCAACCACAGTTGACTAATTTTAATAGCAGAGGATTTAAATGGGTAACAACATTTTATTTCTTATTTTGTTATGGTTGAGTACTGACTGGAATTAATCCAAAGGGACACTACTAAAACAAAGAACTATACAGATTTAATCCCTGTGGAAACCACTTCAGATTTACTTTGTTCAATAGTTTACATTATACTCCAAATCAGTCAGCCATCTTTGAAAATACATGCTATTTTGGATAGGTGGAATAATGGGACCACATGAATCAGTGGTATTGCTTGAGAAAGTATCTTTGAAGTGTGTCCCCTACGGATACGGACTCACTGTTGTACCTTAAGAAAAGATCAAGCCAACTTCTTTGCCAAGAACAAGGGATATGGATATATATGTGTGTGTGTGTATATATATATATATGATCTACCAATATTGATTCGAAACAGAATCTAAGTTTCATATGAAATATAAAAATAATTTAAACTGTCCAACTAGTATTGTAATAGTCCCAAGATGTTTATCATAAAGACTTTATGGTTACCTTACCTTACAGAACATGTCTCTCAGATCATCTTTTGGGTTAATCCACGATGCAACAGCATCACAAAAAAATATAAAATCCTGTAACAAGCAGGAAATACACCTTAGACTGCTACTTGTCAAACACAGCAAAATGTACCTATCATGACAGAATCCTACCTCAAAAAAACCATTTTTTCTTCTTTATTTTTTAAAAATTTTAGTATGTTATGTTAATCACCATACATTACATCATTAGTTTTTGATGTAGTGTTCCATGATTCAGTTTGTGTATAACACCCAGTGCTCCGTTCAACACGTGCCCTCTTTAATACCCATCACCAGGCTAACACATCCCCCCAACCCCCTCCCCTCTAGAACCCTCAGTTTGTTTCTCAGAGTCCATAGTCTCTCATGGTTCGTCTCCCCCTCCGATTCCCCCCCCCCTTCATTTTTCCCTTCCTACTATCTTCTTTTTAACATATAATGTATTATTTGTTTCAGAGGTACAGGTCTGTGATTCATCAATCTTACACAATTCACAGTGCTCACCATAGCACATACCCTCCCCAATGTCTATCACCTGGTCACCCCATCCCTCCCACCCCCCACCACTCCAGCAACCCTCAGTTTGTTTCCTGAGATTAAGAATTCCTCATATTAGTGAGATCATATGATACATGTCTTTCTCGATTGACTTACTGTGAAGATGTCAATGCTACCTAGAGCGATCTACACATTTTAATGCAATCCCTATCAAAATACCATCCACTTTTTTCAAAGAAATGGAACAAATAATCCTAAAATTTGTATGGAACCAGAAAAGACCCCGAATAGCCAGAAGAATGTTGAAAAAGAAAAGCAAAGCTGGTGGCATCACAATTCCGGACTTCAAGCTCTATTACAAAACTGTAACCTTTTTTTTTTTTAATCAACTATGATAAGGAATTATAAAACAATGGCTGTCCCTATTATTTCACCATCAAGGAACCTCTACTCATTCAGTTTATATTGGAATGTGCTTTTGTATTTCTTTTTACATCACAGAGCCCCAATCTAGTAAATATTTAGCACCAACAATGGAATGAAAGTACCAAATGAGCACCAATTTTAAAAACCTTCATTTGCTGAAATAAAGAAATACATAAATTCAATAATCTCACAGTTCTGTGATATAATTTAAAGCTAAGTTCTGACTGTGACATAATTTAAAGCTAAGTATATGTCAAATAAACTTGATTTAAATTTTTCAGTTTCAGACTGAAACTTAAAATGACCAAAAGCTAGAAGGAAAAACTAATTATGTAGTTTAGGTATAATTAGGTATAATTAATACCTAACTCAACCCAACCCACTGCAAACAAAAAAGAACAAAAAAAATCCAATGCTCAATTACTAGAAAAAACTGGGTTATTCTCACTACAAGAACAAGGTGACAAAAAGTATATACTTTAAATGTTTCATTTAAATATTTTTCAGTCTTGACTATCATACTGAAACAGCAGTTCAATACAGAGCATTTAAGATATCGCTTTATGTTCTGATATGTCAACTATTTAAAATTTTACTAATGTCAGTGAACTTAATTTCAAAATTTACTGAATGAAGTATGTGCATAAAACACGTATTTAAGCAAATAAAATTCCAAATGCCTGAGGTTCATGGTTTATTCAAATTGATTCCTTGTCTTCCAATATCAAAGTCTGATGTTAAAAATGTAAATATACACATCTACAATTTGTGATTAAAAATTTAAACATAAATAAAACATAAGGTATTTTCTTTTAACCACATCCAAATAAAATATGTAAAAAGCAGAGATTTCTACCAACCCTTAAGTTGGTAGTGATTTAATGACCACATACATATGTGTATTACTTACTTTCACGGTCTTAAACGTTAATTCAAAAACAAACAAAACAATAAAATTCTGATGGGAAAATGCTTCTTCTTAATATAATATACATTGTATCAGATAACTCTAAAACACATTTAAGATGACACAAACTTCTTAAGTACTGAAAAAAACCAGAAACTTAATTCCAGGAATTTATTTTGCCAACTAGGAACTATTTCCAAAGATAGTACCGGCTTGTTTTCATACTAAGCTATTGTTTTACAAATGTGAAATTAGTCAAAAGATTTTTTCCATTTCTAATTTATAAGTTTTCAATGCCTATCACAACATTAATTTGAGTTTTATAGCTGGTAATTAATAATATTTCTAAACGAATTAACAAACAACACAATCATTAACACAAGACAGGAGGTATCAAAGAGTATTAATTAAAAGATGTTCAAAGCATGTATCTCCTGGAAACGAAAGGCTATTTTCTTGAAAATACCTCCCATACTTTCTTTTCCTTACAATTCATCTGCTGAGCAACCTGGGATACTTAACCTAGAGTTCCACCGCCTGCATTTTGTTGATTTCATACACACGAGGTCAATCAACATGTTCCTCTGTTTTGTGTGTCTTGCAATTTGACACTTGGATCCAGAGGTTATCAGACTCATATATGATACTTTTGCCAAATAATTTTTTTAAATGCTAAAAATGTCCAGATACTATCTAAACAAAGACAGGAAACAAAGAGAAATAAATCCTAAACTCTCCAAGTTAAAGCAGTTTCATTGGTTAATTCAGTATTCTGAATACTGGAAAAAAATTTTTTTAAAGATTTTATTTATTTATTTGACAGAGACACAGCCAGAGAGGGAACACAAACAGGGGGAGTGGGAGAGGGAGAAGCAGGCTTCCCACCGAGCAGGGAGCCCAATGTGGGGCTCAATCCCAGGACCCTGAGATTATGACCTGAGCAGAAGGCAGACGCTTAACGACTCAGCCACCCACGTGCCCCCACTACTGAATTTCTGTTTAATTCTGAATAAGAGAAAGTAACCTACTACTTGGGTCACTCTCTTAAGTGTAGATATCTGGAAATTCAACAAACTGATACTCAATGAAAGGAGGCATGTACAAAGTGAATGTGGATGAAAGATGCTCTGGCTTAATATAAGGCAAGAATATAACTTCAATATCCTAATGTACTATTTACTTCATGACAAAAAAAGATTTAGGAGTCAAAATATTAAGAAGTATACAATTTTTTAAAAATAATTTTTTATTATCTTTCAAAAAATATGCAATATATGTGATACTTTCATAATTAAAGTGTTAAAATAATTCACCCTTTAAAGTTTCATTATTCAGAACATTAAAAGTTAAAAAATCTTTGTGACATCTTACTTGGATTACTCCACTGGGATTCACACTGATCATGGTACAAATCCCACGAAATGCTGAATCCTTTTCCTCATTGTCCCTTATGTTTCTCAGAGAGGTGCACCTATTAAATTATAGAACTGAGATTAGCATTTAAGTAAAAAGCAGGTTTAATCACAATACTAATGGACAGTATTTAATGGAATAAGCACCACAGTATAGATAATGTTTAGATTCAAAGAATTTTCATAATAAGCTTTCTCATTCTTCCTGCATGTTTGGCCCATCTAATCTCAATATAGTGGAAGCCTTGAAATTCACATTTTCTTATTAATAGATTGCATCTATAAAATGGACAGTTGATTTTAATCTCCCATTTAAACTATTAATGAGGTTGAGCCAAAAGTAAATTACGAATTTTTATAACTGTATTATGACTTGTATTCCATTAAACACTACTAAAAATGACTTGAATTGAAAGATTATCAATTGAAAGAAGCAGAACATAGGATTTACTGCCACAATATAAACTATTATTACACAACTTATGGTGTAGATGTTTAACTTTAACATTAACAAGCAAATAAGGTTTTTATACATAACGTAATTTAAACATGTATTTCTTAATGCAATCCAAGTTTTCAAATTAATTCTAAAAAAGAAACAATGCAAAAACCTAAATTTATAGAATTTGCATGCATCTTTATTTTACTGGTGGATATTTAAATGCTTTTCATGTATAATCAAGCTTTTTAACACAGCAAGCATGTGACAATCTTATCCCATGCATCAATTAGTCGTTAGCCACAACATAAAATAAATATACATGACGATGCTACTGAAAAACCTCACAAACCTGCTAGGACAAGATTAGTCACATGGTTGGCAATGATTAAGGATTGTGATTTTTGTAACCAACTGAAAATATATCTAAAAGTGAGATAGAAAGAGAAAGAAAGAGTGAAGAAAAATGAATTAAAAAAAAAAGATTGAATAATACACACCAGGGTCTTATAAACTGCTGTAGCATGGGGGCCACCTCTTGAGGACAAACGTAACCAAGACGACCAATTGTTATTGCTAAGGTAACGCAATCACGGTTATACACCACCAAACGCCAACCAAGACATGAGCAAATGAGGGGGAAGGAGAAAAAATAAAGAAAAAACAACAAATAACTCAGAAACAGAAACCAACAGAATTTGTGTATGATAATAAACATAAGATTTCACCAGTGCTGTTTATTACCACCCCCTAAAATAAGGGGCAGCAACATATATGGCATACTCTTGGAAAAAGGAAAACAAAAGGAATTAAAAAAACTTTAAAGGTTGAGAGAACACCAAAAACCATGATGAATTGCTTTTCTCGCTCAATCAAGTAAGAAGATATTCTGTTAATAAAAAGATGAGCGATTAAATGCATGGATTTAGAGATTCTCCATTCAAAGCCAGTTGAAATTTCAGAATTTAATAATGAAATCTATGTTTTTCCCCCAAGAAATATTAGTAAATGTGAATGATTACATTTCTGAATTGTTTACTCAAACACAGTTCTCAGAAGTTAAAACAGTTAAAATTACTTCTCTACGTCTTTTTAAATAAGTGATTTCCAATCTTTCAAAATCAACTAGGAATTTAATCGCAATTTAGGTAGTTTTGTTTGTTAACATTTCTAGTGGACCATTTGTTGCCTGATATCAAAATCAACCATCAAATTTTAGGTGTTGCAGTATGCAACCAATGAATGAATTAGAAAATTGCTGTGCTGTGTCAAATTCCATTCCAATTAACCTCTGATGGTGATGATAATGGTAACAACTTGGATAACAGCCCACTAATTTCACAAACCATATTTGACACGAAGGAAATTTACAGTCCACTGTAATGATGTGAAATGTGGACAAAAGGAACAAATAATCTGTCTTTGCTATATAAAAGGCATAGCACAAACTAAAAACATTATACTGATCACATGCTAATATTTTACTTAAAAATTTCGAAGTGGGAATTACTCAAACATATTCACCATCAAAATTCATTCAGGAAGTCCTTAAACTTACGAAGAGCTAAAAGAAGTTGCAACTCAGAACTGCATTCTGCAATTCAAAGGTACATACATATAAATACATTTATACACAACGGGAAAAAAAATACAAACAGAAAACAAACCATAAGGTGCTTTAATGGTGTTCTCTCAAAAACTTACAGGTTAACCTTTCATAAAAAAAGGGTGGGGGGGGTAAAGAAAAATGTTTAAGGATTACTTGAAGCAAACTACACAGATAATACTAAAATCCAGCAGATTCATATGAAGCAAGAGAAAGAAAACCTATGTTCAAAAGACACAAACTATGCAACATTCTCATTAAACAGGCAAGTATGAACAATCCAATGAAACATGCGATAAAGCAGATGATGGTCCATTGAAAAAGTTCAGTGTAGGATATACTAATTGGAAAAAGAGCAAATAACTGCAAACACTAAGGAACTGGCTTTATGAAATATTAAGAAAACGGTAGTTAAGTTGCTAAAATCTACAGACATTAGCCATTGACAATGGTTTTATTTTTGTAATTAACATCCACCCGCCCCTTTTGGATAAGGAATAATGGAAACATTTTTTGCAGCCACTTGTGATAAGATTAATCCAGTGAATCACAAGTGTTTTTCAATCATATCAATTTAATCTGTCAACTTGATGGGCATTATCAACTACTTTTTGGTTTAGATTAGAATCATACTTAGAATATAAACTTATAAAGCCAATTTGTTAAAGGAACTGTCTAACAAATTCACAAGCTGATATCCCACAAGAAACTTTAATATACATTACATTCAACATTTATCTGCAGTTATGCATTCACATTTAAAAATAAATAGGAAATTTCTTTAGGTTCAACAGTAATTTTATAATGGCAAGTGTTCCAAATCTGAATGTCATGTATAGGTACTGCATTCTAAAGAGATAAAAACCTGACAAGATTTCATAACCATACATAGATTTTTTGTACTTTTCAGCAAGAAAATCTAATTCACTTTATGATATAAACAGTACCCATACAGCCAAACAGCTACATAACTGTTTCTTAATTCAAAGATTTCCTTCCATACCAATAAACATATCAACTTTAATCACATTAAAAATACACTTTCTATAATTAAAAAATATAAAATTAAAATGTCTTTGAAAACAAAGTTTTCTTATTTAGAAGACCTTATTTTAATCTTTGTCCAGTATTTTGGTAAAACCCTCACTGACTATGAATATATTTACTGGAATTATCTTAGTTATATAAAGAAAAGGATGTGCCTGATTGAAAACAAAATTCACATCTTTTATCATTATTAACAAAAATCAGGGAGGGTGGAAAGAAATCACCCTGAAATGTGTTCTATAGTATGGAAGGTACTCTTTAATATCAACATGCTCTCTATAAATGCAAAAGAGAAACAAGCCTCCTGAATAAAAATCCTACAAGGTACTGCCTAAGTTCTCAATTTGAAGGAAAATATACAATGAAATACAAAATACACATGCCATTGTTAACCAATTAGCCCCTACACTGATGTCTATTTTTGGCCACAGTTTTATAGATTAAAAAAAAAAATTACTTCCCAGCTGCCAGTTACTCTCTGAATTAATATAAAATTAAAATTCATATTGTTCAATAGTTATTTTAGCTAGGGTCCATTTGAGGGAGTATTAAAACAAAGAATAGGGGAGAAGTGTTTTTTAAAGTCTGAAAATTGGTTATGCAATACAGTGAAAACAGTACATATCATTACTGAATCTCAAACAGCTGTTAATGATAAGCTGGGTTTCTAAAGCTAGCTTTGCTTTGGTTTCTCTACGCATCTTAACTTTAAAAGGCAAATAGTTTTCTCTTCACCATTAACAGTTCAGTCATATGGTACCTGTATTCTCTAACAACGTCTTTGGTGTGTTGGGTCTGTTAATGATTTCTACAAGCTGGTGCAACACCATAGGAATATAAGGCTGCATCTCTATACCTAAATCACCCCCAAAAGAGAAAACAAAAGAGAAAAATTTTAATGTTAAAATATCAACATAAAATACCTTGCTCCCTTTATTAACTGTGACATAGATTAATAATAAATTAATAATAAATATATATGTATAAAACCCACTTAAGTTAAAGAGAAAAAGCAATTACAAAAATACTAAGACATCTAAAAATTTACAGTGCTTTTAAAGGGGAGAAAGATCTTACCCATTTGAATGGAGATTTCTCCAATTGCCCATGTGGCATTATTGCAGACTGAAATGAACTCTGGATTTAGGTTGGTTCCCAGTATAGGCATGAAATCAGCTAGAAAAAAAATTTTTTAACAACTATGTAGTAAACTTTTCAACAGCAGTGTATTGTGCTTTAAAGGAAATCTACTAGGTGGAAACTGAAATCTAGGCAAGAAATAGCAATTTTTAAAAGGTGTGATAATATATAAAGTGAAAAAGGCATTATTTGGCCACTGAACTTTCTAAGAAGTAGACCAGGAAACATAAGTTTTGGTCTATTTTAGGTATCTATTTTAAAATGAGTTGGTCAGAGTAATCGCTCATCATCAGACGGAAAAAATTCAAATTAAAAATGAGGAAAACATGATACAACTTTCTTCAAAGCTAGTTTTTCACACACACAAATTTTTTTAAAAAATCAATGATTCTGGCTTTTAAAGTAACTTTGACCTTGGTGCTCAGATTATGGTCTCTAAATATCATTTTCCACTTAAAAGGAATGAGGGCTCTCAGAGAAATGTCTCATTGCAGGCTAAAGGCAGGAAATGTACAAAACAAGCCTGGACTATTTTGTCATACCAGGAAGGACCAAGGAGCCAGTTTGATTAAGCTCCCACTGCCAGTGGTAGGACAATTTGAGCATCATGAATTCATACTGACACTCAAAAAAGAACCAAACACAAACAAAAACTGAACTCCGAAACACAATATAGATACCTGTAGAAGATGCTGGGAATCAATTCATTATTTTGAAAACTGGTAAACAAAGAGAAAGAATCAAGTAATTATCCTGCCTCCCCTATATGGTTTGTACCTCACGGTAATAATACACTGGTATGAGAAACGTCTCTATGTATATATTCTCACTGTTAAATCAAGAATTAGAGTAGCATCTTTTTAAATCCCCAATAAGTTAGTAGATTTATTTATTTTTTTAAAAGACTAAGAGAGTGTGAAAACGAGAGAGATCACAGAGGGAGAGGGAGAAGCAGACTGGCCGCTGAGTGGAGAGCCCGATGCGGGGCTGGATCATAGGACCCTGAGATAACGACCTGAGCTGAAGGCAGATGCTTTACTGAATGAGCCACCCAGGCGCTCCAAGTTAGAGGAGATTTAAGCCAGGGTTTCTAAATCTCAGCAATACTAATAATTTGGTCCAGATCATTCTGCCATTGCGGGGAGGTGGGGGCGCATGAAGGGTACTGTATCATTCGTTTAATGTTTAGCAACGTTCTTTGCCTCTACCTACTAGGTACGAGTAACACACCCCCAGGGTTAAATAAAATGTCTCCAGACACTACCAAATGTTTGGGGTTGAAGGTGTTAAAATTGCCCCTGGTTGAAAAACCCTGATCTAGAAAATAATCATCATGGTCGATAACATAAACAAACAAACAAAACGATAACTAGACACAGTGTACCTCCTGAAGAAGATATACATGGTTTATAAAGTCTTAAAAAAAAAATAAAGAAAATCCTTCATACAAGTTTAAATTCATAAAAACTACATCAGGTGGTAAGTATTGGTAGAAAAAGCTTTCCATAAAATAAGAATTCATTACACTTTCACTTACAGTAGTTAGGCTTAAACTTGAGGGTTTAATATGGCATAATTAATGTTATTATTCAAAGTTCAGAAATACAGTTGTTACTCAAAAGCACAACTGGGAATTGGGTGGGGTTGGCCAAAGGGCACCAACTTCCAATTATAAGTCAGTCTTGGGGATGCACTGTATGACATGATGACTACAGTTAACAATACTGTACTGTATATTTGGAAGTGCTAAGAGAGGTCTTAAAAGCCCTCTTAGTAAGAAAAAAAATCTTTTAAGTATATGAGGTGATGGATGTTAACTAAACTTACTGTGATTTTGCAATATATACCTATATCAAATTATGTCGTATACCCAAAACTTAAACAGTGCTATATGTCAATCATATCTCCATAAAACTGGAGGGCAAAAAGCCAAAAAACCACAAAGTACAACTGTATCAAATGAAAAAACCATTTCAGGCCCTGCTTTAAACCATGGTCCACTAAATCATGTATCATAAGAAACCAGCATCCAAAACACTGGGATATAGAAATCAAAGAAAACCAAAAACCCATTTAATCCATGATTTTGAAAGCAATTCAGTTTACGTTATTCAAGGAATCCCTTACTATCGTCACAAAAGGCTAAAGACAAATGCTATAATATTAAAACAAAAACAAATTATTTACTTTCAAAGTAAATTGTTTGAAAAGTTTCCTGTGATAGCTGAAAAAGTACACTGGTTTATGAGAAAGACTATTATTACTTGTGGGTACCTCTAACCCCCCAAAAAGGCGGCTACTCAAAATTACCAGTAAACTAGCATACTGTACCAAGGTTTCACAGGTGGCATGTCCTTCACACTAAAGTAATACTTTTCCAGCTTTTCTCCAGTCATACGACTGGAGCCTAATGAGCTGTTCAAGTGATTATGAATTCAAGGAAGCAAGGGTGTTCCCATCCTACCTGCTTCACTCAGAGCAGCTTTAACTAGTACATTTATAAATGTTGGGATTCCATGACATTTCAGTTTCATAATACAGAAATATAACTGATGTAAAACTAATGTTAAGCACATCATAGCAGTAGGAAATATTCATACCTATACAAGGCTTAACATGCTGAAAGCAAGCTTTCGTCAGGTCACCTAACAGGGCGAAGGAACTCTGTCGAACTTCTGGCATTTTATCCTACAAGGAATAAGAAGAAATTAACCCCAGTGTGACACAGAGAATCAGGTCTTGATACATTTTAATTTAACAAGTCTCACCTGCATGCATTGATACATTAGTGTTAGAATGTTACTTCGGGCTACTAGCTGTTCAATGTTGCCTCCAAGTCCTTCAGCCAGGCCACTGAGTAAATCAAGAGCCACTATCATAAAATCTTTATCAGGAGCCTCATATTGATCTGGTTGAGCATTGTTCAGCTGAAATTAGACCAAAAGTTTTAAAAAACAGTCTGAATCAATCAGATTAAAAAATTTGTATACATTATGTCTATCCTTAGAAAAATGTTTATGATGCCAGGGAGGGTAGATATAAATATTTTTAAAAAATACCATGGCTTGTGCAAGAGTCTTCTGTACTAGGTTTACACAACGCTGGTACACAGGTTCACAGTATGGAAGGAAACCAGACTGCAGGGCTGTGGCAACTGAAGATAGGCACTAGAAAAAATAAAGTACAAATGGTAATTTCTGGATATACTTAAAATTATGATAAATGCTTGAGAGCGTACTCAGTAAGTTTCTGGTCATTTATGAGCCCGCTCTACTATTCTACAATAGTAGGTTATCTTTTCAGACCTTTCCTTTTTGGATGCCACTCATTGCTGTTAAGTTTGCTGCTGGTAAAGGGAGGTTTCCTCAAAAAAGTTTCTGTAATGAACATTATCGTTAGAGAACCAGGTTAACTATTATGTATGCTTATTTTTTCATCAAATATAAGGGATATCTGTTTATCCTCTCATCCTGCTCAACGATATGGGTGGACTTTTAATGGGCATATTCTGAGCCCCTGCCTTAAAGTTAATTAATGATTTTTCTCATTTTGTTGGGCCCAGAATCAGCCATTGCTTAGGCATGGAAGTTTTTACTTCTCTGGCTGGGGACAAACCATGGCAGAAATGATGACCCCTGAAATGCAGGGGAAACAAGAATGACAAGGATTAAAATGGCTTTACTAGTATCAATTCATTTAAGTTATCATATTTGATTGCATGTTCAGTTATTTGAATAACATCAACTATCAAACCTCAACCCGGACAGAAAGGGTATGAAACAAAGTCCCTTCCTTACCAGCATCAAGACTCAACGCTCCTTCACATTTGACTATATGTCTGTATATACAATAGGTATAGAACACATTAAATAGGTGTGTGTGTGTGTGTATATGTGTATATATATGTATAGCTATATAACATAAAATAATTTGAACTATATTGTCATGGCATAGCTATATGTATCTATATAAAGAAATGCAATTAAATACAGGACATATATATGCGGATATGGAAAGATCTCCAAGGTAACTGATTATCACTGAAGCAGAGCAGGTGAGAAAACATGTAATACAATCCTTGGACGACCTTAAGAAAAACAAAATGAAACAAAACAAAAACGAACCAACTTAACACATCCATTATGGTTTTTCTATTTAACAGTATTTCTTAGTATGGATGTACCATAATTAAATAAGGGCAGTTACACACTTATTCAGCATTTTTGACAGAAATGGTTCAAAATGTACATCTATTAACATTTTACTTCTCACATATCCCCACATTTTATATTTACACGTGTTTTTGATGAAACACACTATTAGATTAACTAAAGGTTACCCAGCTTAACATACCTCAAGTAAAGGGAAGAGATCTTTATCTTCATCCTTTAACATGTTCCATTTCTGGATCAGTGGAGGCATTAGCATCTGAATATATTCCTATTTGAGAAAAAAACATAAAGCTCCACTATCATATGTAAACAAGTCCATTTTGGGTCTATGAAAATTAAAATCTGTTTAGAGTAATTGTGTAAAATCATTACTGAATGCATTTTAAGACTCAGTCTGCTCTACTTAGCACCTTTAAAATTTTTATTTTCCACTTTTATATAACCTTGTTCTATTTTTATGTATCTTATATCCTTTTTCAAATAAAATGTATACAAATATACCACTACCCAAAAATTATTTGATCATAATCAGGGATAATTTGTGTAAGTTTTACTCTGAATTTTTTCAGGCCTGGAGCTTGTAACATGTAGTATGGTCCTTGCTGTATACTATGTTATAAATTACAGGTAAACTTACAGAGGCATTTGCATAAGAGTCACAATCATTTAAGTGTCTTTATTTAAACTTTAGAATCCATAAATAAATACTAAATAAACAATAGTAATCATGTAAACAAGGGGCACAGATTCCAAAGGGTCTAACACATTCAGAAAAACATTCTCTACCCCCTGCACACAAAACAAAACCAACCAACATCGAAGCAAACCCACAAACAAAGTGTCCTGCACCAAATTTTAGGTATAACTTCTATAGACAATTTTTTAAAGACTTTTCATATAGCAATTATAAACATGTAATCTATTCTTCTGCTGGGAATTTTGAGCCTGAAATTCTATTATTTAAATCCTATTTAAACAAAGCCAATTCCACCATCCTCTTTTTAACTCTACTAAAAACAGAGTTTGGATCCTTAGCCATATCACTATTTAGCATTTCTAACTAATTATTATCCCAATTTCTAACTGTCTTATCTTAGTGTATATTCCTCATACTTCTAAGTTCCAGTGAGAAAACAAAGATGTCTACATGTGGTACTCTAAAGCTTTAATATTTATGAAGTGGTAGATAAATACTTGGAATTAAGTAAAAGCTGAAACCCACATGTAAGACCTTTATCATCCCTCTTCTCAAAAGTGTTGGTGCATTCATGTGATATGCTGATATGATTTCCACACCAAGAACTTATTTACTTTTAATACTATCTAAGTAAATATACTTGCTGACTTCTTAAGATCTATATTATTAAAGTAGCCAACACTAAGTGTTCACATCTCTCCAATTTCATTTCTAAATATATGTTAACCTTTTGATTATAAATATGGTACATATTCTTTTCTTAATAGTTAATCACAGATACTCACTGGTTTGTTTAAATGATGTCCTACTGAATCTGCTAAAGTTCCTATGGCATCATAAAGAATGAGCAGGTTCTTATGCTGGTATTTACTAAACGCGAAGACCAAGGTATCAAGTATATAAGCAAGGTAAGGAACAAGTTCCGTACAAGCCTCCTCTTCTAAGGTAGCAAAGGCACTACAGTTAAAAAAAAAAAAAAGAGAGAGAGAGAGAGAGAGAGATCATTAGTGCTGTAGTTTATGATGGAGATAGGAAAATAAGATGTTCTATAGAACATCTATTTATACTTTATATGCCTATCTCCTTACCTCACCATACCAGAGGCTTATTTTTATTATTTCTTCCCTATTTCTTTCAAAGAGGCTGTCACCTATGGGCATTTGCTTCACTACAGTAGTAAAATCTAAAATTGTTGTTGGTTCTTATATTCAGTCATTCAACAAATTTAGCATAGTGTCATGACCTCCGAAATGTTTCTCTTAGCCGGATGGGGAAATGGGATGATGCAGGTGGTCAAAGGATACAAATTTTCAGTTGTGGGGCGCCTGGGTGGCTCAGTTGGTTAAGCGACTGCCTTCGGCTCAGGTCATGATCCTGGAGTCCCAGGATCGAGTCCCGCATCGGGCTCCCTGCTCAGTGGGGAGTCTGCTTCTCCCTCTGACCCTCCTCCCTCTCATGCTCTCTGTCTCTCATTCTCTCTCTCAAATAAATAAATAAAATCTTTAAAAAAAAAAAAAAAAAAAATTTTCAGTTGTAAGAATAAATTTTGAAGATCTAAAGTACAGCATGGTGACTATAATTAATAATGCAGTATAGTATACTTGCAGGTTGCTGAGCGTAGACCTTAACCATTCTCACCACACAAAAAGACTTCCTTAAGTCAACTATGTGAGGTGATGGATGTCTTAATTATCTTGATCTTGCTAACTGTTCCATAATGCATATGTTTATCAAGTCATCACGTTGTACATTTTAAATACATGGATTATTTTTGTCAATTTTTAATCAATAAAGCTTACAAATGTTGGTCTAAAGTTCTACACCGTACATTAGAATGCACAGTGTGTTTGTTACTACATATCTGCCTTATGTGTGGCTTACCTACTAAGACAAATATACACAAAAGGCAAAAAACACTCCAGAGTCTGAGTAGTTACTTCAATTTAGGCCTAAACTTGTCTGGACTCCAAGGTGTACCTGGCTCTTCGTTTCTAAAATTAAGGTTTGTATTATTTTCTATTCTACCCACTCACAGCAATTTCCTAAAACATTAAGCCATTTGTTAGTGAAAGCCCGGTCTTAAATTGTGAACTATGTATGCATATCCTTTACAGCACTTGCCATGAATTATGATTATACAGTTGTTTAGTATTCTATACTAGCCTCTAAGTTTAAAGATGGCAGGGACTGTAAACACAGCATTTAATATATGCCTAATGACTAGTAGAGAGTTAAAAAAAAATTTGCAGGAAACCAAACATAATCTGTATCCGCCCCTCATTAAAAAAAAAAAAAAAAAAATGTAGTGCTAGTAATACCAGAGCCCCTTTGGTTCAACGTTCTTTCAGTTAGAATGCTTTCAGGTATTTTTGCTTGCCATCTGGTAAAGTACAACTCCACTTAAATTTATTTTCCTCTTTTTCAACAGCTATTTCTTACTAACAAAGTCAACAGTAAAGCAATTCTAATTAAAAAGTTAAGAGCTATAAATGTGTAAGGCCTTTTTAGAACACAAAGGTTTGTTCCAGAAAACTGGAATATTTATAGTAATGAAACTAACTGCTGATCTGATATAAACACACAGACAGCCCCAAACCCAAATGACAGAGCAGCTACTGGAGTGGATTCACTAAGTGAAACATGGTAAGTCACTGTGGGACTTTCTATGGAGTTGTGGTAGCTGACCTTTAAACTAATGATGTGAATCTGCTCAAACTTTGTTATTCCTTCAAGAGCAAGACCCCCACTATCACCACTCCAGATGTCTGCGAGAATTAGGATGAAAGAGAATTCTACTGTTATCATAGCCACAGAGAAAAAAAATGAGTTGAAGGAACAGCAAAGACTGACACCTAGTTGACTCACATTTTGATTTACAGAATCATCAGATAAAAACTACAGGTAATAAAAACTCCATTAATGGTTTAATACCAACATTCCACCACAAAGCTGAAAGTTATTTTCTCACTGAAATACCCACTCCCTTTCCCCACAATCAACAATGTTATGGATTTGTCCCACCTGCAGGCAGCTTCTTGTACTCTCTTGTTGCTGTCCAGGATTCGCTTTAGCAATTCTGTCATTAATGGCTTCAGGTACGTATCGGGGGGCTGGCTGACTACCCAGTGTGCATAGCGGCTAAGAGTCCAGCACGTTATGGAACGCACAAGAGCCTTTTTATCAGAGAGGCACTGAATAAGGTGAGGAATGAGCTCAGGCAGGTATGGAATCATGCCTTGCATACAACCTGGAAAAAAAAGTAACAAATCTCGCAGAAAGTGCTAAAATTCAGTTAAAATTATTTCAGTTGAATACTAAACTGATAAATGCAGCCATGAAAAATATTCAGATCAAAAAAATAGAAAAAACACTGAGATCATCTCCACTGCAATAAATATTCCCTAATAATCTGTTCCAAAATTTAAAAAAAGAAATGAAAGCTACTTGCTCCTAGGTCTTCTGGTAGGGTTAGGAAAGCTTATTTTACTTCTGCTACACAAATTACGGCTTTCAGAAGTGCCTACAAAATACTTCAGTTTCTTGTAAATACAGGCCTATCTCCAAGACACAGTAACCTTTATGGGGGTTGATGAGGCTCCTACCATGTTTCTTGCACTTGCCAATGGAGAAAATTATTTTTCTAGCAATGGGGATGCTTCTGACATCAGTCTTCTCATTCTGTTCCTTTTATTGTAACAGAAGCATTTGTAAAATATCTCGGTGGGGTTAGAAATAAGCCTATGGCTGTTTAATAATAGTTAACTGGTTCAAGGTAAAAACTTATCCTAGGATGGCTTTTTTTTTTTTTTTAATTGCATTCTTTTACTGTGAGGTTGAGCATCTTTTCATGTGTTTAAGGGCTATCTGTCTTTCCATTTTTGTCAGTTATCTGTTCATGTCACTTGCTAATGCTTTTTTCCCAGTTCATTCCTTTTATTTTTTTAAAATTTAAATTCAATTAATTAACATATAACATATTATTAGTTTCAGAGGTAGAGGTCAGTGATTCATCAGTCTTATATAATACTGGTGCTCATTATATCACATGCCTTCCTTAATGTCCATCATCCAGTTACCCCATCCCCCAACGCCCCTCTCCCTTCCAGCAACCCTGTTTGTTTCCTATGATTAAGAGTCATAGAACTTATGGTTTGTCTCCCTCTCTTGATTTTGCTAAGACGGCTTTTGAATTTGAACATCTTTTTTAAGGTTAACATAGATCATAGTGTCATCTATTCCACATCAGCAACAGAAAAGCAAAAAAGTGTATGAATTCCAGACTGAATAACAATGCTTATTAGAATAACATTCCTTAAAGTGGTCCATCTGCATTAGGGCTATTAAGGACTTCACAGTTCAGTTTTGACCTAGACTTACCTTCAGCAATTGCTCCTAAAACCAAGATGCCGGATTCTTTAACAACCCATTCATGATGAAAAAGTAATTCTTTCAAAAGGGGCAAAATGTGTGGCAAAAGCTCATCACGATACACATTTGCAAGAACATCTAGGGCAGCAGCAGAACATTTTCCTGAAGAAATATTTAATTCAAAAATATTACATTAAACTTTATTATCATAACCCTATTATCGTATCTGTTATATGTACAACACTTCATTCATATATCTAGAGTTTCAAAGAATTCAATTAAATAGGAGGCAGTCTGTTTCTATCAACAAGAAATATTTTATGACCAAGAATTAGCAAACTGATTATGAAGATATTCTATTCTGTACATGACGGTCACACCAGGATTCTTTTGTCTATACAGAAAAATCAAAACACTGTTCCACTCAATTTAATGCTTCTATGATATGATGCCCACTTCTAACAAACCTGCAGTAAAATGTGTACATTTAGCATTTCTACTTAACATTCTTAGTGATAGATCATTCCGAATCAAGTACGTAATGACTAAGCAGGAGGTCAGGCAAATAAATCTCACCAAATCACCAGCACATGAAGCATTAAATAGGCCAGAAAACATTCCTTCCAGATAAAGGAACTATTAGCCATGGACCTATGTATCAATTCAGATTTCATTTAATGTAATAATTAAGAAAACAAAAATTTTAAACAAAGATATAATTAAGTATAAAAATTTTTCCCAATGGGATTAGGCATACTAAACAGTTGACTACAAATCATTAAACAATATTAAAATACTTTTTGAAAAAAAGGCCGTTCAATTGGCTAGAAGTAACACCTTACTCATCCGTAAGGGTCTTATTTATACCGTATGGTAGATCCATATAAATGAGTATTATACTACCATGAAAGACAAAGAAATCTTTATGTACTGATACAGAATGAGTTAGTTATATGATAAATGGAAAAGAACCAACAGAATACATTTAATCTCATTTCACTGCTGGGAAGTCAGCCTCTTCTCAAAAAAAAAAAAAAAAAAATATATATATATATATATATATATATACACACACACACTTTTTTTCTGCATGTGAATAGAAAAACTTCTGGAAGGATATAAAAATGGGTGGGATGTTAAGAGTAGTAGTTCCCTCCCCCAATTCCATGTACATTATTGCTTTTGTAAAGTTACCTATATTATAATCTTTTTTTTTTTTTTTTTTT
>NW_022589709.1:54264222-54444291 GCF_004348235.1 Phoca vitulina
GATGAGCAAGCAGCCCGATGTGGGGCTCGATCCCAGGACCCTGGGATCATGACCTGAGCCAAAGGCAGACGCTCAACGACTGAGCCACCCAGGCGCCCCACCTATAATCTTGCCTCCAGCCTAAAAGTAGGGATATACTATGAGGTATAGTAGCCCCCCACTGCATCAGTTTTGCTTTCCATGGTTTTGGTTACCTTCGGTTAAGTGCAGTCTGAAAGCAGATGCTCCTCCTTCTGATGTATCACCAGAAGGTTAACAGTAGCCTAACACTGTATCATAATGCCTAGTTCAATCACTCCCCCATCTCATCATGTAGACATTTTATCATCCCATATCATCACAAGAAGGGTGAATGCAGCACAGTAAGAAATTCTAAGAGACCACATCACATAATGTTTATTATGGTATATTGTTATAATTGCTCTACTTTATCATTAATGTTGTTAATATCTGTTAATACCTAATTTATACATTAAACTTTATCGTAGGTATGTATGTGTTAGAAAAAACAGTACATACAGGGTTTGGTACTATCTGTGATTTCAGGCACCCACTGGGGAGGGGTGTGTCTTAGAACATATCCCCCTGCAGATAAGAGGGGCTACTGCAATCTGATAGCAGTGAAGACCTTAGGCTCTCTTATTGTGGGAGATTTGGGTTCCAAAATTAAGTGTGCTGTTAGTACTAGCCATGTTAATTAGCCAACCTCAGGTAAGTTTCTCTTTTTGCAGTTTCCTTACCAACCTAAGGCTGTTGTAAAGATTAAATGGGATATGCACATGCCAAGTCTTTGCCCTAGTACTGGGCATACTGCACACTCTAAAGGAACTGTTACAGGAAACTAAACGGGCAAGAGGAATTAACATTATTTAACCAAGTGAATTACATAGTCTGGGCTGATGATTCATGTCTTTAACTGGTTCATCAGTTACTAGAAATCTCAACACTCTGAATTGCAGCAGTGGTTCTTAACTAGGGGCAATTTTGTTTCCCAGGGGACAATGGGCAATTTCTGGAGACACTGTTGCTTGTCACAACTGTGTGTGTGGTGGGGTGCTGCTGGTATCTACTGAGTAGTCAGGGGCGCTGCTCAACATCCCACAATGTACATGACAGCCACCACAACAAAGAATTATGTGGCAAAATGTCAACAGTGCCGAGGCTGAGAAACCCTGAACTAGAGCAGTGAAGCTTTAAAAACCAGCACACCAACAAGAACAAAACACAGGTCTCGGTCCCTCATCTCACTAGACTGTAGCCCAGAATGCCAGTTCAACAGATGATAGGGATTTGCAGCCAAGGCTAAAAACTAACAAGAGATTTTACAACACTTCTTTTGTAAGTTTGAGTATGACAAAGCAATTTATCCTATTTTACATTGATCCTTGATGATTAACTAACACATGCAAATTATCATGAAAAGTAAGTTTATGTTAAGAAAACAGGAAAAGCTTGTGGCCAATGTTCCTATTTCATAATGTCAAATAAAACGTATGGCCTTTTGAGAAATGACAGTTTGAGGTAAGAAGTCTTTAAGAAATAGAATGAACATTAGATATAATATAATTAGGTAAGAACAGGTCCACCAGGAAAACGCAAGCCAAAACCACAATAAGATAATCACATCTACTAGGACGGTTATAATAAAAAGGATAACAAAAGTTGGCAAGCATATGGAGAAACTGGGACCCTAAAGACAATGCTGGTAAGAAAGTAAATGGTGGGGCCACTTTGGAAAACAGCTTAGTAGTTCCTCAAAAGGTT
This sequence comes from Phoca vitulina, assembly GCF_004348235.1. Taxonomy (NCBI): domain Eukaryota; kingdom Metazoa; phylum Chordata; class Mammalia; order Carnivora; family Phocidae; genus Phoca; species Phoca vitulina. Next base: position 54,265,987 of record NW_022589709.1, read on the forward strand.
ACATGAAGAGTTATCACATGACCAGTAATCCCACTCCTGTACTTGCAAAAGAAGTGAAACATATGTCCACACACAAACTTTACATAAATGTTCACAGCATCATTACAACAGCTAAAAGGGAGAAACAAAACGTCCATCAACTGATGAATGGATAAATAACATGCGGTATGTATATCCATATAATGGATTATTTTTCCACGTTATAAAGAAATGAAGTATTGATGCATACTAGACCATGTACAAACACTGAAAACATGCTAAGTGAAAGAACAGTCATGAAGGACCACATATCGTATGATTCCATTTATAGGCAACATCCAGAATAGGCAAATCCAGAGACAGAATAGAGATTGGTAGGAGTTTTGGGCTGGGAGACTGGAAGAAAATGGGGAGTGACTGCTAGTAAGAATAGGGTTTCTTCTTGGGGTGATGAAAGTGTTCCAAAATTTACTGTGGTGATGGTTGCATAACTCTGTGAATATATGAAAAACCACTGAATTGTACTCTTTCATGAGGGCATTATACAATGTATGAACTAGTTCTCAATAAAGTTGCTACCAAAGCAACTTTTCTTTTTGACTTACTTAGATTCCAGTCAGAAATTGTATCATCATCATCAATTTCATCGTCGTCATCATCTTCCTCTTCAATTCCATCTTCATCATGCTGCTGAGCCACTGTCCTTGATCGATGAAAACGTGGCCTTATATCCTGTTCACTATCAGGAATTGTTTCATCTTCTTCAACATCACCCTTTTTTTTTTTTAAAGAAAAATTTTGATGATATTCAAATATCATTATAAGCTATTATGTACGTGAGTAAAAGAATCAGAATATTGAGAGATGATGCCATGTACATGATTTTGAAGTAACCCCCACACCTCTTTATTACCCCCACACCACTCCCCTCTGCAGAAAATAATTCTTTGTTGAGGAGAGAAAAAACTATCATATAACGCATGTTAGGTTCAGGCCCTTTTAACTGCATTACACTGTCTCCCATCAGCTGGAATAATCCAGAGTACCTGAATAAAATTCAGACCATATTTAATATATTTTAAAATAAACTACAAATAACTTGAATCAACAGGAAGTTTATGCTAACTCTACCAGTGTCACCATCTGGTTCCAATGAAGTTAAGAGTACGTTAGCACCCAAATTCATTGTTAGCTTCTATCTTTGAACTCTGTAGCATATAATATATAAGAAGAAACATACTTACACAGGGTCTATTTTAAATAAATATGCTATTAGTCAGATTCAAAGATTCTCTAAAGTCAATAAAAAACAACCTTGCCTATTAATCAGAAAACAGTTTCCTTACCTTAAGTAAGATAATATCTATATCTGAGTACTTCATGCCATTCACTAATACAGGAATCAATCTATAAAGAAATAAATTCATGAAACAAAGATCTAAAAATCTCATAAGAATTATTAAGAAGTCTTAATGACCTTAAGTATACTAGAAATACCAAAGAGACAACCACCACTGCTAATCTGGTCTTGGAACATGTTCTGTGATGTCTGCCCTTCTCAAATGATGAGTATTCCTAATACATATCCCAGGCCCCTTACATACTCTTGCATGGGATCTACCGGATGGAATCTTAGTAAAAATAAGGTAGACTGTCAATAGTGGTTAGAAATAAAACTAGTAACAAAAAATTTAGTAATTTCTCCCATAAGAATTTATCCTGAACATCCTAAGAAACATTCCCATTCTTAAAGATTTAGGTTTCTTGATGAAGTAACAAAACTGCAAACAATCTGAATGTCACTTAGCGCTTGGTTAAAAAATAAATTACAGTAAAGTTAAAAATGAAACAAAAATGTGTACATTTAATGTGGTTCCAATGGAGTTAAAATAATAAGATTACCCATGTAATTACTTGTATAAACAGACTATCTAGGAAGTATATACAAAAGAAACCGGTATTTTTGAAGAGAGAGAACTGAATAGGCTAAAAAGGGATAAAATTAATCATTTACTTTATTTCTAAATAGTGTGACATTTTTACAATTAGCCTACATTCAGTATTTGTACTCCTTTTAATAAAAGAGACGATGGTGTTTAAATATATAATATATTAAGTCTAAAGTAATTTATTCAAAAGAAATAAAGAAAGAGCCCTACCAATAAGGTTATTATAGCCTTCAATAAAGAAGTTAGGAAATTTTAATTTTAATTTCTTAAGAAATTAAGAACTTAAGGGCGCCTGGGTGGCTCAGTTGGTTAAGCGACTGCCTTCGGCTCAGGTCATGATCCTGGAGTCCCTGGATCGAGTCCCGCATCGGGCTCCCTGCTCGGCAGGGAGTCTGCTTCTCCCTCTGACCCTCCCCCCTCTCATGTACTCGCTCTCTCTCAAATAAATAAATAAAATCTTTAAAAAAAAAAAAGAAATTAAGAACTTAAATTTCCAATAAGAAAATACTTAAATCAGGATATCATATCTAATCTGAAGCATTAAGGTAATCATTAAAACAGAACCAAGACGTCTGTAAACATGGAATCCCAGGTATCGTGGAAAAGTTGGGAAAAAAAATCTACCAAAACACATAAAAGGTCAAAATACTAACTTCAGTTCCTTTTGTAGCTATGAGAATTTTAAGCTTTGACCAGTTTCTTAACTTTTGATGATTTCCTTTCTCACTGGCCCATCACATACTTAGAAGTCTACTGAGGATAAAAGGTTTTGAGAAAACTTGAGAAACAATTAAGGAAGTCCACAGTTATAGGGGCACCTGGGTGGCTCAGTCAGTTGAGTGTCCAACTCTTGAATTAGGCTCAGGTCATGATCTCAGGGTCAGCAGATCAAGCCCCACCTAGACTTCCAGGCTCAGCACTCAACGGGGAGTCTGCTTGGGATTCTTTCTCTCTGCACCGACGCCCCCCCTCCCCGCCCCAACGTTGGCATGTTCTCTCAAAATAAATGAATAAAATCTTAAAAAAAAAAAAAGTCCACAGTTCTCTGCTTCTGAATTCTACCTTTAATTGTTCTGAGTGGCTTGGGAAATGTGAACAGCCAAAAGAAATTCATACTCATGACTACCAGCTGTGGGTTTATTAATAAGCACTTTCCTTATAATCTAGTGAGAAAGATATTATGATCTTCATTTTACAGATGAGTCAACTGAGGCTCAGAGAGGTTACATTATTTCCAGAAGGTCATTAATTTTAAGTAATGGGAGAGTCAGAATTCAAAACCAGTTTGGCCTGACTCCAAAAGTAATTTTCTTTCCCCACACCAGATATAAGAAACTCTCATCTCTACGCTCATGTGTTAGGCCTTTGTAGAGGCCTTACTTCAAAGAGTTAAAGCTTTTAATGTCAAATAAATACGTGCAAAACCAATTTTGAGTACAACTCTACCATCAAGGAGATAAGTTTGTAAACACTTGTTAACTAAAGGAATAGTAAATAGGGAAAAGGAGTGGGATTTAAAATTCCCTTAATAGATATAAAAAATGTGGGACAGCCACACTTCCACGTTGAAAGTCCTTCTAAATTCTAAAATACAGATTAACAGTAATTTAACATTATAGCTAATATAACACACAACTATAAATAACACTCTATTTTATAAGCTACAGGCATTTTGCAGCAGAGTCAGATCCATTTCAATCACCAACAATTAAATCATTTATCATCTCTGTCAGTAATTTGGGGGAAATAGTGAGGACAGATGGCAGGCTATAAAATACTGCAGTTAATACGAGGTGAAGTAAAGAAGTAAAGACAGTGAGCCCTGTCTATTCTAAGATGGAAAAAATTATAAAGTTATGGAGAAAGAAGAGAAAGTTCAAAGAGAGAATATAGCTATTTGATGGAGTGAGGTGCCTGAAGAAAAAAATTATGCTATCCAAGACCATCAACTGAAACACTGGTTAGGTAAAAGACAACTCATATGAAAATCTATCTTTAAGTTTTGGGGCAAGATGAAGGGTCACTTATTTTCCCTATAAAGCAAAAGTGCTCAGAATGAAAGAAGAGAATTCAGAAGAGCAATAAAGGTTTGAATAGTTGCTCTAGTGAATGGAAGATAAAAGGTGATCTGGAACAAGAAAAACTAGCAGCATGAAGGGTCCACTTGACACTGAAAACCATGGATGTCTATAGCCATCAATCCTCCTGGTGGTGGAACTTTTCCCAACAGTGTAAGACAAGAAGCAAAGACAGTTTATTAGTCCAAAGCAGGGGAGATGCAGGGTAGCTGGACGTTTATGGTCAGTAGAGTTGATTTGTGGATCATTGATGTCTGTGCCAAAGAAAGAAAGAAAAGATGTGCAGGAAATAAGGGACTGATAAAGATGGGTAAGAAAATGAAGTTGGCAAGTGAGATACGGGGATTAACTGTGACCACATAGCAACATGGCATGTCTCTGATGAATTCCAATCTTGTACGGCAGATCATTATTTTTAGGTCTAATTGTAAAGGAGCTTTCTCTGAAAGCCTCATGTAGCCAATGAAAAAAGAGAATTTTTCCCCCTTTCTTTTTAAAAGTTAAGCTCTACGCCCACATGGGGCTTGAACTCATGATCCTTAGATCAAGAGTAGCATGTTCTACCAACTGAGCCAGGGAAGGTGCCCCAATAAAAAAAGAAATTTTTTAAAAAAAGATTTTATTTTTATTTATTTGAGAAAGAACAAGAGCTGTCACGGACAGGGAGAGGGAGAAGCAGACTCCTCGATGAGCAAAGAGCCCAATGCAGGCTCGATCCCAGGACCCTGCAATCATGACCTGAGCTGAAGGCAGATGATCACCTGAGTCACCCAGGCGCCCCCAAAAAGATCTGAGAGAGAGAATGCGAGTGAGCATGAATGGGGGGAGGGGCAGGAGAGGGAGAAGCAGACTCCCTGCTGAGCAGGGAGGCTGACACAGCTCAATTCCAGGGTCCCAGGATCATGACCTGAGCCAAAGGCAGACGCCTAATCAACTGAGCCCCCCGGGGGCCCCTGAAAATTTCCACATCTTAATGTTCTTTAATGAGGCTGTATTACTTTATTTTCAAAAAAAGGTTAAGCATTACTTCTTCTAAAAGTAAATGATTTTAATACATGTAATCAAATCATTATGTTGTACACCTAAAACCAATACAATGTTTCATGTCAATTATATCTCAATAAAATTGGAAAGAAATATTTTTAAAAACCTGATATAACAGCATTCATTGAATTAAAAATAAGCTTAGTAATACGCTAACCAAAAATTAAATAGCATCACAACTACTGGAAAATCAGGTTTTGGGGAGAAAAAACCCCATCAGAGTCTAGAGTCAAACTGAAATGATTAAAAAAAAAAAAGACCCATGCCATGAATTATCCAAAATTAAGATTATGATTTAGAATAAACCATCTGTAATAAAAAAAAAAGTCCCAAAAAACAACTGCTTCCTGAAAAATCTTTTTATTTTTTAAATGTTTTTACTTATTTATTTATTTATTCATGAGAGTCAGAGAGAGAGAGAGAGAGGCAGAGGCAGAGGGAGAAGCAGGCTCCCCGCCCAGCAGGGAGCCCGATGCGGGACTCCATCCCAGGACCCTGGGATCGTGACCTGAGCCGAAGGCAGACGCTCAACAATCTGAGCCACCCAGGTGCCCCCTTCCTGAAAAACCTCTTTAGTTACAACCTATGGTTATGCTAAGTAAAACTAAGTCTGACTTCTTTAGAACTTCATTCCCTGATAGCAGAATGCAACATAAAAATGTAAAAATGAGGAATCATTGTTAAATTTAGGAACAAGGTAGCATTCAAAAGAAGGAACACTTACTTAGGAAGATGCCTTACGAGTACATCTTTGCATATGGGTTGCTCAGCCAAAGTGAGCCAGAATTCACAGGCTTCTAAAGCGACATTTTCATCTTGATCTTGTGTCCTCTGTAGCATGTACTGAAAACAAAGAAGCATTAATATTAATCAGTTTAAATCACAAAATTAAAATAAACCTACTCCTTTCTCAGCAAGTTAAAGGTCCTCTGCTATCGCCTTGGAACTTTACAGTGATTCTCAACCTCAGCTTTGGATTTTTAAAGAAGTTTCCAAGTCAATTCTAAAATGCAGCCAAACTAAGAACAACCGCTTTAGAACGCTGCCTAATGAAAAGTGTTCCAACTATGTATGGTGTTAGCTGCTTCTGTATAGGCGTGTTTTCTTTTATGAAACCACTGAGATTTTACTTTTTTTAAATTTCTATTCTTTTAAAGATTTTATTTATTTATTTGACAGAGAAAGACACAGTGAGAGAGGGAACATAAGCATGGGGAGTGGGAGAGGGAGAAGCAGGCTTCCCTTGGAGCAGGGAGCCTGATGCCAGGCTCCATCCCAGGACGCTGGGATCATGACCGGAGCCGAAGGCAGACACTAACGACTGAGCCACCCAGGCGCCCCGAAACCACTGAGATTTTAAACATGTATTAATAAGCAGTTTTCTTAGAAACATCAAAAAAGTCCATTATACCTTTCATTAAAAAATGAAGAATCTTTTTATAACAATTATTCAACCTGTCTCTTGTATTATTTTCATGTATGTAAAGTGATATATACATATTATACAATTACGAAACTTAAATTTTTTTATCTTTGGAAGTAGGGACATTTCTTAATGCAACTATAATCTGTAGTCTCCAACATGCCAAGCCAAATTCACTCTTAATTGTAGGAACATCTGATCTGAAATTCAAAGGCAGTGTCTACCCCTCTTTAAAAAACCTTCACGTGCAAAAACAAAATAAATATAATCAAAGGTACGCATATGATTTCCCAGTGTACCTGGGCCTGGAAATGGGGTCAAGTGTTGGATGAAGCCTCTGTACATATCCTCTTCTAGACTGAAACATCTCCCATGGCAAAATGTGGCAACGCAAGAGTTGTGATAGGCCAAGCCCTATTACATTCCACACCATGTCCTACTACCATGCTGAGTATTTCTAAATAACTGTAGCATTTTAAATCAGCTCCCCCGCCACCCAGCCCTGTGACATGGCCCCAGCAAATGATAAGTATCTTTAACTTTCTGGTTAGCTCCAACTTTCGCTAAACCTTCAACCAACTTGACCTGATTCTTCTAAGCACTTCAGAGAGAACAGGTTCATCAGATAAAATGTCACTATTCCCATCTAATGCTGCTACGTATCTTTACAACTATATTTCCTTATGTTTTAGAAAAGGAGTTGCTATACACTATAGATGCTAGTCTTTTTCTAATAGGTCTTAGACCCCCATCCTTTAAAAAAAGATCTTCCCTCTCTACACCATATAAATCTCTGGAGGTGCAAAGGAGAATCTAAATAATGTATTATTTAACACACTTGGAAAGTCTATATACTACTCACATACTATGATCCAGTAATATGAAAATCAGGTGGTACGGTCTGCAGCTAGCAGGACTGAGTATTGCCCAAACGAAGTTATTTTGTTCTAATAATAATTTTATCTTGTTACTATGTATTACTTCCTTTAAATATGGTTAACCAATGATCACCGTACTCAGAATTTCCTAGTAAAATTATTTTAATTGCATAGGGATTGAAAGAGTTTTAAAATCTAAATGGTTTGCTGGAACTAACTATAACAATTACTATAACAAAAACAACAACAATTTCTACTCAGAAATTTCACTTCTACCATAAATCGTAAGTGGATCAGATCAGCTTTAACAGTAATGGGTGGAAAACAAACATTTATAATTACAAACTCCAATGACACAAGAATGTGCCACTTAACCTACCACAGTTCTAGTGATCATTTAACCTAACACGTATCTAGTGAACACAAATAATTTAAATATTTCTTAGTTATTCGTGTTAAAAGCTATCTATTCCTTTAAATAACTTTCCCCCTCTATAAACATCTTAAATCTCACGAAAGAAAAGTCACCATAAAGAGAACTTATAATTTTAAGATAATCATGAACTGTTTTTCATAGTTCACTGCCAACAATGTGTTATACAAATTTAACATTATACATTTTGTTCCCAAGATCTTTCTTGGGCGAAAAAGGAGGAGAGCGCTTATAAGTCACCTGTATTACCTCAACTATGTTATGCATGTGAGGAAGCAGGCGATCCATCCGAACTTCAAGCAACATCACAAGTGCCCGGCACACATTTTTCCGTACCTCTGGTTCTTCATCACCAGCCAATGCAAAGAGGTTCTATTGCATGAGAAACATTTTTTTCTAGTTAAGCATTCCAATATATTAGAAAGGTTTATACATAATAACCAGTCATCTGTAAGTTAGTAACATTTAAAGAAACCCTAAGAAGATAAGGTACAAATAAAGACTGAATTAACTGGCCTGCAATATTAGGTCATAAATAATTAATTAAATATAGGATGACAACTGCCAAAAGTATGATTTTGATAAATAATCTAAAGCCATTCTCTTGGCTCAGGTCATCATCTCATGGGTGTGAGATCAAGCCCCACGTTGGGCTCTGCACTCAGCGTTGAGTCTGCTTGAGTCTCTCCCCCTGCCCCAACCCAGGCTCACTCTCTAAAAATAAATAAATCTTATTAAAAAAAAAAAAAAATAGCTGGAGAGGAAAAGACTATTTAAGTCTCATTTAATGAACACTGAAAATGAAAGTGAAGTGCTTAAGGAACTTTAACAATTTGTTCACAATTGCTGTTATTAAGTTGTAGTAGTTCTGAAAAAGAATTCTATTGCTTTGAGCTCGTGGCCAGAAAATTATGCTTGACTTTCTGCTTTTACCAAAAAGGTAAAAGGGCCTTTAGAAATGCTTGCTGAGATTTAAGAGTCAAATTTTTCCCGACACCTCTAATTCTACAATGGAAACCAATGGAAAATGAAGCACCAGCCTTTTATTAGTCTGTGCCTTCAGCCTTCAGATTCTTAATAAAGAATAAGTTTAAGGTTAATTTTAAGTTTAAGATTATTCAGACTCAATGTTTTATGTTTCAACTACTGCAAATGAACTGGGAGACTCAATTTACATTTGGAATTTGAATAGTATATTCAAATAAAAAATTTCTAGTTAAGATATTAAACATCCACAAACCATAATTGATGTTTGTACCATAAGTAAAAAAATCAGTTTAATAGAGGAAAAATGCTTTTATTTTCAGTTAACAAAAATCACCAAGTCTACACTGTATCCAATTTTAATACTATGAGAAATAATTTAACATTTTCTAACTTTCCCAAAAGCAAAAGGGGGAGGGGGAGAGACAAATCTTACCTCAATAAAAGAATCAATGTGCAACATCAGAGCTTGAGTCCTACTGATGATAAACTGATTGACACATGCAACAGCATGAGACCTAGAAACAAAATTTAAAATTTAACACATACTCACTACAGCTTTTTTCTATTTACAGAAGATTGACAAGAACTTAACTATTCCTCCATAAAATAATTATGGTGTATGTATAACCATAAATGTGTTTATACATACATATACATGTATATACACATACACACCCTGAAAAGCATGAGTTAAATTTCTTTGTATATTTAACACAGAATATGAGTGATATTAAGTGAAAAACACAGGTTCCAGAGCATTAAGTTAGTACTTCTCTTCAAGTGTAAAGTGTCGGAAAGGACATGTGCACATTTTTAATAGTGTATACCTCTGAAGAGTGGGAAGGTGGATAGAGGCATAATGGAAATCTGTTTTGCATACCTACAGATTTTAAAATAATGGCTATTTATTCCTTTTAAAACTAAAAATGAGGAAAGTCTATAGTCTTTGTGTTCAGACATAGCCAATTCAACTCCATAGCAATTCCTAATGGCACTACCTTTAAAGCCAATCACTTCTTCCCTAGTCCAAACCATAATTTCCTATCAGGATTACTCCAACAGGCTCTAACTGGTTTCCTGACTTCCACTATACCAAACCCCACTACAACCTTTTAGACACAGATGAGTAACATCACATTACACCCTTGTATAGATTGCTCCAAAAACGTACAATCTACTTTTCCTACAAAAGATCAAGTGGTAAATATTATAAGACCTCTGTGGCAGCTTCATTTCCCATCCCCCAAACACAACCTTTTAAAGTATAAAATCATTCTTAGCTCACGTTACGGGCTCAATTTGGCCCCATGGGTCACAGTTTGCTGACTACCGGCCTAGACATTCCACTATAGTGTGGTTACTCCTACTCTCCTAACTTCATTTCTTACTGCGCTACAAAGTTTTCTTCTTTTGTCACTGTAAAAGGCTTGTCCCTAACTCCAGGACCTTTATACTTCCTGTTCCCTGTCTTATACGTCCTTCTCCCTGACCTTTCAAAGATTTGCTACTTTACTTTGTTCAAGGTCTCTGCACAAATGCTACCTTTACAGAAAACCTTCTATATACGATACCTGTGAATCACTGTCTAATCCCTTATTCTCATTATTTTTCCACAGTATTCATCATGAAATTATTTCGTTTTCCTGTTTCCCTTTTCTGATAACCCAAGAGAAAAAGACAAAAGAAAAAGGTACTACAAACAGCCAATAAACCTATGACAAGATGTTCAACATGACTAATGACAGGTAAACCATCAAATTCATAATGAGACACAATTTTTTATTTAACTGGCAAAAATTAAAATACATGACAATACTAAACGCTGTGTACCCAGAGAATCTTATGCTTTGTTAATAGAGTATAAATTGATGCAACTACCCTGGAAAACTTTGGTTTTCTTTCCTTGTTATTTGCCTCATGTACCAGAAATTCCTCCCCAAAGATTTTACGTCCTTCTAGAGAAACTCTTGCAAATAGACAAACAGAGACAAGCAAATAAATGTCTTCAGCTGCACTACCCACAACAGCAAATACCTGGAAGCCACCCAAAAGCTGGCCGGGGGTGGGGGGTGGTGGGGAGGAACATGAATAAACTGTGTAATCAGATGCCAAGTAGTATACAACAGCCAAAACAAATGAGCTATAATGACAAAATATGGATGAATCTTAGCAACATAATATTAAATTTAAAAAGCTGCCAAAGATTAAATTCATGAAATACTTTTTATAAAGTTAAAAGCAAAGACATACACACACAGACATGCATTTTACATATATATGCAATACATTTATTTTTTAGGGACGCTTGGGTTGCTCAGTCAGTTAAGCATCTGCCTTGCCTCAGGTCATGATCCCAGGGTCCTGGGGTCAAGTCCTGCATCGGGATCCTTGCTCAGTGGGGAGCTTGCTTCTCCCTCTGCCTGCCTCTCCCCCTGCTTGTGCTCTCTTTCTCTAACAAATAAATAAAATCTTTTAGAAAAAATTATTTTTTAACAATGCAAGAGAAGGAAAAGTTGAGATTAAATGTGGGTTGTTGTCATCAAGACCTTAGCTTTTGTTTTAGGTGGTAGATTTGAGTGATTATTAAAAATAATAAATAACTAAAGACAAAATGGGGGGCGCCTGGGTGGCTCAGATGGTTAAGTGTCTGCCTTCGGCTCAGGTCATGATCTCAGGGTCCTGGGATCGAGCCCCGCATTGGGCTCCGTGTTTGGCAGGGAGCCTGCTGCTCCCTCTCCCTCTACTGTTCCCCCTGCTTGTGCTCTCTCGCTCTGTCAAGTAAATAAATAAAATCTTAAAAAATAAAGACAAAATGGAAGTGGGCCATGATGAAAACATCATGAGCCAAAAATCATAACCCAACTTCGTGTACCTCTGGTATGATTTAAAAAATAAAATGGCTCTAATTTTTCAATTGCTTAGTCATGTGATGGATAAAACTACATTCCTTTGCCTCATTCTATATTCTCAAAGTTCAATAGTTATTGAGATGGAAAAACATTTTTAAGAGTACAGAAGAAGTATCAGTTAAGCTATATAAATAAGATATTAAATAAAAATGTAGAATAAAATCCTATAAAGATGGAGTTTAGTGTACTGCTAAAATATACAGCAGATACATTTATCCAAATACACATTAAAATGGAGAAAAATGTTTAATGGTATGTAGAACAGATTCTCAAAACGGGTAATAATGAACATTCACTGAATGGAAACATTTCTGTATTACTGAACTCTGCCTACTTAAGTTTAAACAAATGACCAGCTACAAAAATGTATTAAAATTACAAAAAACTTTTATGTCTAGCAATGGACATAACCGCCAGGAATATGTTTTTTGGATTTTTCTGTTTTTCTTTTACTTGCTAAGAATTGGTCACAAAAAAGTGAGTTTCTGAGAAGTAACAGGCAAATTACCACAATTTCTTTCATCACCTTAGTTCAAAGATTAAAAGACAACTTCCTAGGGAACATGAACTCTATCTAGTTAACTATTTAGGGATGAGTAGCATTTTATTTTGAAAATGTTACTACTTATTTGCATGACACTACCATAAATGAGCATCTATTAAGTTTCCTCTCTGAGAACAACGCTGCATTAAGTACCACTTAAGATGAAAAGTAACTAAAATTAAATCGAGATAAAAGAAAAAGAACTAAATACCGAATTTAAGCAAGAAAAAGATGCCTGATTACCCTCTGGTCACACTGTTTAAACCATAATCCTCTGAATACAGCTTGGAATCTTGGAGTAAGCTCTAAAGGACATCTAAACTAACAGTTATAGCATATGCATTAAAGTCCATGCTGTTGGATGGATATCCTTAAATAACCACATCTAGGATCCTGCATAACTTCTACTTTAAATAGTAATATGGTTTTTGATCATTCTACATAAAAACACGAAGCACTGACAACTGGAAACAACAAAAAAATCAAAGCAACTAACAATCAGAACAGCAATGACTTTTCCACAGTAACAATAAACAAAAGACAAGTTAGATTAAAACATGTAATTGGAAAAGAGGGAAAAAAAAGTACAGCAGTTTGGGGGAACTTCTGGTGTCGTTACAGACAGGAATCTTACACACTTAAATAGTGTGAAAGCATCATGATAATTATAGCTTGATAGGACAACAGATGATAAATTAGTCAAAGGTTAAATTAACATTTAAATATATTTCAACAACTATATGCTAGGCACTGTTCAAGAAACTAAGGATATACAGAGAAACAAAGCAGGCCAAGGTTAACTTCTGCCCAAGCAGACCTACTGATTTCAAAGTGTACTCATAAATCCTTCCACCTTCACGCTCAAAACGTTTTTAATTAGATGCAAAACTCTTAATCTAAAATTACTAAATAATCCAGATGTCATACTGGAGGAATTTTTACCACACAGCTGCAAATGAAGGTACATGTAACTTGGCAAGATCCATAAATTAAAACAAAAACAACCCCAAAACACAATGAATTTCAACCTTACACAAAGGACCTTAAAAGCATGCCTGTTAATCACTACAAATGTAATTAGCCATATAGAAGGTAAAGAACTATCCTGTTCAATTACAATTTCATCAGAAAAAGTTAACAGTTCATGGGTTTTGCTATTAAAAGGAGTAAATTTCAACTACTGAAGTTCACCTTTGTGGAACATCAGTATCTTTTGTCAGCCACAAAAATATTAGGTAATGCAAAATAAGAGAGTGGTCAGGCTTAGAGTTTATGAATTAATTTAATACTGGCTACACAGATACCTTATTTTTGGACTACTGTGCTTGAAGAACTGTAGAAATTTGGGGATCATGATGTTGAGAGGACGATCTAACACATCACTATCTAAAATCTCAGCAGAATCTTCACAGATCTTCTGAAGGGCACCAAATGCTCCCTGTGAAAGACATTTATATTATTAGAATTAATTAAAAATGAAGCCATTTTAAAAGCAAATTGAGGAATATTGACTAATTTGTATGCATTAATGTTCTCAGCCCACATAAAATACTGCCTCGTAAAATCCACAAATTTAGTCATCAATTTTAAGACAGAAATCACCATGCCACTAAGTTACCTAAAATCTCAGTCCAAATACAATGGTACGTTTTTATCTTAGCATTTAATAACTTAAAATTAGAGGATATTCTGGTTGGCAGAGACTGCAATAAAAAAGCTAACTTCTCTCGAAATATTCTTGTTAATTTTAAGTCAGAAAGAAGTCTTAACATCATTTAAAAATTATGTATATGTAAACCATTCACTGGATAATGACGAAGTCGGTTAAAAGGGCAGAAAATTCAAATTAGCAACTATTTCCCTATAACCATTTTTACACCAAAGGGGCCAACCTAGAGCTCCTATACACAATAACCTGCTCATTACCTCAAACTCTAATTTACTGCTTATAATTCCATCAGCAGCAGAAACCTGGTGCTTATTTCCATGGTACAGTTAACTGAAGAATACTTTCTCTTTAAAATGTGACTTACATAGAAGCTCCATAATTTCATGATTACTGCAGTTTTACTTTTTTATTCTTGGTAAGTGCTTGTTTTAAAATTCTAATCTCCTTTTGTATTATTACCACTATACCAAAGCACAATTTAAATTTAATCAATTCTTACTCAATGGTTGAGTACTAGTATCATTTTAGTTTTTCTGGAATCTTAATGTATTTCTAAGGTGTTACTGGGAAATGTATATATGAGAAAGAAAGATTTTTTTTCTAGGGAGGGAGAAGCGTAACTTTAAAGACCCCTTTGCTCACTCCCTCTCTCCAGTCCCGCCTTTCCCTCTTTCAGATCTGGTAACAAACTGCCTTTTTTGTTAGGTTATTCCTTTAAAGAGGCAAAATACCTAAAATGGTTTCCATTCAAAACAGATTTCTACACAAACTAGAGGCCTGGTAATGAAAGAGATATTTACAAGTACTGATAAATAGTGAGAAATCCATAGACTCCCTTTCCCACATGGAAAGGTTGCTACTGATCAGTGGCAAACAGGAGATAATTACTACATGATTAAAGCTAGATTACATATACTTCAGCCATGTCACAAAATAAGAGGCACAGAAACAATTTAGAGAAGGCAAAAAAGTGCTCATGGTTGGTAAATTTAAGCCTATCTTCGAAAAATACCACATTAATGGTTTAACTGATTATACTTCCTTGTAGTAATTATAGTAAAGAGGCTTTATAACTTAACAGTCCTTATAGAAACTGTAAGATAAATGGTCACTAATGTAAAATAAGAGGGTAACTTGAAGATTTCAAGTTTTTGAAGTTGTAAGTTTCAGAGCAGTTATTTTTTCCAAAAGTTACAAATACACAACATGACAAGAAAAATAGACAAGAAAATGTAAAAAGCAAATTTCTTTACCTCACAAGTGTTGTAATCTTCAGAATCCAATAGGCTACAGAGTTTCGGTAGGAGGTCAGGCCAGTTCTGCAATTCTCCTTTGGAGGCTATGGTTGTAATCAAAATACCTTAAAAAAAAACACATATGTTTAGGCAATCTGACTGCATTATGTCAGATACTGCCACGTGAATGCACGCATGCACACACATTCATTTAAACGGCCCACATCAGTCCAGGACCTCCAAACCACATCAACAGTAACATTCACCAAGGACCCCCTTTTCACCACATCTGTAGAAAAACCATAGCATAAATTGGAGGTTTCTAATCTTGTTTTCCAACACTTTACCCTCTTTTGTACTTTTAACAATTATTTGTACAAAAAGTCTATACAACTTGCGCTTTTCCAATAATAACAAGAACAGTTCCACTCATTAAAATTATAGTTGACCCTTGAACAAAGTGGGGGGATTAGAGTGCTGGCCCCCTCAGTCGAAAATTGACACGTAACTGCTTACTCCTCAAAACTTAATAGCCTATTGCTAACTGGAAGCCTCAATAACATAGTTGATTAACAAATTTTGTGGATGACATTATTTTATATGGTTTTTACAATAAAGCTAGAGAAAAAATGTTATTAAAATCATAATGCAAATACATTTATTGTACCTACTGAAAAATCAATTCCACATATAAACAGACCCACGCAGTTCAAATCTGTATTGTTCAAGGGTCAAACGTGTTCCTCCTTTACAGAAATTGTACACAAAAGAGTAGAAAGACAATATACCAAAACATGAGCAGTGCTTATCACTGGGTGATGAGTATGAGTCTGTTAGTTTTTCACAAAAATACATAAAGCGAAAATCAGCTCTCTGATCTAAGCTAAGATGGATCACAGCCATGGACCAAGGTAGGGAAAATGAAAGTAGATGAGCCATCAATGATAATAATCCATGTGTGCAACAATCCGTCTGGTGTGGAAAGACCCACACACTCCTCCACCAGTTCCCACCACTACAGGATCAAGGATGAATCACTGGTAAGGTGATCTTGGATTCTGGAGGCTGAGGGTCACATGCTCACTGATCACGTCACTCTGACTGGATTGTTTCAACGTGTTGTGTAGCTTAGTTGTGATAGCAAATGAATTTGCAAATATACAAATACATAACAAAAGTTTTGTGTTAATGTTTCCCTCTGCCTTAGCAAATTTAACATGAATAATATTCTTCGTTTGATGATTATAGACCTTTTAGTACCATAATTAAGATTTGTATAAACTCTGACAGTGGGCAAATTACATGTACTCTAAACTTCAAAATACTAATTTGTAAAAGTGAAAAAAAAAAAGTGTTCTCTTGTTATTATGAGAATTCAGTGAGATATGCAAACAAAATCCCTGCCTGGCATACAATAAATAATCAATGATTATTACTAAACAGCAAATTCTACTTGTTTGGGTGTATAAATTGTATTTACGGTTTTGAGAAGGTTGCTCCCAGTGGCAAAAAGAGCTAAAAAACGTAAAGTTGTTGGCCAATATGCACTCTGCACTAAAAACAAAAAACAAAACCTAAATTATATGGTAAGAGTCAATGGATTGATAGCATTTTTAAGCTATAACCCTTAAAACAGTCTTCTAGTAAGATCAAAAAGCATCAAGGCTGCTCCTTCTTACCAATTATTCTTTCATAAAGTTAAAATTTGTAAGAATTGAGGGTGAAAGAAAGCTCTGGATCTGCCTAAAGAAAACTAAGCATGTCTTAAAACAAGCAGTAACAAAAATTAAATGCCAAGCTACAACTTGGCACTAACAGACGGCTGACATTCATTACTTCTGCTAGAAGAGCATTAGAGAATGTTGATCGACCAACAAATTCAAATTTAACTGGCCCGTATAATTTCATCCACTCCCCCAAAAATCTTTTTCCCATATTATATAAACACACATAAAGGATAGTCACTAAAATAATAAAATTACAAACCAACCATACACTTTTTTTTTTTTTTAAAGATTTTATTTATTTATTTGACAGAGAGAGACACAGCGAAAGAGGGAACACAAGCAGGGGGAGTGGGAGAGGGAGAAGCAGGCTTCCCTCGGAGTAGGGAGCCCGATGCGGGGCTTGATCCCAGGACCCTGTGATCATGAGCTGAGCTGAAGGCAGATGCTTAACGACTGAGCCACCCAGGCGCCCCCCAACCATACACTCTTTAACAAGAGAATCAATTTTACATTTGTCTAATGGATTACCACATAGTCAACAAAATGTGGTCTTTTCAAATAAACTTCCTTGGCAAGATTCCTAATATGTACTGTTAAGATTAAAAATATTTGAGAAGTCTGGCATACACTCACCATTCTTTTTTACCAGTGTCAAGAGTTGGCAGAACATTAGGAAGGTATATGAGGGTCCATCAGAACAAACCAGGAATTCCCTTTTCTCAAATCACAAATGCCCTCCATCCCATTTAAAATCAGTGTTAATAATGGCAGTATTTAAGACATGTATATTTTGAGAGATGTCAGAGAGCCTTTGCTTTTTAAGTAAAAGATGAACTGGGTACTTTTCAAACCCACCATGAGACAAAAAATACAAAAGTAAAGAACTTTCAATGAAAATGATTTAATCATTATGAAGGTTCTTAACTGACTTCCATTCAACCAACCTGCCAGATTAACAGAAGCTTTCCAGGTCCTTGTAAAATTTAGCTGCTTAAAGCCCATGGCATACTGAATGCTGCCCGTTAGTAGGCCACTCTTGAGTCCTCCTGACTATTTCTGCTTCCATGAATGCTATTACCAAAAGTCGGTTGTGTTTACTCCCAAACCTATTTATACCAGCTATTATAATTAAACATTTTAATTCAATATTACATAAACTGATAGTTCTTTTACCCAAGCTGGACACTCTGGAAAGACTCAAAAATTGCTGTAATTAGATACAGACAAGGCAAATATTAAAAACAAGGGTAGACCTAGTAAATAGTAAAACCTAAGGTCCTATTCTTTAGTTGTTTTACGAAGTTTTCTTTCCATGTAAAAAAAGTGAAACTGGAAATTATATCCCATGTATTACACAAGGAAGTCAGATAATAACGAACTCAAATAAAAGGTAGTAGTCCTAAATTAATATCATTTGTTAATGTCCCACTTCAATGAACTTTGATTAAGCAACTACCAGTTGCTCTGGTCTCACTACTTGAAGGATTTTACTATAATAATGAACATTATTTCCAAAACATTTGAAAAGTGGCAATGAAAAAACTCCCCTCCCCCCTCACAATTCAACATGAAGCGGATGACAAAAATTCCTATGAGAATAGTCCAAAAAAAAACCCAGTTACAAACCGGATAAGCAAACTACCGTAACAATATAACTTACCTACAGTGGCTCTAATCAAAGGAGAGGAGTCACCAATATTGTTTAAACATTCACTCTTAATAAAGTCTGTCACACCATTTGGGAAGTTCTGAAAATGTGCTTTCACGTTATTCTTCAAAATGAGACCACTCAATGATCTTGTGGGTTCATCTGTAATAAAACAGTATTATTGACTTTTAAAGTAGTTTTCATTTCAAAATATATAAAAGCAGTAACTTTTAAAATACTTATAGTCAAAAATTGATTGCAACATTCCAGTAATTTTGCTATAACCAGGGGAAAAAAAAGTATCATAAATGATTATCGAAAGATTAGCTCCATGATTTGTAGTTCAGAGTTTCTCAACCTTGGCATTATTGACATTTTGGGTCAGACAGTTTTTTGTTGGGTGTTGTCCTGTGCATCCTATGATGTTTAATAGTATCACTGGCCATAGATGCCAGTATCACCCTTCCCAAACTGTGACAACAAAAATGCTTCCAGATAATGTCTGGATTGTTGGAGGGGTGGGAGGGGTGGGATGGGTGGGGTAAACTGCACCTGGTTGAGAACCACTGACTTAGTTTAAGAGTTAATTTAGTTTCTATATGGCCACTGTACTCAAGCTTTATTGGAACCTGATATAAACATCAAATTACAGATCTGAAAATATTAGTGACTAAAAATATCCTATTAAAAAATTAAGGGGACAAAGAATATATGGGATCACCTTCACATACAAATAACTGACGTTCATTTTTATCATGTTTTTCACTTGACTCTGAGCTAAAAAAAAAGGTAAAACAGTTTTAAAATTTCCGTAAGTTAAAAATAGAATTTACATGAAAAAGTTTAGTCCCTAGATGGGTGTTAACAAATTTTTAAAAGAAATTTAATACTAGTAGAATGTAACTGATGCTTTACCAATTGACACCACCACCAGTATTAGCAATAGTTAGTATCTTCTGAATGCTTATTAGGTACTAAACACTGCTAAGTGCATTCCAAACAGTGTGCTTTTAATCCTCACAACCTCATGAGACAGGAGTTATTATCCCCACTGCACAAATGAAGAAACTGAGGGCTGTGCCAAAGTCACACAAGGCTATTAAGTGGGGAAGCCAAAATATGAACCTCAGGAGTCTGGCTCAAGCCTAGACTTTGATGCATGCTACAGTATCACCCTCCTCACAAGACTGGAAGACATGAAGAGCTGGTGTGGTGAACAGAATACGCTATTACAGCACTACTGTTTTACAAACGCTATTAAAAAATAGAATACTCTGAGCTTGTTCTAGGTTGCAGTATGCTCCCATAGTCTGATTGGCACTGAGATATTCTAGGTTGACACATACTGAGGGGCAAAAGGAGAGCAAAGTTTCTTTGCACATAAAGATTCAGGCCATCAGAGCATTATACTCTAAAACCTTTTATGTCACCATTTAAAAACTTCTTTCTGGATTCAATTACAACCCATTCCAATGAATAAATTAAAATGAAACAAAAACAGTTCTAAATTCTCTTGCAAGTTTAGAACTGCCATAAAATAAATGAATATCCAGATACTTAACTTCTTCAAGCAATTATCCTTTCGTTTAAGTTAGCCCTTAATAATTCAGTCATGTAATTTTATCTTAAATGGCATGTATTTGTTTATAAGAAAGTCACTACTGTTTTTACAATAAATGCTGTAAGATAAAGAGTCTTGGTAAGTCACAATACAAAGCAGAAATGGTTTAAAATTAAAAAGTATTTTATATTAAAATATTTACTTTAGTTAAGGTAAAACATACCCTGTCCTAAATCCAAAAAGCCACCAATCAACCATTTACTTTTTTAAAAAAAGTTAAGGCTTTACTCTATTGTACCTCAATTTGCTTATAAGCAAATTGGACCTCAATAAGCTGATAAGATGAGCTTATCTCTGAGGTCTCTTCCAGATCTAAAATTTTACTCCATGTAAAAATTCCGTGTAAACAAATTCACAAGAGGATCATGAACAGATTACTAAATAAGCATTTTGTGTGTGCTCTCTCTGAAATAAATGTTAAAAAAAAAAGATGTCATTTACGTTCCTTCACTAATATGATGGCCCCAATGCCAATTTTCTTTTAAATAGAAAACTAGACGTTGTAAACTTGTGTCCCAAGTAAGACACAAGAAGAAATATTAACTGTTACACAAATGTTAAGCTCTTACTATGTCCTTTGAGAAATGGTGACTAATGAATTGGAGGTAGTTACACCCAACCTCTCTTGCTATTTGAATTCTATGTTTGCTTTTAAAAATACCTCTTATTCAAAAAAAAAAAAAAAAAAAAAAAAATACTTCTTATTCTTACATCCCCAAAAAGCTTCAAGAAAGTATAATATCCTAACAATCTTTAATATTTGGAATTTAGGATGTGCACACTGACCTGACAGAGTAAATGGCTTGGTGAAAATAAAGTTTAAAATTTTCAAGTAAAACAATGAGTTTAGAAAAATTCATTTACTATATACTAAAGTTCTTTAAATAACAACAGATTTGATTACAAATTAGTATGTGGCAAAAATAAAATTTCTATATTAAGAAAGAATCAAGTACATTGAAGAAACTAAGAATATTAATTGCTGAATTTAAATGTATGCTGAAGGAATTTCTAGTTTCTTAAAACCTAGATTTAGAAAGTTTTAAAGTTTCCACTACATCCCTCAATCACAAATTAAAATCCCTAAAATTAACGAGAATATATTTGAAATCAAAAACAAATCACTGTGCTGTATAAATTATCAAAATCTTAACATACAAGATTAAAGAGGGGTGCCTGGGTGGCTCACTCAGTCGAGTGGCCGACACTTGATTTCAGCTCAGGTCATGATCTCAAGGTCCTGGAATCAAGCCCTGGGTGGTCAGCTAGAAGTAGGTCTGAGGATTCTCCCTCCCCCTCTCCCGTTGCCCCTCCCCCCACTCGTGCACGTGGCTCTCTCTAAAATAAACGAATAAATCTTAAAAAAAAAAAAAAAAGATCAGTGATAAATCTTAAAAAAAAAAGATTAGTGAGATTTTACTACACCTTAAGGCCATTAACCCCCTAGAACCTTGAGGATGAACCCTTACAGATAGTCTGATAGTCTAACACAGGCATTATATAGCCGAAAAAAGCAAGACAGGTGAATCAGTGTCAGTGTCTAAGACTTGCTTTCCAACTCCAAGTGCCCTTGTTTTTTTTTTTATTTTTTTCTTTTTAACTAATTGCTCTATGGCTTCTGAAACACTTATCACTGAACAGGGTATGATATTTTCATTTAGAGGCCAGTTACTCAATAGTATTTTAGTGCCTATTGTGTGTCTGACAATGTTTCAGAAGGTAATCTTCAATACTCAACTCTATGAAGAACACCTTTCAGTACAATGTAAGTTCCATGAGGGCAGAGATTCTTATTTTGTTTAGTTTTATTGCCCCTGAGCCTGGAAATTAAGTGGTGCTCAATAAATATTTGTGAAATGAATAAAGTCTACTGGGACTAGTGGTTACTACAAAATGCAAACCTTTGAAATGAGAGTAACTTTCGTATTTTAATAGGTCTCGAAGACCTTTCCAAGTAGTTTTTATAAACCTTACTTACCTTCAGATTTTAATTTTGTAAGAACAAAAATCAGGTAGTTGTTAAAATCTGGATATTGATTGAGTTGTTCCAGTTTCTAGAACAAACAGTAGTTAAGGAAACTTCTTAATGTAATCTAAGGAAAAGATTAAGCGTTTAAAATCAAGAATCCCTTTCATGATATTTTTAATCTAGCATTTTTTTCTTAAGAAGAATAAAATTATCTTATTAAAACCATCAACACACTATTCCAAGCACACACTAATGGTTATGTTAAATCTCTTAGGTGCTTTACGGCTGAAATATTAAACTTAATACTTTGTATCAATTATATTCATTACAACATAAGCCAAGTTCCACCTTCAGAATGCTCAACATAGCAAAAAAACTTTCAAAACAGAATTTTTGATTTATTTGAACTTTAAAAACTTAATCAGAAGGGTATTTAGGTATAAAAATAATGACAAAAATGAAAAGCATTCCAAAGAAATGAAAACAGGTCTTTAAAGATCATTTAGAAAAATTAACTTTATAAAAATGCCACTTATACACAAATCTATGTATCAAGTCTAATATTATTACACAAGGTCAGTATGCAATTACTGAATTGCAATAGTTCTACAATTGTCCACACCTCCCCAAGATCTAACATTTCTAATGACTTAAATTTGCAGGTATTTCATTCTGTTGGCTGTCAACAGTAACATAATGTTCTATTATATCTTTCTTCACGCCCTCTTAACATCTAATATTCTTCTTAATAACACTTCTAATTGTGTTTTATTAGACAGAAATATTCAAATGTTTTTACTGAGATCTAAAATTTTTATTTTTATTTTTTAAAGATTTTATTTATTTATTTGAGAGAGAGACAGAATGAGAGCGAGCACATGAGAGGGGTTATGGTCAGAGGGAGAAGCAGACTCCCTGCTGAACAGGGAGCCTGATGCGGGACTCGATCCAGGGACTCCAGGATCATGACCCTGAGCCGAAGGCAGTTGCTTAACCAACTGAGCCACCCAGGCGCCCTAAAACTTTTTTTAATTAAACCCATGGTACAAGCTCTAGGTACATTGTATTAGCTATTTATTTCATACTAGAATACCCTCAATAGTTAGTGGTCAGAACGTTAAATAAACTAGCAAAAGACATTCTCTAGAAAATTTCCCAAGTCTCCTTTCTTTGACCAAAAAAATCCAGTGGTTTCTTTCTTTAGTAAATAGCCAATATTAAGAAGCTGATGTGCTAATTTTGCATAAAAACTTCCTGGTAAGATTTACTTTCTTACAACTTGGGCCATCTACCCATATTACTAACAGTCTTGTAAAAGGTGCTCAAGCCTATACAAAAACAACAATAAAATAAATGCTTCCTAAGGACACACAAAAGAACAAAGTCATCCATCATTAGGCACTTAAAAATATAAAGCGATGTGTATTTTTATTCGTCTACTGAAATTTAATTTGTTCCTTATGCAGAAGGCATACTATGCTCCAGGCACACAGAATAAACCGTAAAATTGATTGTCAACCCAAGCACAGTACTGGGCATATAAAAGGTATTTTAATAAATACGTACCAAAACAGGAAATAATGATACATAGTGCTATAGAAGAAATTACAAGGTGGTTATGGGCTTGGCTAACTTAAGAAATAACTGTGTCATACAATTACCTATAATTCATTAAATATCAACTTCTATCATTCCTACAGCCATGACAACACAAATTAAGACTGGGCTACAGCAAGGCTTCAGATACAAGGTCCAACACACCCCAAAGCTACCATTCTTACCTCCGTATTAGCAGCATTATACCCTCCGGTTTTATATTAGTATATTAACTAAGAAGCTATGTACTTCCTCACCTAAAGTTTTAACTTACAGCAATGCAGTACTTCTTCGACTTCAAAACTTATCTACCAGAGTTTCTCACGGAATTGTATATAATTTCACCTTTACAGTGTATTATATTCAAATAAGCCCAAACTACACTAAAGAGCTTACTTACCAAATTCTATAGTTTTGCTGTTCACTAACAATAAAAATCAAATTGTTTCTGCAAAAACAGCAGACTTTTAAGTTTTTTTTTTTTAAAGAATTCTTTAGCCTCAAAGGAACAGGCTAAATAAGCTAATGAAAAAGCTTATTTATGACTGGGTGAATCCATCTCCTTTATCGTATCCAGTAAGAGCTCTTTCATTTGTCCACCGTTCACGGCACCACAGCACACAAGGCAGAGATTTTGCTGCTGCTTTTAACCTTTTCGGTCTCTAAAACCGTAGCAATATGACCGCTACCCCAGCAAACTCGGCAAACACGGAGTAACTGAGCAGTCAGCCTTTGAGCCAAAAGGACTATTTCACTCGGGAGCCAGGAAGCTTGCAACAGGTGTGAGCAAGAGCAGCGCCGGGGTGAGACCTGAGACCCCCCCACTTGCAGGTCTCCAGCACTTTTACGGCAGGGGCCTCGAAGAAACCCCAGGCCCAATGCGGCGGCAGTTTAAACCCCGCGCCAGCTCCACCCCATTTCTGGCCCGACGCTCGGCCGGCGAGCCCCGTCTCGCACACAGCGCCCTCCACCCGGACTCTCGCTCGGCCCGCCGCCCCCTCGGCGCGGGGCGCATTGTCTGGGGCCGGGGTCCGCGCCGCACCCGGGCCGCGCCCGCCCGCGCCGCTCTCCACCCCACGGGCAGGTCAGCAGTGGGCGGGCGGGGACGTGGCGGCCCGGCGGGAGCACATGTCGCGATCGCGGGCGGCGGCCGGGAGCCCCCGCCTCCCGCGGGCCGGAAGCCGGCGGCGGCGGCAGCACCCCGGACCGGGCTCGAGGGCCGCGTGCGCGAGGCGCCGGGCAGGAGCTGCGGCGGCGGGCGGGCCTCTCCCCGCGGGCGGGCGGAGGGCGGAGGGATCCGGGGAGCGGGAGGAGGGGGAGGGGCGGCAGGAGCCACCCGGCCGCCGGGAGCGGGCCCCGCGCAGGGCGAGCTGCGCGGGCGGCGGCAAGGCCTCGGAAAGGATACTTGTTGCACGGTTCTCTGGATGGTGGTGTCTGGGGACTGGGACTCCTTCAGCAGCTGCAGGATTTGCTGAAGCCCTTGCTCGTCAGGTTTCCACTCATACTCCATCTTGGTTTGCTGCAAATAAAGCCAGACACAGGAAGAGACGGAGCAAATGTTACTCCCCGTGCACAGGCCCGAGGGCTTCCCGCGCCGAGCAACCCCCCTTTCCCCGCCAGAACGACCCCTTTACTCCCCAGACGTCTCGGACCTGCCTGGGGTGCCCCGAAAGAAGTCTCGGACGGCGAAACCCGGGGGAACTGATCCTAGCAGCTCCGCCGCCAACGTCTGGTGCTGCTGCTGCCGCCGCGGCCGCCGAGCGCAAGGAGCCGACCAGACTGAGTCACCGCGAATTTGCAATCTGGCCCCTAGATCCGCTCACGGGAGCCCCCTGGGTCCTAGTGCCACGCAGTTTTCTCCAACCCAACCCAATTGAAGTTCTGCCCAGATTATTACTGATTTAAGGACTCATCAGAAGTCGAGTTCTTATCGAAACCCCTGCGAAACACCTGAAGAGATCTGATTTTGGGTATTAGTCATTTTAAGTTAACATAGTGAATAATGAAGAATGACTGGAATAGGGAAAAAAGCCTGATAATTCCTGACAACTCAACAATACTTAGAAAAAATTAAAAAGTTTACATTTCAATTTGATATACATAGCACTAATATTTGGTCCAAAATATTAAATTTGTATTGTAATCACAACCCACACCTCGATAAACAATGTTGCATTTACATATGCAGAACGTGATTGAAAAAACTGCATTCTTTTATGAACTTAAACTTCTGAACTCAAGTGAAATAAATTCCATCTGAAATAACCACGTTTCACAATTAAGGACTTTGGGGTGAAGGAAAAACAAGAAAAATAACGTAATTTTATAAGTGGATCGTGTTTAATTCCATTAAAGTGTTCTCACATACATTTTCTCGTTTCATTCTCAAGCAACCTAGGGAGGTATTATTAGCTCCCAAGTGCCAACTATGGCTCAAAAAGATCTGAGCAAATTACCACGGTTAATTAGCAAAGACTGGGCGGAGTATAGGTTTCTTAAGCTACTAAGAGTTGCATCTGCTACAATCAGTTGAAACTATTATATCAATGACACAGTTTCATTAAAACTAATGCTTAAACAAAAACAAAACTTAAGAATTGTAAAAACCAAACAGTATGATGAAAGAATATTTCATATGGCTTTATTACTACATGAGAGTTTGACAGATGAAATTAGTCCCTTCCTAGTAGGAGTCTCTTCCTAGTAGGAGTCCCTTCCTAGCAGGGGTTAAAATTACCTGACCTTAGGGCATGTCTCTAGTTAGCATTGTTTTTCTTTCTTTCCTTTTTTTATCTTTTAAACCTTTCCTCTCTCCTTCACCCTTATTTTCTGGTTAGTATCTTGTAATGCGGCTTTGCTCACCACCTCCTACAGACTTCTAAACTACCCAAAGTGAAAACCCCAAAACAAAAACAATAATCATCTAGACATGGTATCTGTTAATATTGTAGTGTTTTTATTCCAGTCCTCACTCTGTGTGCTTATATGTACATTATATTTTATAATGGAATTGTCCTGTTTTTTGCACACCTTCATATATCATTAAGTATTTACTGAAAGTATTTTTTAAAAACATGATCATATTCCCTTGTATTGCTAACATAATTTTAATACACTTTGATATATACACAACCTATACAAATCAAAGGCATACAACTAAATGGATTATTCCAAACTGAAGATGCCTGTGTAACCAATGCCCATATCAAAATACAGATCATTACCAGTGCCAAGGTTTCCACTGTACCCATTTCTCAGTCATCCAAAATAATCCCTATTATTAATTTCTATCATTACAGATCTTCTCCTCCTTCCCTCTTCTTCTTACTTCAGAAACTTGTTAAAAATTACAAAAATTATAACAAATCAAACAACATGGTTGTACACATAAAGTTAATTCAATCCTACCTCCGAGCTTATGTCCATGACCGAATCCGTTATAAGTTTGGTATGAATCCTGCTACGCCTTTCTCTTTCTCAAACATACATATAGTTCTGGTTTTGTTCTGTTTTAGGATCATACTACAAATTATTAATGCTACAACTTTTAAACACATAATATACCATCATTCCCGGCCAAAGTATAGATTTAACTCATTTTTAATAGCTGCATATGGGTCTTTAGAATGGATAGAATAATAATTAACAATAACATAAAATAATAACATATAACAGTAACAAAAATAACATAATTTGTTCAACCACTTCTTGACTGGCTTCCAGGATGCCTCTACTTTTTTTTCTTTTTTAACCACAATAAACAACACACACAAAAAATAATCTTGTACTAATGTCTCTACACAGTAGTGGCAACCCAGTGGGATTATTAGACCAAAAGTACGTGCACTTAAAAATTTCTAACAGTTATTAATTACTTTCTAAAAACAGTTATGCAATTCACACTCACCAACAATATGAATGTTTCCCACATCTTCACCAGCACATTCTTTTAATTTTTGTGAATCTAATGGGTGAAAACTTAATTGCTCCTGATACTGGGGTGGGGGGCAGGGAGAGGTTAAGAGAATGGAACCTAAAAATCTGAACTTTAGTTATGAGTTGGAGCTGCAACTATGCACATCACACCAGTGGAGGTGACATTTGGATAGCCTACTTAACTGCCTTAACTCCTTAGCTGCCCTTTTGAATAAAGTGCAGTTGGGGCCAATAGCAGCCAGTCCAAAAGACATCTTTATCACATTCATCCCGAGGATGAGTGCCCCATACTATCATTATCATGCTTCTGTCTTTATCCCTGCACCCAAGTAGAATTTTTTTTTTCCAAAGAGTTTAGTATTAAGAACATTTAATTTGATCAGCCTATGACGGTGGGATAGGTAGAATGAAGATTATAACTCAAGTTATTGGGGACAAAAGATTCTCAAAAATATTTGGAAACTGCTTGATAAGAGATCTCAGGTCATTTTGAACTTCTATACCACATTTTTCTTATTGTAGTAAAGTGTACATAAAATAAAATTTAGCATTTTAACCATTTTAAGTGTACAGTTTAATGGCATCAAGTACATTCTCATTGTTGTGCAATCACAACCCCTATCTCCAGAACTTACCACATTTTCATAGCCATTAAAATTAGGAATAATCTTCTGCTAGGGTAGCCAGAGGGATCACAAATCTAGATAACATATGAAGTACTTCAAGCTAACCAAGGACACCAGAATTCTGAGGCAGAACTCATTATTTAAATAGTAAACTACATCCATAATAAATAGAATATCAAGATTGACACTGGGTGTTCTTAAAGTAATTCTTTATACTATTCTTTATTCATGGTGAAGACTAAGATCTAGATGTTTCAAAAAAGGGAAGTAGTACTTCAAATTTTTCTCTTTTAGAGTATGCAAATCATGCTGACTGGGCCATGGCATTCCATGGTGAACACCCTCCCCACCAACCAAAGACTCTTCATTAGGCAAGACAGTTACTTGAACTAGCTAGATAGAAGATGACACCAGAATAGAAAGTAGTCTGCTAAGTTACTGTAAGATACCATTTGGGGCCTTCAGCAAATGAAAGACTCCCAAACTGTTAAGAACTTAGAAGTACATAAAAATTTTGAACTTGCCAGAGTTGAAAATCATGTGAGGTAAAGACACTGGTTGAAAAAAGTAAAAATAAATCTAGTTTCTTCCCTGCTGGAGGGGCTGTAAAATATAGTTTAAAAAGCAGATGGGAGGTCTGGACTCAACCAACCTAAGTTTAAATCCTAGTTTTTCCACTTAGTAGCTGTGAAAACCTGGGCAAGTTAATTAATCTCACTGAACTTCAGTTTCTCAACTATAAAATGAGACTATATCAACTCTATAGTAGGATTATACGTACCTGCCTGGCATATGGTATGATCTGAAATATGGTTGTTGTTTTTTTTTAAAGACTTTGAGAGAGAGAGAGAGAGAGAAAGAGAAAGAGACAGAATGTTCAGGGGGAAGAGCAGAGGGAGAAGGAGAAGCGGGCTTCCCGCTCATCAGGGAGCCCAAAATCATGACCTGAGCCAAAGGCAGATGCTTAACTGACTGAGCCACCCAGGTGCCCCTGAAATATAGTAGTTTTACTTGTCACATCATTGGTTTTCTACTGCCTGCAAGATAAAAATCTAACTTCTTTTTCATGGAAGAGGCCATTCATGATCTGGTTCATCACCTCTAGGAACAGCTTTCTCTCTGATGACTTAACCTCAAACTTTATGCTCCACCAATACCACCCGAGCCTCTTATACCTCTGAGCCTCTGAATAGGATTTCCTGACTGGAATGTTCTCTTTAGATTTGACAATTTGGCAAACTCCTTTGCACTCTTCAGAGCTATGCTCATCTATCCAATTTCTAAATATTTATTGAGAGTCTTCCTTGGCACTATGATTGATACTGGATACTATTTTTCTTCCATGATATTATTCCAGGACTTCCCCATAAGACTTACATGTTTTTTTCATTACAGATCTAAAGTTTATAGCTATTGCCATTTAGGAAACTATCATATTATATTATAATTATTTCCAGTTCTGTCTTAGCAATAGATCATGTATTCCTTGAGAAGAGGGACAGCATCTTTTTGCCCTCTTGGCCTGGCAGAGTCTGATTCAATAAATATTTGTTGAATAAATACTATTGCTGTTGCAATTAATTCAACTGAATATTAAGCTGAGCAACTACCATGTGCTCAATGAGCAACAAAGATTCAAAGGTAAGTAAAATATTGTTCTTGCCCTCATTAAGCTCTGATTTAATGAGAGAGACAGATGTGGGGCCTATGAATGAAGAATATGAATAAGGTGCAACAGGGACAGAGAGGAACACAAATATATTCTGCCAGGAAAGAGAAACACGCTTTACCCCCCACCTTTGGTTCAGAGCTTTTTTTTCCTTCTAATTTCAATTACATTCAAAAAATATTTACTGAGTCAGATGTTTCCACCTCTATGGTGAATTACAAGAATGTGATAACTGTTGCTATCATTGACATAATTTCCCAAAATGGTGAACAACTCCAAAGAACACAAGGCATACTCTTCCTTCAGTAGTACAGTAGTTTTATTCCTGGAAAACTCAACATTTAATAAAAATCCTGCAAAAAATTCCATGTGTATATGTAAAATCATGTTATTAGGCTTTAGGGTGACATTTTTTCACCTATGTGACCATCTAAGTGGGAGAGTCAAAAGTCATTCAGGGCTTAAGATAATTCTTAATGGTAAACATCTAGAATCCCTCAGCCCCTCTGACAAAATACCAATAGCACTTCACCAATTCTAGGACCCCCACCCTCACCCCAGACAGCAGCACTATTGTAGGAGAACGACTATGGTAGAACAAGTACAAGGGCTGGGGGGACATTAAGCTTACCCCTTTAGGAGGTCAGGAAAGAACCTCCCTGAAGAAGTGACTTTTTACCTGAGAATCGAACAGGAATTACCAAAAAATGAAAAATGAGAGGAAGGCAAGGGCTAGGAGGCCCCCACAGCCATGTTAAGAGTTGGAATGCATCCTAAGACTAATAGAAAGCTTGTGAGAGGGGTTATAAACTAATAGAAGACATGATCAAATACAAATATGGAAAACAATTACTCTTCCTAGGAAGTAGAAATGAGAAAGGAGAGGTTAACTTTCTGCTGTTCAGTATTACGTTAACTTTCATAATAAGCAGAATATTTTCCTAACAAAAAATGATTCCTATATAAAACCCATCAGACTGCAATGTGGGAAATCAGTGGAGGGGCAGGAGCCACGGAAGACCTAACTGTCCAATCTGAATTTAAAATGGAGTTCCGGGAGCCTGGGTGGCTCAGTGGGTTAAGAGGCTGACTCTTGATTTAGGGTCATGATCTCAGGGTCATGAGATTGAGCCCCATGTTGCCCTCTGCACTAAGTGTGGATCCTGCTTAAGATTCTCTCTCTCCCTCTGCCTTTTCCATTCCCCACTCGAGCTATCTCGCTCTGTACAGATAGACAGATAGATAGATAAAATGGAGTTCCAATCTCAGAGTTGTGAGTTTGCGCCCCACGTTGGGTGCAGAGATTACTTAAGTAAATAAAAGAAAATAAGAGTTCCAGTTTGTTAGGGGAAAGGCTGTCATCCTTCACAGAGAGCCAAAATACTACCACAAAATCTGGTATTTACATGTTAAAGGGATAAACACATCTATTATTTTGTCAGTAATATCAATAGCTTAAAAAAATACCAATAGCTTAAAAAACATACCAATAGCTAATGTTTTTGAGAACCAGGCAGTGTCCTAAACACTTATATATGTTAATTTAGTCCTCAGAACTCTATGATGTATTAAAATTACCTATATTTTACAGATAAGTAAATTGAGGCACCAAGAAGTTAAATTACTTGCCCAAGGTTACTTACATAATAAACGAAGCCCTGATTCAAACCCAACTAATCTGGCTCCAGAGTCCCGTCTCTAAGCCTCTGATATACTGCCTTTCTAACAGAAACATCAATTTCTGTAAACTGGGAAACTAACCGTAAATAAAACCATTTGTATTCTAAAGGAGTAACATATATTTGATACCTTTTTCATGAGGTAAAAGAGAAAAGTAAAAATCATATTTCACTATTGTAAAATAAATAAATAAAAACAATAAATAAAGCAGTATGTATATTGGGAACATATAATATAAATGAGATATTTTGATAGTGCTGAGTTCACGAGTTCAAGATATTCTAAATCTAATCTTTACAACAACCCTTTGTTGTAACTAGGTGGTAAGTATTATCTTCATTTGACAAACAGATAAAACAAAATACGACTTAAGTCATTTGCTGAATGTGAATCAGATTTGTAGACTTCCGAAGCCAATGTCTCTTATACTGGCTTTTTACAAAAAGATGCTACGATGAACAAGGAAGAAAAAAAAATTAGAGATATCCAAAGGGCTAAGAAGAGACTCCTATTTTTTTTAAAAGATACTTAATAAAACTTTTATGAGAAATCAAATCAAAGTTCAGGTATGAAAGAAAAAAAGCAAAGTCTAAAGGTAGCAGATTATTAATAACTTAAAAAATGAGGTATTTTAATGTCAAAGAATCAAAATGTCAACAGGCTTGTTAAATTATAGCTATCAGTGAAACTACAAAGTCCTTTAAGAAATTCTACAAAGTAATCAGAGATCAAGGCTCAAGAACGAAAAGCAGAAAAAGCAAAACCCAACTGTGCAGCCCAAGCTATTTGAAAGGCGCTCAGATTAAAGGGAAGGGACCACAGCATATGGCTCCTCCTATGTTACAAGACGTGAGGCACATAATAGGTTTTAAATCATCCTGATTGATTGAATGATCTAGTTCACCACTTGGAAGAATTATGCTAAGAGGTTAAAATTATAATCCTCAGGCATTACAATTTATTGTCATCTAAAAGCAAAAAAGATTAACAACAAAAAAGAAAAGGGAAAACAGGTACTAAGGGAAATTTAAATAAATATATTCTTGGAGCGCCCCTTCAGGAAGACCTTTAAAGATGACTAGACATGTGACTCAAATACTTTACAAACATTAAAAAATTAAAAAAAAAAAAGTAGTCTAGTATCAGAATGAACAGGTGATAAGAAGGAAAACCCGATTTCAAAACCCAATCCAATCTACAACCAGGTACTTCCCATATACTTCAACTCATTTAATATTCACAACAGCAGTATGAGGTAGATATTAACTCCATTTTATATTAACTGAGGTTGAGAGAGGTTAAGTACTTGCCTGGCCAGTGTGTGGCAGATTGGGCATTCAAAACCAAATCTGTGTGATTTCAAAGTCTCAACTGTGCCTAGTAATAACAGCAACCCTGTTATCATTTACGGAGCATTTTTATGTGCCAGTTATTATACTAAGTGCTTTAAATGTATCATCTCATTGAATTCCATGAGTAGGGACTATTATCATTTCCATTTTACAGAAAAGGAACAGGCTTAAGTCAAGTTAAGTATATCCAAGGTCACAGAGGTCGTAATGAACAAAGGCAGGTCCTAAGCCCTGATGTACCTGACTCCAGAGCCTGTCCACTGAACCATGCTGTTGTATTATTCTCATTCTGCCACTTTCATGAACATGTAACTAAGCATTAACAGAACTCTTGGGTAGACTTCTTGAGTAGACTTCTCTTTTCCATGCATAACCAAAAATTCAATAGCTCTATTGATTAGTGTCTACCTTCTTCAGTTCAGGTGTGGTAACTGCACCTTGCTTTTCAGAGTTTAAACTCCTCTTTCCAGAGTTTAAACTTTTCTTTTTCTTAAGTTTTATTAAGTTGTCTCTACACCCAATATGGGGCTCGAACTCATAATTGTGAGATTGGGTTACACACACTTTGAAATGAGCCACTCAGGCGCTCCAGAGAGTTTAAACTATTCATTTTTGTTTTTTAAATTTATGGACTAGTTTATTACAAAGGCACTATATCAGAATATCTTTAATACATACCTACTATCTTTACTTCACAGCCAGAGCACAAAAATTCACATTGGTTTAAAATCACATGTTAGCGAAATGTGTTCATTACACACAAAGGTTTTCTTAAATTTTATGTCTATATAGATTAGGAAACTATGGTTCTCCATACAAAGTCATCTCTATACATCAAATCTGAGTTAACTATCTGGTTGAAAATAGTTGGCAATTAATTGGAATAGTAAGATAATGCAAAATATGCCTGTGGGGGGTTGTTTATTAATATTGACCTTAAAGAACTATACAGTTAATTTGCATATTTTGGTCGGATGTCTTTGTGAAGCTTTTTTTAATCTTCTTTCAAAATGGTAAATTATTTATTTTTATTATTAGTTTCAGAGATGGAGGTCAGTGATTCATCAGTCTTATATAATACCTGGTACTCATTACATCACATGCCCTCCTTAATGTCCATCACCCAGTTACCATATCCCCTCACCCCCCTTCCCTCCAGCAACCTTCAGTTTGTTTCCTATGATTAAGAGTCTCTTATGGTTTGTCTCCCTCTCTGATTTCGTCTTGTTTTATTTTTTCCTTTCTTCCCCTATGATCCTGTTTTGTTTCTTAAATTCCACATATGAATGAGTTCATATAATTGTCTTTCTCTGATTGACTTATTTTGCTTAGTATAATACCCTCTAGTTCCGTCCATGTTGTTGCAAGTGGCAAGATTTCTTTTTTTGATGGCTGAGTAGTATTCCATTGTGTGTGTGTGTGTGTGTGTGTGTGTGTGTGTGTGTGTATACATATATCTCATATCTTTTTTATCCATTCATCTGTCGATGGACATCTGGGCTCCTTCTGTAGTTTGGCTACTGTGAACATTGCTGCTATAAACATTGGGGTGTAGGCGCCCCTTCAGATCACTACATTTGTATCTTTGGGGTAAATACCCAGTAGTCCAATTGCAGGGTTGTAGGGTAGCTCTATTTTCAACCTTTTGAGGAACCTCCATACGGTTTTCCAGAGTGGCTGTACCAGCTTGCATTCCTACCAACAGTGTAAGAGGGTTCTCCTTTCTCTGCACCCTCGCCAACATCTGTTCTTTCCTAACTTGTTAATTTTAGTCATTCTGACTGGTGTGAGGTGGTATCTCACTGCGGTTTTGATTTTATTTCCCTGATGCCAAGTGATGTTGAGCATTTTTTCATGTATTGGTTGGCCATTTGTAGGTCTTCTTTGGAGAAATGTCTGTTCATGTCTTCTGCCCATTTCTTGATTGGATTAGTTGTTATTTGGGTGTTGAGTTTGGTAAGTTCTTTATAGATTTTGGATACTAGCCCTTTATCTGATAATACATTTCCAACTATCTTCTCCCGTTTTTTCATTTGTCTTTTGGTTTTGTTCACTGTTTCCTTTGCTGTGAAAAAGCTTTTTATCTTGATAAAGTCCCAATAGTTCATTTTTGCCTTTGTTTCCCTTGTCTTTGGAGACGCGTCTAGCAAGAAGTTGCTGCGGCCGAGGTCGAAGAGGTTGCTGCCTGTGTTCTCCTCTAGGATATTAATGGACTCCTGTCTCACATTTTGGTCTTTCATACATTTTGAGTCTATTTTTGTGTGTGGTGTAAGGAAATGGACCAGTTTCATTCTTCTGCATGTGGCTGTCCAATTTTCCCAACACCATTTGTTGAAGAGACCGTCTTTTTTCCATTGGACATTCTTTCCTGCTTTGTCGAAGATTAGCTGACCATAGAGTTGAGGGTCTATTTCTGGGCTCTCTATTCTGTTCCATTGATCTTTGTGTCTGTTTTTGTGCCAGTACTATACTGTCTTGATGATGACAGCTTTGTAATAGAGCTTGAAGTCTGGAATTGTGATGCCACCAGCTTTGCTTTGCTTTTTCAACATTCCTTTGGCTATTCGGATTTTTTTCTGGTTCCATACAAATTTTAGGATTATTTGTTCCAGCTCTGTGAAAAAAGTTGATGGTATTTTGATAGGGATTGCATTAAATGTGTAGATTGCTCTAGGTAGCATAAACATTTTAACAACATTTGTTCTTCCAATCCATGAGCATGGAACGTTTTTCCATTTCTTTGTGTCTTCCTCAATTTCTTTCATGAGTGTTCTATAGTTTTCGAGTACAGATTCTTTGCCTCTTTGGTTAGGTTTATTCCTAGGTATCTTATGGTTTTTGGTGCATTTGTAAATGGTATTGACTCCTTAATTTCTCTTTCTTCTGTCTCATTGTGAGTGGATAGAAATGCACTTGATTTCTGCACATTGATTTTATATTCCTGCCACTTTGCTGAATTCCTGTATGAGTTCTAGCAGTTTTGGGGTGGAGTTTTTTTGGGTTTTCCACACAGGGTATCATGTCATCTGCAAAGAGTGAGAGTTTGACTTCTTTGCCAATTCAGATGCCTTTTATTTTTGTTGTCTAATTGCTGAGGCTGGGACTTCTAATACTATGTTGAATAGCAGTGGTGATAGTGGACATTCCTGCTGTGTTCCTGACCTTAGGGGAAAAGCTCTGTTTTTTCCCATTGAGAATGATATTCGCTGTGGGTTTTTCATAGATGGCTTTTATGATATTGAAGTATGTACCCTCTATCCCTACACTGTGAAGAGTTTTAATCAAGAAACGATGCTGTACTTTGTCAAATGCTTTTTCTGCATCTATCGAGAGGATAATATGGTTCTTGTCCTTTCTTTTATTAATGTATTGTATCACATTGATTGATTTGTGGATGTTGAACCACCCTTGCAGCCCAGGAATAAATCTCACTTGGCTGTGGTGAATAATGCACTGTTGGATCCTATCGGCTAGTATTTTGGTGAGAATTTTTGCATCCATGTTCATCATGGATATTGGTCTGTAATTCTCCTTTTGGTTGGGGTCTTTGTCTGGTTTTGGGATCAAGGTAATGCTGGCTTCATAGAAAGAGTCTGGAAGTTTTCCTTCCATTTCTATTCTTTTTCCATTTCTATCTTTTTGAAACAGCTTCAGAAGAATAGGTATTAATTCTTCTTTAAAAGTTTGGTAGAATTCCCCCTGGGAAGCCCCAGGCTCTTGTTACTTGGGAGATTTTTGATTACTGCTTCAATTTCCTTGCTGGTTATGGGTCTGTTCAGGTTTTCAATTTCTTCCTGGTTCAGTTTTGGTAGTTCATACGTCTCTAGCAATGCATCCATTTCTTCCAGATTGTCTAATTTGCTGGCATATAGTTGCTCATAATATGTTCTTACAATTGTTTGTATTTCTTTGGTGTTGGTTGTGATCTCTCCTCTTTCATTCATGATTTTATTTATTTGGGTCATTTCTCTTTTCTTTTGATAAGTCTGGCTAGGGGTTTATCAATCTTATTCTTTCAAAAGAACCAGCTCCTAGTTTTGTTGATCTGTTCTGTTCTTTGGGTTTCTATTTCATTGATTTCTGCTCTAATCTTTATTATTTCTCTTCTCGTGCTGGGTTTAGGCTTTCTTTGCTGTTCTTTCTCCAGCTCCTTTAGGGGTAAGGTTAGGTTGTGTATTTGAGACCTTTCTCGTTTCTTGAGAAAGGCTTGTATTGCTATATATTTCCCTCTTGGGACCACCTTTGCTGCATCCTAAAGATTTTGAACAGTTGTGTTTTCATTCTCATTTGTTTCCATGAATTTTTTAAAATTCTTCTTTAATTTCCTGGTTAACCCATTCATTCTTTAGTAGGAGCTCTTTAGCCTCCGTGTATTTGAGTTCTTTCCTAATTTCCTCTTGTGTATGAGTTCCAGTTTCAAAGCATTGTGGTCCAAAAATATGCAGGGAATGATCCTAATCTTTTGGTACTGGTTGAGATGTGATTTGTGACCCAGTATGTGATCTATTCTAGAGAATGTTCCATGTGCACTTGAGAAGAATGTGTATTCTGTTGCTTTAGGATGGAATGTTCTGAATATATCTGTGAAGTCCATCTGGTCCAGTGTGTCATTCAAAACCCTTATTTCCTTGTTGATATTCTGCCTAGATGATCTGTCCATTGCCGTGAGGGGGGGTGTTAAAGTCCCCCACTATTACTGTATTATTATCATTGTGTTTCTTTAATTTTGTTATTAATTGGCTTATATAATTGGCTGTTCCCATGTTAGAGGCATAAATATTTACAACTGTTAGATCTTCTTGTTGGATAGACCCTTTAAGTAGGATATAGTGTCCTTCCTCATCTCTTATTACAGTCTTTGGTTTAAAATCTAATCTGTCTGATATAAGGATTGCCACCCCAGCTTTCTTTTGGTGTCCATTAGCATGTAAATGGTTTTCCACCCCCTCACTTTCAATCTGGAGGTGTCTCTGGGTCTAAAATGAGTCTCTTGCAGACAGTATATGGATGGGTCTTGCTTTTTTTAAATCCAGTGTGATACCCCGTGTCTTCTGATTGGGGCATTTAGCCCATTTACATTCAGAGTAACTACTGAAAGACATGAATTTAGTGCCATTGTATCACCTGTAAAGTCACTGTTTCTGTATATTGTCTCTGTTCCTTTCTGGTCTATGTTATTTTTGGGCTCTCTCTTCACTTAAAGGATCCCTTTTAATATTTCTTGCAGGGCTGGTTTAGTGATCCCAAATTCTTTCAGTTTCTGTTTGTCCTGGAAGCTTTTTATCTCTCCTTCTATTCTGAAGGAGAGCCTAGCTTAAACTTTTCATTTTTAATCAAATAAAAGACTCACAGCAGTAATACTTCCCATACACTTAACTTTTGGTCACATCATTTTCATCAGCTTAAAACAGGATCTTATAAGATTCTGTACATAAGACTCGTAACCATAGAGGACAAATCTGATAGATTATGAAAAAGGAATTAAAGCATACCAATATAAAAAGTCATCAATTGATGGGAAGAAAGAAACAATCTACAAATCAGTCAAAAAAACAATTATCAAAATGGCAATAGTATGTCCTTACCTATCAGTAATTACTTCAAATATAAGTGGATTACATTCTCTAATCAAAAGGCAATGGGAGAATAGATTAAAAAAACAAGATCAACAATATGTTGCCTATGAGAGATTCACTTTAGCTTTAAGGACACACACAGGCTGAGGTTGAAGAGACGGCAAAAGATATTTCAAGTAAATGGTAACCAAAATAGAGCAGAGTAGCAACACTTACATTGGACAAAATAGACTTTAAACTAAAAATGGTCTAAACAGACAAAGAAGTTCATTACATTAATATAAATAGGTCAATCCAATAAGAAGTTATATAATTACTGTAAATATTTATGCATCCAACATCCAAGCACTTAAATATATAATATAAATACAAACAGAACTAAAAGGAGAAATAAAAAGCAATACAATAATAGTTGGGGACTGTAACATCCCATTCTCAACAATGGATAGATCATCCAGACATAAAATCAATAAGGAAGCAGTAGACTTGAACAACACTATAAAGCAAATGGACCTAACAAACATTCCATCCAACAGAGGCAGAACACATATTCTTCTCAAGCACACAGAAAACTTTTTTTTTTTTTTTTAAGATTTTATTTATTTATTAGAGAGAAAGAGAGAAAGCACAAGCAGCGGGAGTGGCAGGCAGAGGAAGAAGCAGGTTTCTCGCTGAGCAAGGAGCCCGATGCGGGGCTTGATCCCAGGATCATGACCTGAGCCAAAGGCAGACGCTTAACCAACTGAGCCACCCAGGTGTCCCCACAGAAAACTTTCTATGACAGATCATATGCTAGACAATGAAATGAAGTACATCTCAACAAATTCAAGATAGCAATTATATCAAGTATCTTTTCTGATCACAATGGTGAAACTAGAAATCAGTAATAGAAAGATGGAAAATTCACAAGTACATGGAAATTAAACATCACACTCCTGAACAACCAATGGATCAAAGAATAAATCAAAAGAGAAATAAAAAATATCTTAATACAAATGAAAAGGGAAATGCAACATCTCAAAAGTTATAGAACGCAGGAAAAGCAGTTTTTTAAAAAAAAGATTTATTTATTTGTCAGAGAGACAGAGAGGGCGTGAGCACAAGCAGGGGGAGCGGCAGGCAGAGGGAGAAGCAGGCTCCTCGCTGAGCAAGGAGCCTGATGCAGGACTCGACCCCAGGACCCTGGGATCTTGACCTGAGCCAAAGGCAGATGCTTAACCAATTGAGCCACCCAGGCATCCCAGCAAAAGCAGTTCTAAGAGGAAAGTTTATAGTCATAAGCACATACATATATCAAGAAAATATATCAAACAACATAACTTTATACTTCAAGGAAGTAGAAAAAGAACAAAGTAAGGCCAAAGTTAGAAAAAAGAAGGAAATAATAAAGATTAGAGCAGAAATAAATGTAATAGAGATTAAGAAAACAATAGAAAAGATCAACAAAACTAAGAGTTGATTCTTTGGAAAGATAAAATTGACAAACCCTTAAGTAGACTAAGGAAAAAAAGAGAGAACCCAAATAAATAAAATTGTAATGAAAGAGCAGCTATTACAACTGATACTACAGAAATACAAAGGATCATAAAAGGCTACTATGAACAATTATATACCAACAAATTGGACAAGCTAGAAGAAATGGATAAATTCCTAGAAACATATAACCTACCAAAACTGAATCATGAAGAAAGAAAATCTGAAGAGACTTATTTATAATCAGTGAGGAGACTGAATCAAGTTAAATCCCAATAAAGAAAAGCTTAGGACCAGATGGTTTCACTAGTGAATTCTACCAAACATTTAAAGAAAAATTAACATGAATTCTTCTCAAACTCTTATAAAAATTGAAGAGAAGGGAAAACTTCCAAACTCATTTTACAAGGCCAGCAATTCTCTGATAGTGAAGTCACATTAAGGACACTAGAAGAAAACTATAGGCCATTATCTCTGATGAATATAGATGTAAACATTCTCAAC
Organism: Phoca vitulina; assembly: GCF_004348235.1. Lineage (NCBI taxonomy): Eukaryota > Metazoa > Chordata > Mammalia > Carnivora > Phocidae > Phoca > Phoca vitulina. Next base: position 54,306,492 of record NW_022589709.1, read on the forward strand.
AATTACTAACACAGTGAATTCAACAGCATATTAAAAAAATCATACACCGGGGCGCCTGGGTGGCTCAGTTGTTAAGCGCCTGCCTTCGGCTCAGGTCATGATCCCAGAGTCCTGGGATCGAGCCACGCATCGGGTTCCCTGCTCCGCGGGAAGCCTGCTTCTCCCTCTCCCACTCCCCCTGCTTGTGTTCCCTCTCTCACTCTGTCTCTCTCTGTCAAATAAATAAATAAAATCTTCAAAAAAAATTAAAAAAAAATCATACACCATGATCAAGTGGGATTAATCCCTGTGATGCAAGGACAATTCAACATACACAAATCAATCAATGTGATATATCACATTAATAGAATGAAAGAAATCATACGATCACAAGAAATGCAGAAAAAGCATTTGACAAAATTCAATTTCCATTCATGGTAAATCTCAACAAACTTGGTGTAAAAGGAACATATCTCAACATAATAAAGACCATCTATGACAAACCCACATGTAACAACATCACACTCAATGGTGTATGGTTGAAAGCCTTTCCTCTAAAATCAGGAACAAAGTAAGGATGCCCATTCTTACCACTCCTATTCAACACAGTACTGGAAGTTCTAGCCAAAGCAATCAGGCAATAAAACCATTTTACCTTTTACCTTTGCATAGCAAAGGAGACCATCATCAAAATGAAAAGGCACCCTTCAGAATGGGAGAAAGTTTCCCAAACCATTATCTGCTAAGGAGTTAATATCCAAAATATATAAGAAATTCATACATCTTAATAGCAAAGAATCCAAGTGATTTGATAAAAAATTGGACAAAGACCTGAATATACATTTTCCCAAAGATATTCAAATGGCCAACAGGTACATGAAAAGATGCCCAACACCACTAATAAAAACCAAAACCAAAATAGCATAACACCTCAAACCTGTTAGAATGGCTATTATCAAAAAGAACAGAGATAACAAGTGCTGGCAAGGATGTGGAGAAAAGGGAACTCATATTGATGGGAATGTAAATTGGTGCAGCCACTATGGAGGTTCCTCAAAAATTTAAAAATAGAACTACCATATGATCCAGCAATTCCACTTCTGTGTATTTATCAGAAGAAAATAAAATCACTATGTTGAAAAGATACAGCCCTCATGTTCATTGCAGCATTATTTATAACAGCCAAGACATGGAAAGAAATTTGTGTCCATCAACAGATACATGGATAAAGAAAATGTGATACACAGTCGACCCCTGAACAACACATTGGGTATGAACTGTATGGGTTCACTTAGATGCAAAATTTTTTTTGATAAAAATACTATAAATGTATTTTCTTAATAACACTTTCTTTTCTCTAGCTTAATTTTAAGAATAAAGTATATAATACATACAACATAATTAATCAACTTTTTATGTTATTGGTAAGGCTTCTGGTCAAGAGTAGGCAATTGGTAATTAAGTTTGGGGGGAGTCAAAATTATACGTGGATTTGCAACTGCACAGTGGTCAGCACCACTAACCTCCATGTTACTCAAAGGTCAACTGTGTGTGTGTGTGTGTGTGTGTGTAAAATGGAATATTATTCGCCATAAAAAAGGGAAGGAAATCCTGCCATTTGTGACAATTTGGATAAAACTTTAGGGCATTATGCTAAGTGAAATAAGTCAGACAGAGAAAGACAAAAACTGTATATCACCTATTTGAGAAATAAAAAGAACACCAATCTCATAGAAACAGCAGACTGGTGCTTGCCAGGGTAAAAGCGGGGAGGGGAAATGAGTAAAGACAGTCAAAGGATACAAACTTCCAGTTATAAGCTGATTAAGTTCTGGGATGTAATGTATAGCATGATGACTATAGTTAACTAAGTTGAAAGTTGCTAAGAGAGTAAATCTTAAAAGTTCTTACCAAAAAAATAGTAATAATTTAAAAAACTACAACTATGTGAGATAATGGATGTTAACTAAACTTACTGTGGTAATCATTTCATGTATATACATATATCAAATCATTATGTTGTACATCTTAAACTTTCACAATGTCATATATCAACTGTATCTCAATAAAGCTAAAAAAATTTTTTTTAAATAAATAAGTGTTTTACTATTATTTCTCCCCCTTTCTCCCCCACCAAAAAAGACTTGGGTTTGGAATGGAGGCCTTCCTATTCTTATTCCAATGTTTCTTCTACTCCAAACTGTTCCTTTAATTCATGGCTCATAAAATATTTAAGCATAATTAGAAGACTAGCTTGTTTTAAAATAACATTGCTCGGGGCGCCTGGGTGGCTCAGTTGGTTAAGCGACTGCCTTCGGCTCAGGTCATGATCCTGGAGTCCCGGGATCGAGTCCCGCATCGGGCTCCCTGCTCGGCGGGGAATCTGCTTCTCCCTCTGACCCTCCTCCCTCTCATGCTCTCTGTCTCTCATTCTCTCTCTCTCAAATAAATAAATAAAATCTTAAAAATAAAATAAAATAAAATAAAATAAAATAACATTGCTCTACATTATTTATGTGTGAACATATATGCAAGAGGGTGACAAATCTGTATGTACTCTAGCAAGACTATGATAGCTCTTGGTAAAATCCTGGTATTGAATGATTTAAAATATATCAGCACCAGGCAAGTTACTGATTATATAGCTACACTTACTATATTTAAGGAGTTGATAAAAAAGGGCTATGATGCAAATAGTCTAACATTTTTCTGTGTAACACATCTGAAATTATAAAGTAAGTCAATACAAGGTATGAGCCAATATTTTAGAATCTACTTTATGTGTTTATAAAGTGAGACACTGTACAGTTGATAGAAATCTAAGTTGATAATTTTTAGAAAAATTAGCACGTTAGGAAAACCATTACACATCATTTTGTTAACTGCAAGTATACTGTGTCATTGTGGTTAGATTGCTCCTAAAGTTCTGAAGTGACAGGGCGCTAAGAATTTCTCATTCATGTCTATATACTTGATTGTTATGGTGTAATGAGTTGATTCACTAGTTCACATTTTCAAGTGTAAACAGAAAAAGGAATATAGCATTATACCCATTGGCAAAGGCTGAACTGGAAAAGGGGCCAGAGTACCTTAGCCAATAAAACAGAAAGGTAATAAATGGTAAGTGGTTAGCAGGCTGATCATCATTAGCTTTTACCTAATCTTTCCTTTGTTCACTGAAATCTTTCTCACACTTAGCAGAGGCACATATCATTCAGATTTCAACTGTGGAAAGCAGAGACAGGAGAAAAAATTTATGAAAGGAAATCAATTTTTGTAATTTTAGTTCCTAAGCTGAATATTGTTCTACACTATTTATTGTTGGTGAGCTGGAAGATAGAGTAAAGGAAGCATGGGTTCCAGAGTCCTACATATAAGGGTTCAAACCTCAGTCCTCCCAATTGTCTTTTTGAGAAAACTAGCTTAACTTTCTAAGGCACAGTTTAGTTTTTTGTGAAATGGGATGAAGAGAAGATTAAATGAGAATGCAAAATGCTGCAATGGTAGGTACTTAACGTTCATTCCCTTTGCACTTCACCTCCCACTAAAATTATCATTAAGACTGGGCTGCAAGGTTGGTTCAACATCCGCAAATCAATGTGATACAATACATTAATAAAAGAAAGAACAAGAACCATACGATCCTCTCAATAGATGCAGAAAAAGCATTTGACAAAGTACAGCATCATTTCTTGATCAAAACTCTTCAGAGTATAGGGATAGAGGGTACATACCTCAATATCATAAAAGCCATCTATGAAAAACCCACAGCGAATATCATTCTCAATGGGGAAAAACTGAGAACTTTCCCCCTAAGGTCAGGAACATGGCAGGGATGTCCACTATCACCACTGCTATTCAACATAGTACTAGAAGTCCTAGCCACAGCAATCAGACAACGAAAAGAAATCAAAGGCATCCAAATTGGAAAAGAAGAATTATGTGGAAAACCCAAAAGACTCCACCCCAAAACTGCTAGAACTCATCAGGAATTCAGTAAAGTGGCAGGATATAAAATCAATGCACAGAAATCAGTGGCATTCCTATACACCAACAACAAGACAGAAGAAAGAGAAATTAAGGAGTCGATCCCATTTATAATTGCACCCAAAACCATAAGATACCTAGGAATAAATCTAACCAAAGAGGCAAAGAGTCTGTACTCAGAAAACTATAAAATACTCATGAAAGAAATTGAGGAAGACACAAAGAAATGGAAAAACGTTCCATGCTCATGGATGGGAAGAACAAATATTGTGAAGATGTCAATGCTACCTAGAGCAATCTACACATTTAATGCAATCCCTATCAAAATACCATCCACTTTTTTCAAAGACATGGAACAAATAATCCTAAAATTTGTACAGAACCAGAAAAGACCCCGAACAGCCAGAGGAATGTTGAAAAAGAAAAGCAGAGCTGGTGGCATCATAATTCCATACTTCAAGCTCTATTACAAAGCTGTCATCATCAAGACAGTATGGTACTGGCACAAAAACAGACACATAGATCCATGGAACAGAATAGAGAGCCCAGAAATGGACCCTCAACTCTACGGTCAACTAATCTTCGACAAAGCAGGAAAGAATGTCCAATGGAAAAAAGACAGTCTCTTCAACAAATGGTGTTGGGAAAATTGGACAGCCACATGCAGAAGAATGAAACTGGTCCATTTCCTTATACCACACACAAAAATAGACTCAAAGTGGTTGAAAGACCTCAAAGTGAGACAGGAGTCCATCAAAATCCTAAAGGAGAACACAGGCAGCAACCTCTTCGACCTCAGCCGCAGCAACTTCTTCCTAGAAACATCGCCAAAGGCAAGGGAAGCAAGGGCAAAAATAAACTATTGGGACTTCATCAAGATAAAAAGCTTTTGCACACAAAAGAAACAGTCAACAAAACCAAAAGACAACCGACAGAATGGGAGAAGATATTTGCAAATGACATATCAGATAAAGGGCTAGTATCCAAAATCTATAAAGAACTTATCAAACTCAACACCGAAAGAACAAATGATGCAATCAAGAAATGGGCAGAAGACACGAACAGACATTTTTCCAAAGAAGACATCCAAATGGCCAACAGATGCATGAAAAAGTGCTCAACATCGCTTGGCATCAGGGAAATCCAAATCAAAACCGCAATGAGATACCACCTCACACCAGTCAGAATGGCTAAAATTAACAAGTCAGGAAAGGACAGATGTTGGCGGGGATGCAGAGAAAGGGAAACCCTCCTATACTGTTGGTGGGAATGCAAGCTGGTGCAGCCACTCTGGAAAACAGTATGGAGGTTCCTCAAAAAGTTGAAAATAGAGCTACCCTACGACCCAGGAATTGCACTACTGGGTATTTACCCCAAAGATACAAATGTAGTGATCTGAAGGGGTATGTGCACCCCAATGTTTATAGCAGCAATGTCCACAACAGCCAAACTTGGAAAGAGCCAAGATGTCCATCGGCAGATGAATGGATAAAGAAGATGTGGTGTGTATACACACACACACACACACACACACACACACACACACACACAATGGAATATTATGCAGCCATCAAAAGGAAAGAAATCTTGCCATTTGCAACGACGTGAATGGAACTGGAGGGTATTATGCTGAGCGAAATAAGTCAATCAGAGAAAGACATGTATCATATGATCTCACTGATATGAGGAATTCTTTTTTTTTTTTAAGATTTTATTTATTTAATTGACAGAGAGAGACACAGCGAGAGAGGAAACACAAGCAGGGGGAGTGGGAGAGGGAGAAGCAGGCTTCCCGCTGAGCAGGGAGCCTGATGCAGGGCTTGATCTCAGGACTCTGGGATCATGACCTGAGCTGAAGGCAGACGCTTAACGACTGAGCCACCCAGGTGCCCCGTGATATGAGGAATTCTTAATCTCAGGAAACACACTGAGGGTTGCTGGAGTGGTGGGGGGTGGGAGGGATGGGGTGACCGGGTGATAGACATTGGGGAGGGCATGTGCTATGGTGAGCATTGTGAATTGTGTAAGACTGTTGAATCACAGACCTGTACCTCTGAAACAAATAATACATTATACGTTAAAAAAAAAAAAGAAGATAGTAGGAAGGGAAAAATGAAGGGGGGGAATTGGAGGGGGAGACGAACCATGAGAGACTATAGACTCTGAGAAACAAACAGGGTTGTAGAGGGGAGGGGGGTGGGGAGTTAGCCTGGTGATGGGTATTAAAGAGGGCACGTACTGAATGGAGCACTGGGTGTTATATGGAAACAATGAATCATGGAACACTACATCAAAAACTAATGATGTAATGTATAGTGATTAACAGAACATAATAAAAAATATATATATTAAAAAAAAAGACAGATTTACTGATGGTAGTTTGTACCATCAGACATTAAGATGAAGGTGAAATTATTATTTTTTTAAGATTTTATTTTTAAGTAATCTTTACACCGAGCGTGGGGCTCAAACTCACAACCCTGAGATCAAGAGTCACATGTTCCACTGACTGAGCCAGCCAGGCACCCCAAAGATGAAATTATTTTTGTATGATTAAAGGATATGCAACAAAACAGGCTGTGTGACTTGTCATTTAAATGAGGTGGTAGTCTAAAGAAATAAAAAAATCAAAACTGAAATATTGAAGGAATAAGAGTAAGAACAAAGTATTAGAAATAAAATGTTGAATAATTAAATCAGATATGAATGTAATCAATCTATAAAAATTTTATACGGGCGAAAATTAAGTAATTGACTGAGGGTAGTCTTCACAGTATGCAAAGAGATAGGAAAAGAATGTCACAAAACAAATTCCATAGAGGTAGTCCACAAATGGAAAAAAATAGCAAGAAATAATAACAGATGGTACTATACAACTAACCATTTAGCACAAAAAACAACAGCATACATGTTGTGAGTGTTCAAGTCTGTTTTTCTCTGTGACAATGAGACTCAACCAAGACTGAGGCATAAAAAATTAATATAAAACCTAGAATGAAATGTGAGATGGTAAGGCAATCTGAGGACACAAACAATAATGCTAATCTACTATATATACTAACAAAGTGTTCAGCTTATAAGAATATACCCTTAAAACTGAATCTTGGCTTAAAAAGCTTACTGTCCTCTTCCAAATAGAGATACTGAGTTATTAGCCAACTGAATATCACGTCCTTATCACCATCCATCCCCTTCAGACCATGAAACTGGAATTCATCAACTTTAACTGTACTCAGAGAATAGCAATCATAATATCTTATCTTCAGAATGAAAACATTAGACAACATCTATCCAATTCTTTATTTTATTTCTAAAGATTTTGTTTATTTGAGAGAGAGAGAGAGGGAGGGAGAGCACAGAGGGAGAGGGAGAAGCAGACCCCTACCCTACCAAGCAGACAGCCCGACATGGGGCTCCATCCCAGGACCCTGAGATCATGACCCAAGCTGAAGGCAGACTACTCAACAAACTGAGCCACCCAGGCGCCCCCAATCCTTTTATTTAAAAAAAAATGGGGAAACCAAGACCCAAAAACATTACAAATGAATTAAGAGAAGAATCTGACTTTAACTTTTAAAAACATAGAAGATTCAGTTCTGTAACATGAAGTTCTTAACCCCCTTCATTTTTTCATAATATACAGATTTTTTGCTACTTATCTACCAGTAAACCCAAAAGTTTTTTTCTAAAGGGAAATGGGTAGCCCTCAGTCCATGCCTAAGTGTTGGGTCTAATGGCAAAGTTGTGACTGCATTTCCTAAATGTGACTGATTAAACCAAGACTAGGTACCTGACCCTCCATAGGATGAATCCTGGCATGAAAGGATGAGCTAAATCAACTGAATTTCCTTTCTCATAAATATGAATAGAAAGTACTAGGATCATTTACCACTTACCAGTTCGCAAGGAAGATGCTAAAATGTTATGATGTGGTAGGTGGGGGGCCATCATTAGATTGCCCATGCAAGACAAAATTACAAAGGGGAGGAAATTCTAAGCAAGCAGAGGAGAATGGATGGCACAGAGAGAAGCAGGGAACTACTGAGCAAGATTACATGGTCCACCAGACTGAGAATAACTACTCCTGGGAGCTGCCTTGCTTGTGATGGCTTTCTACTTCCACAAATGACTTAAATATAAACGTCTCACTTTCTCTTAAAACAATTTGGATGCATTTTTCTTCCTTGGAACCCAAACAGCTTAATTATAATAGAAATATTAAGTAACTACTATATATATAATCACATGATTATATATGTTAAATGTTATATTATAACAAGCTATTCCCAAATTCTATTTGCTTTAAGTGGAAGGAATTAAACTTTGTAGGGAGTTCTCTAGGAGCTGTAAGGAGGCTGATGATTATTGTGGAAATCAATTTCCTTAGCTTGAACAACCAGAGTAAATTGGAGAGCTGACATGTAAGTCTCTGAGAGATATGGAATCTAATGAATATACCCAAATGGGTGGAGAATAAACTGAGTAGGAAGACAGAGAAAACCAAGAATAAAGCCAGCTGCCAATCCACGTGTACATCCTCTTTACAGACAGCAGAATTCCTTACTCATCTACTTCTACCTTTCCCCTGCGTTTTCCAAATTATACTATTTTGGTTTTGAACACTGGCAATCACTGCCTCTGCTGCCATCAGGGGAAAAAATTCCTCATGATATTTGTTTTATGAATACTTTACACCTGTGAGAGATGTAGGACTAGTGGCAGTTTACCCTCACTATGATGTTAGCTTTCAAGTAATACTGGTTTCCCAAGGCTAGGACAGTCCACATGTCAAAGAACCTACAGTATCTTACATTTCCAGGAGGCACCACAATTTATAAATAGGTGGATAAACACAAGACTTATTTGAACAAATACAAAAGGGAGCTCCTAGCATATCAGAGCAATACAAAGTTAGATGATGCAACAAGATAGTAATATATTAATTATCTGGAAAACTATTTTAGAACCAATAGACAACACATGAAAGAAAATTCACAAAATACAAGAGCAAACAAACCTGGGAAAATACTGAACCTTATTAGTAATAAAAAAAAATGTAATAATGAAGTAGTATTTTTAGACTAATTAGCAAAGATAATTTTATAACAATAATACCCTATGCTTTTGAAGATATGATGAATCAACTCCAACAAATTGCTGAAGGTAGAGTAAACTGATAGAACCCAACAGAAATCAACTCAGCAACCTGTAGCAAGAGCCATACGCATTTTTATACCCTTTGTCCTCATGATTACACTTCTTAGACTGTATCCTAAGAATCCTAAATAAAGGAAAAAAAGTGTTATTTTCAAAGATTTTATCCTGGGATTATTTCTAATACAGCAATAAATATATGGGTAAACATTCAACTGTTACTATGTTACTATGCAGTCATTCAAAAAGACCGTTAATTTCTGTAATGACATGGAAAATGCTTATGATTAGAAAGTGAAAAAAGCGATAAAAAGTTGTATGTAGAGAACAACTACAAACAAGTAAAACATGTATAAGATAAAGACAGAATTGTTAAATGAAAAAGACTAGAAGGAAACAATGAAAAGCTAGCAGTAGACTAGTGTTAAGATTATGGGCCTTTTTTCTTTTTAAAAAATTTTCAATACTGCGGTCATATTACTTTGAAAATGAAAATAAATAATAAAAATCTCCAAAAGTGTAATTGAAGTCATAAATAGGACAGGGCAAAAGACCTTAGAAAATATTCATAATAATGACAGAATCATCAAAAAGCTTAAATTACACCTTTTTTACCTGTTAAAAAGTCAAGAAGGTGTGAAATATAGTTTAGAAAGTTTTATGTGAAAATGCTTAAAGGTTATGGCACCTAAGGGGTTAAATTTTATAAAATTAGAAAATTGAAGTACTTGCAGAGTAGATACAATGATATAAAAGAAGATAGTGGAAATAAAAAATCTTTATAGCAATGGAAAAAAATTCAGTTTCTGTAAAGCAAAAGAATTATACCAAAGAAGTTGTTTTATAATCCCAGAGACCTAGTCTCAGAAAAAGAATGGAAGTTTAACTTTTACTTAGATAATGGAAATTACTATAGTTTCTATATTTCTGATTAGTTTTTTAGATTACAGTTTAAATATCTTATATGCATGGAAAAATTTTTAATGTTATGATAACGAATTAATATTAGGACTTATTTAAATGTTTAAATGAAATACTAAGTAAAGATATACAGAAAAGTAAAATTACTACAAAATTTAAAACAAGAATACCAACACTTTGTTTAATATAAAAAAAATCTCAGGGCGCCTGGGTGGCTCAGTTGGTTAAGCGACTGCCTTCGGCTCAGGTCATGATCCTGGAGTCCCGGGATCAAGTCCCGCATCGGGCTCCCTGCTCAGCAGGGAGTCTGCTTCTCCCTCTGACCCTCCCCCCTCTCATGTGCTCTCTCTCTCTCTCAAATAAATAAATAAAATCTTTAAAAAAAAAAAAATCTCAGGGCACCTAGGTGGCTTAGTTGGTAAAGCATGTGACACTTGATCTTGGGTTCTTGAGTTCAAGCCCCAAATGGGGCTTGGAGACTACTTAAAATTTTTTTCAAATCACCTCTCATCAAGCTCATAATTTTTCAAAATACGGATACATAATTCCAGAAGTACCATTTAAGAAAAAAAATCAATAAATAGCTTGATTAAACCCTATGTGGAATGAAAAGAAATGAAAATCCTATGAAAATGTAAAAGCCAAAAGCAAATTAAAATAAATTTTAGCTTAGAAAAGAGGGTCTATAATTCTTCTACAATGGTTCTTAAGACTTTTGTGGGAATAAATTCTAAAGATTCTCTCAGTAATCACAAGTATGAATATTACAAGCAAAATTTACTAATGTATGATAAGAAAATTTCAATTGCAGAAATAAATGAGCACATACTACAAATAATTTGTCATGTAGCATATACTAAACTGATAAAGGTTAGAGTTCTGGTTCTTTTCATTTTACTATTCAATCATCTGTGTCATATACTATTTTACTCTTTAAGAAAATAATTCATAAATCATTTAAAATTAAAACCTTCAGAAAACAGTAAATAAAACTGTTTAAGATTTAAAAATTGTTAGAATCATCAATGGATTCTTCTTAATATATTTTTCTGCCTAAGGAAGTTAATGTGATAACTAAGAAGGGATGGAAAACAAATACATGTTTATAAATCATCTTCACTTGAAACCAATGGTAAAGTTCTGTGTACCTATGTAGTCTATGAGATAGATATCATCCATGAGCATACACTTGTAATTGGTAGACAAAGGAGTCTAATGAAATGCTTCAAAAGCACACATTATTTCCATTATACTAAACTGATTCTTAGGAAAAAAAATTAATTCATTTATTATTAAAAAAGACACTTTTCCTACATGATTTCCTTGGAGTAGGGTTGGGTGCAAAGAAAATAAATCTTTAAATCACATGAAATATTTCCATTAAAAAAAATTTCATAGGGGCGCCTGGGTGGCTCAGTCATTGAGTGTCTGCTTGAGCGTCTGCCTTCTGCTTGGGTCATGATCCCAGGATCCTGGGATGGAGCCTGAGTCAGACTCCCCACTCAGCAGGAGGCCTTCTTCTCCCTCTCCCCACTCTCCCTCCTTGTGTTCCCTCTCTCGCTGTGTCTCTCTCTGTCATAATAAATAATAATAAATAAATAATAAATAAAATCTTTAAAAAAATAAAATAAAATTTCATACAGCAACTAATCCACATTATTTACAGTTCATAAAATACATAATCTCCAGTCAACTCTTCCTTATGCTTTCTTACAGTACTATGCATATTCTAGAAGGAAGGAACTGCAGAAATTAAATCAATAAGCAAACATTCATTAAGCACTGATATATAGAGGGTTTTATAGCTGGAAACTACAAACACAAATTCCTAAGATTTCTTTATGTTATTAAGTTCAACAATTCACTGTGTTGTGAGGTATTTGAGGAACCTGACTCAAAACATCTGAGATGTCCAGGAGTTTGTATTGCCAAGATTCAGAAAATGATAATTTTACCTGAAATCACAATTTTGTCCTGACTGCTGAGCAACTGAAACTCTACCAGAATCTCATGGAAGTATGAATGTATCAATTCTGTTTTACAAATAAAAATTGCCTGCTGTGTACCCGATCAGCAAGTACCAACAACAAAACAAAAGCCTCTAGCCCTCTAGGAAATAAGGGGAAAGTAAAGCTGGGATTTTTATTAGAGCCTTTTCCTTTTCATGCTTCAACCTTTTATTTCTCTACCGGCTTTTAAAATTCCCCATCAAATCCCTACATTAAATCTTAAACTACTATACGACACTCATGAATCTGAGCTTACTATTTGCACTAAAACAAGACTCCAAGAAAACCTCCTACCTTTACAGTTTTTCCAGTGTTTCATCCTTGATTTACGGAAGGATAAAGTGTGAGGCCAGGAGAAGGATGGGCGACACAGACCTTTGAATCACAGCCACAGCCTTTCTGGAGCTAACAAACCCAGGGTAACTCATGGAGCTTTAGGACCAACTGCTTTTGGACCATGGGTCTTTAAGTCTTCTGTGCCATGAACAGCCAAAATAACATCAGGAAAAAAGGTGTGTCAGAGATCTGGGGTGACTGTCTCAGTTCTTCTCAACAGGAAGAATAGCTGGCTGGCAATCCTGCAAAAACACTTACTCTCATTTGGTTCATTTCCCCAGCTATAAAGCAACTAAAGACCATGGTCCTCCCAGCTTTCTCTAGAAGTGAAACATTTTGTTGATTATAAACAGTCTGGTCATACTCCACACATAAAAGCCAGACTTTCTTCTTTATACTTGCTACTGAAATTCTCCAAGCCTTCAGCGAAACTTGTATTCAACTCAACCGTTCAAATGTAGTTATGGGACTACTATGTTACATGGCATTTGATTCTTTCTGCAAATACTTGGGCTCTTGTATCAGTCTTAGGTCACTTCTTACAGAAGTCACATTCAATAGCAAGAACAATCTTCAGTTGAAAATGTCCAAAAATGTTTTATCATAACTTGGGTTTCTATCCAACAGAAGTCTTTACCCATTATCCCTTTAAAAGTGTAACAGAGACTCTGTAAAGCATTATTCAACTAAAAGTCCAATGCCTGGGTGGCTCAGTCAGTTGGGCTTCGGACTCTTAGTTTCGGCTCAGGTTGTGATTCAGGGTCGGGAGATAGAGCCCTGCAATGGTTGGGTTGGGCTCTGCACTCAGCGTGGAATCTGCTTGAGCATCTTTCCCCCTCCTTCTCCCTCCTCCTCTGCTCCTCCCCCCTGCTCATGTATGCTCTCTCTCTCTCAAATAAATAAATAAAATCTTTTAAAAAAATCTAATGGAGCATTCTAATTCCTGTTCTGGAGCACCTGTGGTTTCAATGATCCACTGTTCAATGCTCTTTTCCTAAACGTCTCATAATATTTTCTAATAAAGGTGTGATAAGCAGCATTTTTATGAGCTTAAATAAACTCTTTTTGAAACACAGATCAGGGCTCTTTAGATCATGCCCATATACTGCCAACTGAACTTTATCACAAAAGAATTAACCAAGTATTTTATTTTGCCTTTCTAAACAATCAGCACCAATAACCCTGAAAACATATAATTTATGCCAAAGTCTGGTAAGTTTTACATACAAAGTTTAAATATCTTCACTTTTCTTGCTTTTCTTTTTGTCCTAAAGCTCATCAGGGTGACATATTAAACTCTGATCTACCACTACGAGGAGTTATAATCCAGATCTAAAAAGTTAAAATCATCCTTTCGATATAAGGATCATTGCTTCTGATCTATATGGTTGACTTATCTGTCCATTTCAAACAGGGAATTTCAGATTTTTCTGTGCATTACTTGAGAGGCACTGTAGTACAGAGCTTAAGAATGCAAACCCTAGGGACACCTGGAAGGCTCAGTCAGTTAAGCTCCTGCCTTCAGCTCAGGTGGTGTTCCTGGGGTCCTGGGATCGAGTCCCACATCGAGCTCCTTGCTAAGTAGGGGGCCTGCTTCTCCCTCTGCCTGCCGCTCCCCCTGCTTGTGCGTTCTCTCTCTCTCTGACAAATAAATAAAATCTTAAAAAAAAAAAAAAAAAGAGTGCAAATCCTGGAGTTTCTCTGCCTGATTTTGAGTTCCTGTTCTGCCACTTATTAGTCAGAGAAAGAATAATTAACCATGGGGTCGTTATGAGGATAAAACAGTCAAGTTTCATACACCTAAAAACCTCTATGTAAAAAAGACAATTAAATGTAATATAAAACCCTGGCTGGATCCTGTACTGGAGGAAAAAATGTTATGAAGAATGTTACTGGGGGGCGGCTGGGAGGCTCAGCTGGTTAAGCATCCGACTCTTGATTTTGGCTCAGGTCCTGATCTCAGGGTCGTGAGACTGAGCCCCACATTGGGTTCCACACTCATCAGGCAGGGAGTTTGCTGGAGATTCTCTTTCTCCCTCTCCCCCTGCCTCTCCTCCTGCTTGTGCATGCTCTCTCACTCTAAAATAAATAAATAAATAAATCTTAATTTAAAAAAATGTTATTGGGACAAGTGACAAAACTTTAATACAGAATGTAAAAAACTTAAATATCCTGAATTTGGTAACTATATGTGGTTTCAGAAGAGAATATCCTGACTCTTAAGATACACACGTTAAAGTATTTAAGGGATAAAGAGGCAAGATGTATGAAACCTACTCTCAAATGATCAAAAAAATAATTGTGGGGCGCCTGGGTGGCTCAGTTGGTTAAGCGACTGCCTTCGGCTCAGGTCATGATCCTGGAGTCCCGGGATCGAGTCCCGCATCGGGCTCCCGGCTCAGCGGGGGGTCTGCTTCTCCCTCTGACTCTCTTCCCTCTCGTGCTGTCTCTCATTCTCTCTCTCAAATAAATAAATAAAATCTTTAAAAAAAAACATAAAAAAAAAAATAATTGTGTGTGGGGGGGAGTGGGAGGAAAGAATGTGGCAAAATGTAAACAACTGGTGAATCCAGGTAAGGTGTATTTGGGAATTGTATGAATTATTCCCACAATTTTCCTCTAAGTTTAAAATTATTTTAAAATAGTACCTTAAAAAAAACAGCTTTGACTCCATTCCCCCTCTACTATCACTCAGTTTCTCCACTTCCTGCCATTCACAGAAACATCTTGAAAGTTCTATACAGTCACCATCTCCCATCTTTACTCCACTCCAATGAGACTGAGATTTCCTTGTTGCCAAACCCAATGATTTCTTCCTGGCCTTATCACCATTCCCCCACAGTGCTGAACACAGGCAACCGCTCTTTTCCTTCCTAGCCTCACATCTCCCTGCTTTTCTTTTTATTTCACTGGCTGCTCTTTGTTAGTCTCCTTTGCTGGCTCCCCTATCCCTAAATATCCTAACTCCCTTTCTTTTCTCTGTCTATAATCTCATCTAGTCTGTGCCATTGAATAGCACTCTGAATTCCACACTTAAGCGTCAACATTTTATAAGACATACTCAATTTGTTTGTGAAATGGGCATCTTAAACTTTGCTGGCTAAACCACAACTCTTGATACTTTTCCTCATCCCATTCATATCTACTTCTCCTCCAGTTGCCTATGCCACTAAGTGTTCATCCAGTTGTTCAGGCTAAAATACTAAGGGGTCACCCTTGATTTCCTTCATGTTCCACATCCAAATCATCAGCCAGTGCTATCAAATTATACCCTAAAATATACTCTGAATCTGACCAATTCTCACCTCTTCCAGGCTACCCTAGTCCAGGTATGTAGGATATACTAGCATGTTCTACAAGAGAATGGTCTACTAAAATGGGTTTCCTTGCCTTTCTGTTTTGTCCCCTTACAGCCCATTCTCTGAGATGAAGCAGCAAAAATGATGTTAAAGCTGCAATTAAATCAAGTCTTCCGACCATCAAAACTTTCCAATAGTTTCTCATCACACTTAAAATAAAACCTCATATCCTTAGCACAGCCTACAAAATTGTACCTACAACTGTACCAAAATTGTACCTATAGTAATTAAATTACTTAAATAATTAAAAAAAAACTCTTTCAAAATATGCCTTAGCTTTCTTATTCATTATATATAGCTCTACTTCATTACTAATTGCAGCATGAGTTATTGAATACTTAACCTATTTATAATTTTATACCATTATAAGCAATTCACTCATTTAACAAATATTTATTGAATTCCTACTATATTATAGGCACTGTTCTGGTTGCTGCAGATAGAGCAATAAATAAAACAAAGATCTCTGCCCTCTTGGAGCTTACATTTGTGTGGGAGGAGAAAGACAATAAACAGAATATACAAGGCAAACTCCCTCTGCAAAGGGCCAGATAGTAAATATTCTAGGTTTTGCAGACCACATGTCTGTTGTATATTCTCTATTTTTGTTTTACAACCCTTTAGAATATAAAAACTGCTCTTAGCTCACAGGCTGTACAAAAACAGGCCAGAGGGCAGTGGTGCTCTAGCTTGCTGACCCCTGATATAGCATTGTAGGAGCTGCTATGTGCTATGCAAAAAATAAAGAATCCAGGATAAGGGGGATGGGAGAGGGTAGGATGCAGTATTAAAAAGGGTGTTTAGAGGAGGTAAGATCTGAGCAAAGACCAGAAGGTAAGGCCAGTGAGCCAAGCAGATATTTGGGGAAAGGAGATTCCAGACAGCTGAACTAACTGAAGCAAAGGTCCTAAAGTAGGAACATGACTGATTTGTTTTTGATATAGCAAGGCGGCCAGTGAGCAAGGAGGGAAGTAGTAACAGGAAATAAGGCCAAGGAGGTAAGGAGAAAGGAGAGTGGGTTGGGCAGATTATATAGAGCCTTTGCGGGCCACTGTAAGGACTAGATTTTCTCTGAATCAAAAGGAGAGCCAATGCAGTGCTCTGAATAAGGAAGTGACAGGGTCTGTCTTAATTTGTAAAAGACTAGTTTTCACCACTATATTGAGTTTAGATGGTATTTAAAGCCATGAGACTGAATAAAATTACCAATGAAGTGAGGACTGATAGGAAAAACCAAGAACAGAAAACAAAAAGCAAGGACTGAGCCCTGGGGTTCTCCAACATAAGAAGTCTGTGAGAAAAGGAAAGGAGAATTACAAGAGGCCAGGACAGAGGCAGAAGATAAGCAGGGGTGTGTGGTATACTGGAAAGCAAAGAAGAAAGTCTTTCGAGGATAAGGGAACAAACAGCTCTGTGAAATGCTGCTGACTGGCCAAGTAAGATGAACAGAATCAATGGCATATGGCATTTGATAACATGGAAGTCACTGGAGAACAGGAGCTGCTTCAGCAGGAATGCTACAGACAAAAGCCTGGTCGCAGTGGGTTTAGGAGAGGACATGGGAGGGAAAGACTTGGCATACCAAGTGTAGTCAAGTCTTTTGAGGAATAATCCTGTGAAAGGAAATCTGAAAAATGGGGAAACAGGTGGTGAAAAGTGAATCAAGTTTTTTTTTGGCTTTTTGCTTTTTAAATAATGGGAGAAATAACAGCATGTCTGTTTGCTGATAGAAGTAATTCAATAAAGAAAAAAGATGATGTGGAAGAAGAGAAGCTGAATCAGTGTCCTTGAGCACATGAGAGAGGATGGGATCTAGTACAAAAGCAGACACAAAACATGAACAGTTAACCTAAATAACGAGCAGGAAGATAGCACGTATTGACGCAGATGCTGGGAGATCCACAGGATGCTGGGAGTGTGTGGAAGTTCTCTGATTGCTTCTATTTTCTTAGCAACGTAGGAAGCAAGGTCATGAGCTAAAAGTGAGGATGGGAAAAGAGATACTAGAGGACTGAAGAAGAGAAGATATGAAATAGCCATGCAGGAATGGGAGAGTGAACAGATTAAGAAACTATAGTAAAACAATAGGCAGCATTAAAGGCCCCTTGAGGAATGTGGTCAGGTTGTGTGTTTTCTTCCAGCTATACTAAGTTACACAAAAGCAGGTACAAAGCAGAGAACTGGTTTTAACTAGGGCTATGTTTCTACCAAACAAGCAAAGGGCAAGGAAGTGGATTCAAAGGAGTGATTAAAATGATTAACCATGAAATTTCAGCTGAGTTAAGAAAGGGACTGAAAATATCAAGAAGATGAGTGGCAGGGAAACAATAATAGGATCAATGCATTGGAGATTCCATTGGGGTCAAAAGATGGTTGGGGCTGAGATACTAACTAGGAGTGAACTACAAAATAGAAAGTGGGGTCACCGTAGAACACCTAAAATTGTAACTACTGAAGGACTGCAGTTACTGACAAGGCAAGGGGGTGTCACTGTGGGAGTGAGAGACTGAGACAGGGTGGACATACACTGGAGGAAAGGTCTAGGAATGAGAGGCCAGGGTACTGGAAAGATTAATTATGTATATTCTTTTCAATTTCTTTATAAAGACCGAGGTAGTACTGAAGAGAGGCAATGAGGCTGGAGCTAAAATAACTGAAGAACGAAGAGGAATGACCTGGAAGTCACTGCTATCAATTATGTTATCAATAGTTGGTAACAATCGTAAGTGGATTACATAATCTGAGGATCTTTAGGGAGACGGGAGGGAGAATAGTCCAAAAGCTGCCAGGAGAGGCATAGCAGACACCTTTCCCACCTCTAGGAAGAGTGATAAGGAGAGCTACAGGGAAAAAAAACAAAACCACAAACAATAGCCACAGCTACACAGTGCAAAAGTCAGGTTTCCATAAGAGCAAGAAAGTGAAGGGAGTGTTTAAGAATAGGTTGAGGTCGGGGCGCCTGGGTGGCTCAGTCATTAAGCGTCTGCCTTCAGCTCAGGTCATGATCTCAGGGTCCTGGGATCGAGCCCCACATCGGGCTCCCTGCTCGGCGGGAAGCCTGCTTCTCCCTCTCCCACTCCCCCTGCTTGTGTTCCCTCTCTCGCTGTGTCTCTCTGTCAAATACATAAATAAAATCTTTAAAAAAAAGGAAAAAAGAATAGGTTGAGGTCGGACTTTGCAGTGGGCACAGTAGAAGGGTATGAAGAGTTAGAAGGGTTTTGGTTGTTTGTGGTAAGATTTATTTACTTGAGAGAACGAGAAGGGGTGGGGGAAGAAGCAGGCAGACTCACTGCTGAGAGCAGAGCCGGAAATGGGGCTCGATCCCAGGAACCTGAGATCATGACCTGAGTCGAAATCAAGAGTCAGACACTTAACAGACTGAGCCACCCGGGCGCCCCTGTTTTTTGTTTGTTTGTTTGTTTTTAAAAGACAAATACAGATCATTTTATGAACTGGAGTGTAGGCGATGAAAGGCGACCTGGAAATCTGGAGGTTCGGTGGCTACTGACAGATCCTTGAACACATATGACTCCTGATACACCCACATGCTTCTCTAAGAAATGGAAATTGCTGAGTCAAAATGTTTTTGCTCTAAAATTAAAATGGCTTACTGATTTATTTAATGTATAAGTTTTGGTACAACCTTGCCAATACATCCTGGCAAAACTTTTTCACTTTTGCCAGTATGATGGGAAAAAAAATTTCCCCGTTTTACTTTGCACTTCCCTACTGGTGGGGCAGAGCAGTATCTCATGTGGGCTGGCTGTATCTCCTCTTCTGTGGATTTGGCCATTTAAGAAATTGAGTTGTCTTTTCCTAATGGTTTATAGTGCTTAGAAAGAAACCGTTTTTCTATTTTATTCCACTCTTAACGCAAATCAATGTTGTAAATTTCTTGTTTCAAATCTTCCAATGGCTCATGCTAGGCCCAGTAGGTTATCTCTTCCTCAAATCCCTCTACTACAAACTAGAGATAATTAAGACCCACCAGTCAAATTGGTCAAACCCTTTAGTTTCCATACTGTCCCTGACTGTTTTTGTACCACATTTGAGATGGTATGACTCACAAAGCAGAAAACATTTAGTATTTAGTCCTCTACACAAAAAGTTTGTGGACTCCTGCTCTGTACCGTTTAGGGCCCCTGAACTACTGGGAGATTCAAGAACACAGGAGGTCCTTATCTTTGCTGACATACTCTCTGAAGTGCTGCTCCTATTCCCCTGAAATGCCAGAGCCATTTCTCCCACTCTCTGCTTGGAAGCTACTACTAACCTCGCTGGATGCCTCCACAGATTTATATCATAAAAGCTGTAACTACACTTTGTTGTACTTTTTCATTTACTTCTCTCTCCTCAGTAGTATGTCAATCTCTTAATGAAAAGGGACAATCCCAGCACTAATAAATGTTTAGCAAATGAATAAATGGCACACAAAATAAATCCATCAAAATTTGCCATAATTTTCCTGCTTTCCTATGCTCCTATTTTTATTTTTACTTCATTAAGTATTTTTCAAAAACATTATTTTTAATGGCAGCATATTATTAATTTTATGACTATTTCTTTATAGTTTTGTTGGATACCACCTACCTATTCCTAATCATTCATTTGCATCTATTTAGAATAGTCACGATTTCATAAAGTATTTCTCCACTTTGATTCCTTCCTTAGTAAAGGCAAAAGCAATGAAATCTTGGTCTTTCTGAGATGTCCCTTTTTATCTATGGCAGCCACTTCTGCACCTGAGGATTAAGGGGCTCTGTCGAATATTATTTTACTAATGGCTTCAAGTGCTTCAAAGTCATCTGTAAAATCCAATTAAATTTTTTTTCCTTTAGTTTTCAGTATCTAATTAATTTCCAACAGCTTGTGGGTAGTCTTCTCCTTAACTGGAATATCTCTGATTTTTTTTTTTTTATTTCTCTATTAAGACCTTAGTTAACTTTGGCAGGGGTTTTACTAAATGTATTTTTCAATTTGGTTACTTAATAGGCCATTGTCACTTCTTATATAGACACCCCAAATTTGATAGATTTGTTTTTTTCCTACCCTATTTGTGTTGAGGTCGTTACTAAGAGTGTTTCACCACAAATCATTTTAGAAACCAGCTTTATATATTCATTACCAATTACATCTCATTCAGGTAAGGATATTTTTTCTTTTTGTAAAATATATGCAGATACTTAAGTCCTGTCTGGTTTAACTTTGTAATTTACACATTCATTACTTTCAGGTCAAGTTTTACTATCTTCATAATGTGGTCTATGATCTACAGTTAGTAGCTCCACTATACTAAATTATAAGATTCATTACAAGGTTCTGTATTCATTCGATGTATATGTATTCATTCGATGTATACGTATTCATTATAAGATTCCTAATATGTATATTACATGAAATTTTACAAATAAAGGACATAAGCTTTGCTATCAGGCAGATCTAGATTCAGATTCACCTTGAACACTCTATGACTCCATGGACAAAGTACTTGCCTATCTATAGGTAACTCCCATGCATAATACAGGGCTATAAGGAGCAAAATGAATGTAAAAGTAACAATGTATGATAAATGCCTACAAATAATGCCTTGTATATTACATGGAAAAAATGTTAATTCACTCCCTCTTCTTTCCCATCTCAAACAATAACAAGGGCAATAAATGCTGTGCTCCTCAATTTATTTTAAGCCCATTATTAAATTCCCTTAATTAAAAGCAATATGGGAATATGGACCATAAGCTTTTGATGTTCATATACTCCAACCCAGTATTTTCACTTTGGAGAATCTATCTTAATGAAATAATCTAAAACACAGAAGTTTTTTCATGTACAAAGGATGCTCAGTGTAGTGTTTCTTAGAACTACAAAAAAAAAAAAAAAAAATCAGAAACTTGCCAACTGTCTAATAGGAAAATGTTTAATTATGAGAAAGTCACATTATGTGGTCATTTTAAAAGATGCTGACAAAATAATAGCATGAGAAACTGCTTATGATGCTAAGTGAAAAAAGCAGAATGCAAAGTTATTCATATAGTAAAGTCTCAACTATGTAAAAATCAAATAAACTGAGAAAAAATACTGGAAGGAAATGTATCAGCGGGTTTACAGTAGTTATCTCATAGTTTAGATATTAGTGATTATAATTTTATGAGTTGTTTTCTAAAATATTAATGATCATGATGATGATAATAGCAGTTATTATTTATGGAGTGTTTACTACATCAGGCCCAGTTCTCCCATCCAAGTACTAACCAGGCCCCACCCTGCTTAGCTTCCGAGATCAAACGAGATCAGGCGCGTTCAGGATGCTATGGCCATAGACACAGCAGGCCCAGTTCTAAGAGCATACTTTATTAACTCATTGAATCCTCACAGAATTATGAGATGAGAAAATCTGAGACACAGTGAGATTAAGTAATTTGCCCAAATTCACACATAATTTCAGAAGGTACCACGATTTGAAGTCTGGCCCTAGAGCTTCTGTTCCTAACTGCAACATTCGAAGATTTGCTTTGCTTTTAAATTTTAACCATTAAAAAGGTTCTCCTCAAATCGTGTGGTTTTTCAGTTACCAGCTTTCTTTTAGCATTAGGCTTTCCTTCAGTTCTGAAATTAAATAATTGCTCTGCCATTAGGTGCCATTTTGGAATAAGACATAGCCACCATTCCTCTATGGGTTCTATATACTCCAGAAAATTCCAAGACAAATCTGCATCCCTATTTCCTGTCCCATTATCTCATTTAACCACTAAGACTCATTTAACCATTCTTAGTTATTACACCTACTTTCAGTACTTCAAAGAATTCTAGTAAGGAGGTCCAGAGGTAACTAAACATGGCTTCTAGGAACTCTCTCCTACACTAACACCCATCCATATAACTACAAATCTAGTTACCACCCTTACAGACATCCATCTTCCATCATAAAGTTCATCTGCCCTGTGACCCAGGAGACACCCCTCACCTCCCAACTCTCACTGGATATCTACCATGGCCCTGGCTGAATGGGACCAACTAAGAAAGACTCCCAACATTTGGGGAATTTTTTGTCCCTGATCCCTATTTTTGAAGATGGCATTATTCTCTATTGTTTTTGAAAATAATCATCAGTTAATCAATCACTTTGGTTCTTTCAGCTTTCTCACTCTTTTGCTGGTAAACCAAATTGGTTTTTTGGAACAAGACCTTTTTGGCACCAATATATATATTCAAGTATCAATCCCAGTAAGAAATATTCACAACTTATACCCTGGGCAATAAAAACAATTCCCATTTAATTGCTCTGCTCCTCTCTGCAGTTTACACTTGATAAATCTATTTCATGACATATGTCACTTGTTTTGCCTTCCTTTATTAACCAAATTTCTTTTCTTAAAAACAGTATTTGCAGAATCCAACATGGATAAAAGCAAGCAATTCTTCTAAAGATAGTACATTTACATTTCAATGCAGTTCATTTACAGTATTTAGAAAAACTGAGTTCATGTGAAGGCTTTAACATTATATAAAAAAGAAAAACTAGTCATAAAAACAATGAATACAATATCAAGTGTTGATAATGGAAATATTTACAGCCAGAATCATATATATTTTTACCAAAATCTTACCCTGCTCATAGTATATAATGGTAACAAGCTTGATTATTTTAAAAGATTTTTATAGATATTTCAGCAGGAGGAATTTAATAATTCCCTGAATACCTAGGGGAAAAATGTAACTACATCAAGGCTGATCAAAGTGGGGGCCCCTTTTAGGAAAAAGAAAATGGAGCACCAATAGTTCACTAGGTTCACATTAAATTAGGTGAAGTAAAAACCGGATTGCTAAACTGTTATGCATTTATGACTACATATGCGGGGGAGTAAAAAAGAAATCTGCACCTTCAAACTAATATTCCCCTTTTGCGGCTACAAGTTTTCAACTTGGTGGAGCCATTCTCTAAGAATGGTGTGCAGAGCAGGGTAAAAGAAAACAAAACTCTTTCCCCCCCAAAACGGAATGCTCCCCTGCTTTCATTAAGTATAACTTCTTTGCCATTCTAACATGAAAGCTCTGATGTAACAGGGAAACTTAAAATCCAAAAGGAACTTTTGTTATCCTAAAAATGAGTGGGTCACGATAGCCATTTTACAACCTCACATTTCCAAATAGCTATTAGACGATACAACTTTTTTTTTTTTTTAAATCTTTTCTTTAGGCTGAAAAATAAAGTACTATTTATAAACTCATCGTTGAAGTCATCACTGTTTCAAGGCAGGATTGTTATTAAGCTTCTTAATACAACTGTCAAAATCAATTTGTGGACAGCCGCCAAGTTTAAATTTCTACATCTGTTGATGAACCAAACTGATTAGTGATTGTTAAGACAACGGACTTAAATTGTAAGCAATCCTTGCAACATCCAGTTGGTTTTTACAGTCAGTAGACAAATAGGCGATCATTTTTAAAAAAGGAAGAAAGCCGTTTCTTTTTAACTGTGGTAGCCGGTCTGCTCCTCAGCAGCTGTTCCCTGTTGCGTGTTCGCATGGGAGTACAAAAGGGTGGAAGTGCAAAAACCAAACCCACGCAAAGCTCGTACAAACATTAAAATTATGTAAATATGTCGTGAGGCCAAGAGGCCCCAAGCGGCAAGAACAGCCCAGAGAAAGCGATCAGCCAGCTGAGTGTGGAGGCGAAGGTGTGCGGGCCCCGGACACCCCAGGGCCGAGAGGGCCGGGCGGGGGGACAAAGACGGGCCATCCGGGGCAGCGCCCCGCAGCGTCCCAAAGCGCCCAGAACCGGCGGCAAGCAGCCGTCCTGGGGCAGCGACCGCGACACCAGGGCCCTCAAACGCCGCGTGTAACAAAAAGCTCCCCGGCGAGAGGGCTCTCCCCTTCGCGCCGCCCCTACCGGGCCCCAGGCCCTGACCTCCGACACCTGAGGAGCGCTGCCCGACCCCTGCCCGTGTCCCGCAGGACGCCCCGGCCGGCAGCTGTTGGGCTTAGAACCGCGCCGCCGCCGCCGCCGGGCTCCAAACGGCCGGGAGGGTGGCCGGTCGGGCGCCTCTCCCCGCGGCCCGTCAGGCAGCTTCGGAACAGCTGGCCTCCGCTCCCGCCCTCCAGGCTGGGGCCGCGCACCCTCACGCCACCTACCCGGTCCCACACCATCCCAGAGGCCTCCGGCGCTCGGGCCCTCAGCCGTAGCGGCGCTGCCTCCCGTCCGGGGCCTGAAATGGCTGCGGAACAAAGAGAATCTGGGCTCCGGCGAGCGCGGGTCCGATTGGCCGGGGGGCGGGGCCCGCCTCGGGAACGTTCGGCGGCGGTCGCCTAGGCAACGGCGGCGCGGCTGGGAAAACCGGGGCCCCGGCCTGCCAGGCCTTCGGACCTGCGCCCAGCGGCGCGCGGCAGCGGTTACTCAAGTCGCGCTGCAGTCCGCTGGTCTGCGCCGTGAGGCCTCGACCAAAATGGCCCTGCGTGGGTGCGTGCTTGGGGGCTGTCCAGGGCCTCCTAGCAGGACCACC
Organism: Phoca vitulina; assembly: GCF_004348235.1. NCBI lineage: Eukaryota > Metazoa > Chordata > Mammalia > Carnivora > Phocidae > Phoca > Phoca vitulina. The sequence continues at coordinate 54,331,736 of NW_022589709.1, forward strand.
CTACACGAGCGAACTTCCGTAGCCCGGGGTAATCTCCCAAGAGACAGCCCTGCCCCGGGAGCCTATTTAACAGCGAACATGCCGCGTATCCCGCAATAGTTCAGGTCCAACGTCGCTGGTAGAAAAACAAACGGCTTCAGTAGGTGGATATGGGCAGAAGGCTGCCTGCTAATGTTGCGTGATTGACTTTTGAGGTATACTGCACCTGGCATATCAACTGCTGTGTTTGTTAAAATTAAAAGATTTATAAAATTAAGTTTTACATGTCCGAGTGTGTATTCAAATAAAACTAGTTTCTTGCTCTTAGAAATAACAAGCCCTCCTCTCCGTAAGCAGCCGTCACGAGAAATGAAAATGTCTTCTGTTTTCTAAACAACATAATTCAAAATGGGAGAGGTAGATATTTTTATACTCAGTTATAATAATGGTAATGAATTGATAAATAACAATTCCTTTCCCCACATTATTCTTATATATAAATTTACTATATATGAATATTTTTAATTTGCATAGCTGGATAATCATTGTATCCTATGGTGATGATGCCGCTGATAATACTCTTCTCATAAGATCGACGTGTGTAAAATGCCGGCAGTTTCGACTATCCTACTTGCGAGTGCTGCATATATTATGTTTTGAAAATGTGTAGCAGTTGTTGCCTTCCAGGCATATTCTAGATAAAAGTATAGTACCGATACTAGAAAGTTTTAAAAATTTATATTGATGTAGCTTATTTGTTAACAAACTTGCTAATAATTTTCATTTGCAACAAGTCATTTTACAAAACAATTTATTTCACTTAAATGTTGAGTACAGAAGGACTATCTTTATCATTAGGAAAAGGAACATAGTAAGAAAAAATATTTTAAATAACTGAAATGCTCGTAATTATGAACCCACCATTTCCTAATGTTAATTCGATAGCACTTGGATACTGGTGCATGCAGCAAAAGGAGGTCTCCAAATAGGGACAGATTGCAAGAAAAAAAACTTAATGTAAACCTTCTGAAATGGTAGTTTAGTGTATCTGCAAGAACATTTATCCAAAATATGTGTATTTATCCAAATAACAAAAAGGGCTTATTTCTACATTTGAAAAGTCCCATTGTGGGACTCTTCTGGGACATCAAGGGAGCCTTGAGCCATACCAATCAGGGGATGTGTGGCATCTGCATTTTACTTTGCTAAAGCAAAATAATAGGAATACTTTCTAAATGTAAAGGTTGAGCAAATAATGATGGATGGAAAGAACTACTGACAAAGCAATTAGTCAGGAATTCACCTGAATAATACTTTGGATTATTATATGTAATAATTGAAATTAATTTTAAAAAGTGAAGTATTATTTGATGTAAGAGGATTTATTGACCAAAATCTTTTGAAAGAAAAAATATTGATTATCAAATGTGAAACTGAGACTGAGCAAATTAATATTCATACGTCTATGAGATTTAAATGAAAATGAATTAAAAATTTAGTATGAAATAGTTCTGCATTGAATGAAGAGATGCTTATACATACAGCATTTTTGTCTCTACCTTCTAGGTTAAATTAAAAATACATGTTTTAAACAGTAGATCTTCTTACCATTAACAAGGATTTATTAACGTGCCTTATTTTATTTTACTTTTTCTGTTATTTGTTTACCCTTTGCACACTTTGCACATGAAATAGCAGCTATTCAGTAATGTTTTCTCTTTATACCTAAATACAAAACAGCAGAACTCCTGTAGTAAAACTTTGTCAGTATTTTTTAATGACATATACTTAAAAGTGGTAAATAACTTAGATTTTTAACCCCCAAACCTACTACAGATACCTATATTTAAAATTTCTTTATTAATTCTTTTCTTAGGTGAAAAAAATCAAAGAATGGTAGAAATTACAAAATAGCATTAAGGGAGAAACATACCTATAAGCTTTCCCTTTGGAAGAAAAAGATGCTTACTCTGTCAGATGTAGCATTGTCAAAATAAGCATGAAGCTGGGAGGCAGAGGGCCTGTATGCAGATGATTCCAGTTCAGCCTTTCTGAGCTTCACTTGTCTTAAATGGGATTAAATAAGATAAAGTATATTAAGAGCTCATTAGCAGAGTGCCTGGCAGATAGTTAGAGGGCAATAAAAGATAGTATTACTAGGTATTAATATATATAAAAGAACAAATGTTTGAGAAGGAGGAATGGTGATTGAAAAAAAATTATAGGTTTGGAAATCTAAAAATTGTTAAATATCTTTAATAGGCAATTGTTCGTGAATATATAGAAACACAGTAAAAGATGTGAAATAATCTTTTAGATACAGACAATCTTCTAAAAGAGAATACCTCTTTTTTAAAAAAAATATTTATTTTTAAAGATTTTATTTATTTATTTTGACAGAAAAAGAGAAAGAGAGAGACAGTGAGAGGGGAACACAAACGGGGGGGGTGGGAGAGGGAGAAGCAGGCTTCCCGCTGAGCAGGGAGCCTGATGTGGGGCTCGATCCCAGGACCCTGGGATCATGACCTGAGCCGAAGGCAGACGCTTAACGACTGAGCCACCCAGGCACCCCTAAAAGAGAATAAATACTTCTGAGAAATATTCTCACCGTATACTTTGGGAATGACGTGGGAATTCTCATTATAACCTTTAATAGTATACAGTTTAAGGAATTGCCTTCCATTGCAACATCTTCAGATTGGCATTAAGAAAAAAAAAAGTTTTTTTAAAGTAATTATTTAGAAGAATTTATTCAAATTCTGAAAGAGAACAGTTATAGTCAATATTTAGAAGTGTGTAAATAATCTATAGACATTTTTCATTTAAAGCAAACCCACTATACTGTTTGAATGTACAAAAAAGATAAATTAGAGAGTTATTATTATCTGGGAAAGGATTAACTTCAAAGTTTCTTTAACTATGAATGTCTCTCTGTGATTAAAATATGATTCTATTTATAAAAAGGTCCACTTAGACTTCTACTTCTGGGAAGATGGAGTAGACCTACTTTTCCCTATTCCTCCCAGTAAGTACAATTACAAGCCCCTAAACATTACGTATAAAACAAACATAAGAAGACTCTGAAAGATGGAGAGAAGACAGACCAGCAAGGGCCTCAAGACCCAAGGTCAGCACTATGGTTAGTTCCCTGGGGGATTTTTGTTTGTTTGTTTGTTCTGTTTTGGTTTTGCCTCATCTATCCCAGACTTGAAATGGAAGGTGCTGGCAACAGGAAAATGCCAGTGGTTCAGACAAAAAATCCCCAACAAAATACTGCTCTCTAGCTGAAGAACCAGAAAAGAGGCAGTATAACAGATTAGAAAAAAATACAAAAACAAAAAACAACCAACCAAGCAAACAAAGAAAACCACTTAGACAATAACCGATAAAACTAAAGAAAAGCAAACTACAGGAAAAAATCATGACCACTCCTCCTCAGCCCCCACTCAAGTCAGCAAAGGCCTAGTGGAAAACCTAGACTTCCTCCTTCACCAGACTGTAACAAGGGGCCCCAGCCCCATCTCCCATCCTATGGTGTCAGAGTTAAGTAGGCAGCCAAGACTTTCATCCCCACTGGCCAGTAATGAGAGAGAGAGAGAGAGTGACTTTCATCTTGGGTGTCAATGACGGAGGCCCAGTGAGGAACTTAGACTACTCTCCAACCTGGCAGTAATGAGGTGGTAGCTGCTCCCCACCCCCACTTCCTCTAACAATGCTTTGTCAGAAAAAGCCAGCTAAAACAATATTTAAATAAGATCCAAAGTCTTATAACATGATACCCCCAAATGTTTAGGTTTCAGTTGAAAATTGCTCATCAAGAGCCAGAAACATCTCAAACTGTACAAAAAAAAAAAAGAAAGAAAAACAAAAACCCAACAACTAATAGATGACAAAACCAAGACAACAGAGATGTTAGAACTATCTGACAAAGATTTTAAAGCAGAAATAAAACACTTCAACGGGCAACTACAAAAACACTTGAAACAAGGAAAAAATAGTCTCAGCAAAGAAATAGAAGAGGTAGGGGCGCCTGGGTGGCTCAGTCGTTAAGCGTCTGCCTTCGGCTCAGGTCATGATCCCAGGGTCCTGGGATCGAGCCCCACATCAGGCTCTCTGCTCCGCGGGAAGCCTGCTTCTCCCTCTCCCACTCCCCCTGCTTGTGTTCCCTCTCTTGCTATGTCTCTCTCTGTCAAATAAATAAAATCTTAAAAAAAAAAGAAAGAAATAGAAGAGGTAAAGAATGGCTGAATCAAATTTTAGAACTAAAACATACAATAATCAAAATAAAAAACAAAGTGGATGGGTTCAGCAACACAGTGGAGAAGACAGAGGAAAGAATCAGTGAAAATGTAGATAGAGCAATAGAAATTGCCCAATTTAACAATGGAGAGAAAATAAATTGAAAAAATAAATGAATAGAGTTTCATGGAATTAACAAAAGGTCTAACGTTCATGTCCTGAGTCCTGGAAGGAGAAAAGAAAGAGAGTGACACTAAAAAATAAAGAAATAATAGCTGAAAACTTGAGAAATTTGACAAAAGACATACACCTACAGACTTAAGAAGTTGAACAGAGTTCCAGCAAAGGTGCCAAAACAATAAAATGGGGAAAGACAGTTTTGAACAAATAGTCCTGAGACAACTGAGTATCCACATGCAAATGGATAAAGTTGGATCTCTACCTCATATAATATACAAAAATTAACTCAAAATGGACCAGAGAACTAAATGTAAGAGCTAAAACTATAAAATTCTTAGAAGAAAACATGAAAGTAAATATTTTTGACCTTCAGTTAGGAAAACTAAAGACTTGTTAGATACGATACCAAAAGCATAGTCAACAAAGGAAAAAACTAGATGAATTGGACTTCATCAAAATTTAAAACATTTGTGCTTCAGGGGCGCCTGGGTGGCTCAGATGGTTAAGTGTCTGCCTTCGGCTCAGGTCATGATCCCAGGGTCCTGGGATCGAGTCCCACATCGGGCTCCCTGCTCCTTGGGAGCCTGCTTCTCCCTCTGCCTCTCTCTCTCTCTCTGTCTCTCATGAATAAATAAATAAAAAATCTTTAAAAAAAAAAAAAATTTAAAACATTTGTGCTTCAAAGGATACCAGCAAGAAAGGAAGTAAAAGGGTTATCCATGGAATAAGAAAAAATATTTGCAAATAATCTATCAGATAAGAGACTTGTGTCTGGAATAAAGAATTCTTACATCTCAATAATAAAAAAAGATGAATAACCAAATTAAAAAATGGGCAAAGAATCTGTATTTCTCCAATGAAGATATACAAATGGCTGATAAGTATAGGAAAAGATACGCAACATAATTAGCTTTTAGGGAAGTGCAGATCAAAATAATGAGATACCACTTCATACCCAGCTATAATAAGAAGGACAAGTAATACCAAGTATTGGCAAAAATGTGGAGAAATTGGAACTCTCATACTTGCTGGTGGGGATGTAAATGCTGCAGCTGCTTTGGAAAACAGTTTGGCATTTCTTCAAACAATTAAACATAGAGTTACCATATCATCCAGCAATTCCACTCCTCATGGAAATGAAAACATATGTCTACACAAAACTTGTGCACAAATGTTCACAGTAGCGTTATTTATAGGAGCCATAAAGTGGAAACAACTCAAATGTCCATCAACTGATGAATGGATAAACAAAATATATTATATCCATATATGGAATATTAATTGGTACTAAAAAAGGAACAAAGTACTAATACATGATACCTTGAAAACATGCCTAGTGAAAAGATTCAGTTACAAAAGACCATATATATCTATATATATATCTAGAATAGGCAAATCTACAGAGACAAAACGTAGATTCATGGTTTCCAAGGATTAGAAGAGAGAAAATAGAGAATGACTACCAATAGATATAGGGTTTCTTTTGGGGGTGATGAAAGGAGTTTAAAATTAGATAGTGGAGGTTGTTCAAGCCTGTGAATATATTAAAAACCACTTTATGGTACATTTTAAAAGGGCAAATTTTATACAGGGCAAATATATAAATTATATCTCAATACAACTTATTTTAAAAAATAAAATAAACAAATGAAATAGGATTAACCCAAAGAAATCCATGGCAAGACCCACTGTTCAACTTCTGAAAACTAAAAACAAAGGAAAAAACCTTGAAGACAAGGAGCAAGAAATGACATTTTACCTATAAGGGAAAAGCAATTTGAATGACAATGATTTCACATCAGAAGTCATGGAATGGGGGATGGGGGTGGGGGGTTCCTGGGTGGCTCAGTTGGTTAAGTGTCTGCCTCTGGCTCAGGTCTTAATCTCAAGGTCCTGGGATTGAGCCCCGCGTTGGCTCCATGCTCACTGGGGAGTTTGCTTCTCCCTCTCCCTCTGCCCCTCCCCCCTGCTCATGCACACACTCTCAAATAAATAAATAAAATCTGTGTAAAAAAAAAAGAAACCATGGAGTCCAAAAGGAAATAACACTACATTTTTCAAGTGTTGAAAGGAAGGAACTATCAACCCAGAATCCTATATCTGGCAAAAATATCCTTTAGGCGTGAAAGGGAAATCATAACATTTTCAGAAAAGGAAAACTAAAAGATTTTTGTAACTAGCAGACTTTTCAGAAAAGAATGGCTAAAGGAAGGTCTCTAAACAGAAATGAAATTATAAAATAAAGAATGTAAGAACACTGAGAAGGAAGAAAGCTTAAGTTAGGCAAAAATATGGGTAAATATAATAGGTTTCCCTTCTCTTTTTTTTTAAAAGACTTATTTTTATTTTAGAAAGAAAGAGCACGTGATTGGGGGGAGGGGCTGAGGGAGAGGGAGAGAAGCAGGCTCCTGAGTACCGAGCTCCATGCGGGGCTGGATGTGGGGCTGGATGTGGGACTCAATCTCACAGACCTGAGATCATGACCCGAGGGGAAATCAAGAGCCAGATGCTTAACTGACTGAACCACCCAGGTACCCCTTCCTTTTCCCCTTGAGTGTTCTAAATTATGTCTGACAGTTGAAGCAAAAATTATAACATTGTCTAATGTGATTCTAAATGTACGAAGAGGAAATATTTAATATAATTATAATATTAAATAGAGAAGGTAAAGAGATACGAAAGGAGATAAGGGTTCTACAGTTTACTTGAACTGGTAAAATTACACTACAGTATACTGGGATAACTTATACATTCATAATATTTATTATATAGAACACATATATTATATATAACACATACAATATATAATTATAACTATATATATAATGTAATAACTAGAGCAACCAGTCAAAAAGTTATATAGAGATACACTCAAAAACATCATAGGTAACTCAATATGGAATTCAAAAAATGTGCAAGTAACCCATAGAAAGGCAGAAAAACAAAAATTAAAAACAGAACAGACAGAAAACGGAAAGTAAAATGACAGACTCAAAGCCCTTACATATCAATAATTACATTAAACATAAATGGTGTATAAACATCATTGTATTTTGATTGGCAGACTGGATCAAAATTTGAGCCAAGTGTCTGTTGTCTACAAGAGACTCACTTCAAATGTAAGAGCATGCTGAAAATAAATGGAAATAATAAAGATAAGAGCAGAAATCACTGAATTTGGAGACAGAAAACAACAGAGAAAAATCAATGAAACAAAAAGCTTCTTGGGAAAAAAAAACTCAGTAAAATTGATAAACCTCTAACAAGACTGAGAAAAAAGAAAGACACAAAGATTGCGAGCGCACTCTCTCTCTCTCAAATAAAGAAATAAATAAAATCTTAAAAAAACCCCAAAATAATAACTAGTCAACATCATTAGCCATCAGAGAAATGCAAATTAAACCACAAAGGATGAGATATCCACCTATTTGAATGTGGCGAAAAAAGAAAAGAAAAAGCAACACCACCCAAAGCTGAATCACTCACACATTGCTGCTGGGAATACAAAATGGAATAGCCACACTGGAAAATAGTTAAGCACTTTCTTAAAAAACTAAACATGTGATTACCATATAATCCAGCAATTGCACTCTTGAGCATTTATCCCAGAAAAGTGAAAACTTATTTTCACACAAAACCTGTAGGTTTATAGCAGCTTTATTTGTAACAGCCCCAAATTAGAAACAACCCAGATGTTCTTCAATAGATAAATGGTTACCATAGAATACTACTCAGCAATAAAAAGAAACACACAACAACCTGGATGGATTTCCAGAGAACATTGAGTGAAAAAAGCCTACCCCAGGTTTCTTCTAGCAAAGGCCATTCCCCTCTGCTTGATCTCCTTCCAGGCTCCTCTCTCCTGTATCTTCAACCTTTCCCTCTCCACTGGATCCACAACTTTTGCTAATTTAAACTGGGTATGATTTTACTATTTGTAAGAGTTGTGGGGTCCTACATTAAGAAAGAATGCAAGATTCCATCAAATTCAAAGTTTTTTTAGGGTTGGAGGGAGAATGTATTTGCATATCTTAAGTCAGAGAAACACAATGTTCAGTCAAGTGAGTGGTTCACCAGAATAGAAGAGGTAGATTTCATTGAATAGACTGGGGCTGTTTACTACGTGGAGTTTGGGCACCACAATGAGCAAACTGCCAAGTTCTGACCTCTCTATTATAAAACAGAAATAGGGCTCAGTATGTTGCATCAGTGTTGCTGGGAAGATTCCTATAAGTGTCCTGGACCATGGTAACCCTATCAATACCCTATCAAGGTAAAGACCCTGTGTGAGACCCTGTCTAGGAGAACAGCTCTGCTTCCTCTGTAACATTTTTAGGTTTATTTTTATCTTCAACTTGCAAAACTTTTTTAAAAAAATATTTTATTTATTTGAGAGAGAGAGCACGAGCGCACACGAGTGGGGGGGAGGGGCAAAGGGAGAGGGAAAAGCAGACTCACCACTGAGTGTGGAGTCCTGACACGGGGCTCGATCCCAGAACCCTGAGATCATGACCTGAGCTGAAGTCAGACACTTAACCAACTGAGCCACCCAGGCATCCCCAGCTTGCAAGACTTTTGAGAAATACATCTATCAAATGACATATGGCACCGGCATGCCATTACATCCCCTTCCATTTGCACCCTTACGATACAACTCTGATTTCCTTTTTCTTCTTTGAGAAGTAGTGAACATGGAGGTTCAAGGCAAAGCTTTAGCGCCGGGCACAGGTAGATTCAAATCCTTTGTCATCTTGGAGATGTTGAGTGACCTTTAGAATCCTTGGTTTCTGTGTCTGTATGATGGGAATAATAGCAGTACCCACCGACTAAGGCTGTGGAGGGCATGACGAGAGACTGTGCTTGTCCGTAGTCTGTCAGAGTGCCCAGCCCAAAGTAAGCACTCAGTACTTCTTGGAACAGGTGATGATTTTTGCTAAGTGAACTGAAAATAATGCTCATTCCTCTAATATTATTAACCATATAATAGAGGGATGCAAACTTTTTTTCTGTAAGAATGTCTCTGTTTTGATAAATGTTTTGAGTAATTGTGTTATACTCTACTAAAGATGAAGATGGCTTGGGCAGAGTGCCTAGTCCCAACAAAGCAGAAATAATGGCAAATAGTGGCAGAACTTAGTGGGAGTGATACCTAAAGGGTTCTCAAATCCAGCTCTTTTATGGAGAGCATGGGAGGAAACATTCAGGGTTAGTCTTATATCTTGGAGGATATTGATCAAAGTTTAAAAATGAAGTTTTCTTCTACTGCTTGCATTCTCCCCCTTACCCCAAATTCTTTTTATTTTTGTCTCTGCCTTTCATCTTTTCACTTTGGAGCTTTCCTTAAATACCTGGTGAGACTTTGCTCACCATTCAGGCATATTTAAGAGTAAGGCACTGAAAAGCTGACTGGAAGCTCTGTTGTGCTGGAGAAATTATGGACAAGTGGGTGTCTTCATTGTGTGATGGGGCACTGAGACAACTTTTAAGTTGACAAGTGTTCTGATGTCTTGACTGAGAGGAATGAGCATGCCTGTGGGTGTTCCGGGATCTGGAAGGGGTTCCAGGGATGGAGGGGCGAGCTTGCATCTGTCATCATGCCTAACTGATTTATTTTCCTTTTGGTGCCTTATCCCTGCCCTCTATAGGGTCTAGAATCCTCAAGTCTAGGGCCTCTCTAGCTCAATTACTGGGGAGAATAAAGCTCCCATTTTTCTAAGGTGAGCCAGGAGTCCTGGTCTAGCTTCATAGATAGGGTTCCCGAGTTCTTTTCAACAGGTTCTCCTGTTGTCAGTCAAATTCTGCATCTCTGCCTGTTTCAGTACCACCAGTTCCTGAGCCCTTCCTTGGCTCTACGGAGAGAATCAGCATGCCTCAGTTTGGTATTAGGCACTTAGATTTCAGGTTTCTCTGTTCCTCCAAGCCAGTTTCCACTTCTTCATCTGCTTTCCATCTTCACAAATTTGTTAACATTCCCTGTCTGCTGTAGTGTCTTTCCAGCTCTCCTTGTGCTTGTGGACTTACACGTTTTAGAAAATTCCCTTTACTGCCATTTTCAGGGGTTTTTTATACAAGATAAGAGAGAAAAAAATACATCTAACAGGTTAACCCAGAAATTTTGATCCTGCTTTTAAAAAGTAAATGGTAGTTGGAACATAAGGAATAGCGCAGAGGATCATGGGGGAAGGGAGAGAAAACTGAATGGGAAGAAATCAGAGAGGGAGACAAACCATGAGAGATTCCGGACTCCAAGAAACAAATTGAGGATTATAGAAGGGAGGCAGGGGTGGGGGGATGGGGTAACTGGGTGATGGGCATTAAGGAGGGCACATGTGGGGATGAGCACTGGGTGTTATACACAACTAATAAATCGTTGAACACTACATCAAAAACTAATGATGTACTATATGTTGGCTAACAACATAATAATTTAAAAAAACCATAAAAGAAAGTAAATGGTAGATAATATACTGGACATGGTTTCATTTTAAATTTTGAGTAAGAAATGAAGTATTTCAATGTATGTAATTTGAGTCAGTAGATTAGGTTAGCAACTGGGAATTGAATATTAAAAAAATTAGGCTTAATTCCACTGGTATCTTAGGAGTTCTGGTATGATTTTATTATAGCCCATGGAGGACAACTTTAAATCAATCCTCCCCCAAAAAAATTACCTTTAAATCAATCCAAATAAACTGCCCTATAATTTTTCATGTTTTGTATGTCATGAAAATTCCTCACAAAATTAATTTACAAGTGAATCTTCACCTCTCATACAAGGAAGATATTCTGTCCAGAAAGATTTATGTTTTTAAACATAGACTGTCATAGCAAAACTTACAAATTAAATATATATGCACATGTTTTCAAATAAATCATCCCTGGAGACAGAAAATAGGAAAATCTTTTTCTAACTTTTAATTTCTGTACCAGAAATTCTGGGGTTATAATATTGAAGCATTCCACCAAACCACAGGGACTCTCTGCTATATTTATTCATAAATTTTAAAGCAATGAAAGATTTCCTTATGAAATTTTCCTTTGGGGCTCTGAAGTTACATATATGCTGGACTGGCTTCTTTCCACTCAGGCCCTTCTCTGCATTTTTAGTTCAATTTTCAGCTGCATCTCTCAGCCATTACTTTTGTCTTGTCCTTGGTATTCCCTGTTGTTCTTCCTTTAAGAGTCACTCGACTGGCAGTTTGTCAAAAGACCAATTTATGATTCTGTATGATACGCTTTTCCTAGTACTTCTGTCAGGGAAAATTTAAGGATTTCTGAAATGAGGGCTATCTCTTCTCTACTTGGCCTAAAGTGGAGGTGGTAATTTGGATTTGCTTTGCCTGTACTGATCATGATTGTACATTCAGATAAATGAATTTTAAGGCATAAAAGCTGTGCTTCCATCTCACAGGACTTGTGTTGCCTGTGGGGGAAAACATATCTCAGGGTCTCTAAGGACTAAACAGAAGGAAAGCTTTCTAACTCGGAATCGGATTTTTCTGAGGGGATGTCTATTCACAGAAATTAGAAAGAAAAACCATTAGGGAATTTAATTATGAAGAACATATAAGCTGATAAGACATCTGAAAAATCAAAACAAAGGAAAATTTCAGTAACAGTTGTGGATAAGCCATTAATTTATATCCCTTAACACCTTTCCCATTTCCTCATTAACCCTTTTTTCTATGCTTGTTAGTAATAATTCTGCTCAAATAATTTGTATTCCTTCCTCAGAACTATGTTCCAATATATAGAGTACATAATTGCTCTGTTAAAAATGGATGGAATACTGGAATTTGGATTGCGAGGAGGCAGGATGCCATCACATTGCCATTTGGATGATTTACCATGATTCTAATATATCTTGTGTTGTTTTGCCTCAAATGACTATTCCTTACACATCTTTTATTTTTTTCTTTCACATCAAGATCTGAGCAAATGAAATTAAGGCCCTTCTTACGGGTACAAAAGAAGTATATAGATAGATAGATATAGATATCGTCTATTGATCTGTGTCTATAGAGTTTTCTTTTACAGGAAACTATAGTGCTCTGTGTAACAGAATCGGAAAAAAAGGGCTCAGAAGTGAAAGAAACAAGGTGAAAATACCTCTAAGTCATACAGATCATTTTAGCTGTACTTTAGAAAGCACAAATTTTACTAGTTAAGTTAATGGAAATCTTTCAGTTTAAAAGAAGTAACATGAACGGATAACCCAAGACAATATTACAGAAGTCACAGAGATAAACAAGGCTATGAACAAAGTAGTCATCCTTGGCAGGGAAATATTCTGAAGACAAGAGATTCTGATTTATTTGGATGGAAGCTGTGTTATGTTAGATTTTGGGGGGGAGGGGAGGCAACAAAACCAGATTTTGACCAACTAAGGCAAAAATAACTTATTGAATGTATACTGAGGTATTTCTCAAAGAAGAGTTAAACAATCTACTCTAGGGACAGTAATATAGTTCGTCCTTGGACCAACAATGTCAGATCGTCTGCTTGCGTCCTGTTTCTATAGACTGTCTTTCCCATGGGGAACATGGCTACCTGGTATACCCAAGGTTTACTTTTTATGGCTTCAAATATTAGGGACCAACTCTCCATTTTCTTCCCCGCCCCCCCCCCAGACCCAAATTCCTGAGGATGAGACTTACTGTTCCTGAAGGAATGAGGTGTCCAACTTGGACCACCAGTGATTAACTGTGGCCAGAAGGAAGAATCACGTTGCAATAGGACTGCCCTGCTGTGGATGCATTGTAGTGGGAGGGGGAAACGCGGAGGGGGGGGCAGTTTCTAGAATAAGCAGTGGGGCCCAGGAGAGTACCTCAGAGTTTTCCACTGCAGAAGTCTATCTCTAAATCATTTGATTCATGTGATTTAATTTGAAGAGATGATTTGTTGTTCGGGGGGGAGGGGGAATCCCACTAAGCTACCATCATATTCTGGTAAGATGACAGTACCTAAAGGTTTACGAAGGTTTATTTTAACTACTTAGATATAAAAAGAGAAGTTTATTAATATTAATTTTATAAATTCTAATAAATTATTCATTTTCAATTGCAGCTGGAAGGCATTGATAAATCTAATGCAGTTGTTCATTCTACAGAGGAGAAATCTAAGAGGATAAATAACTTGACCAAGGTCACATGGTAAATAAATGAAAATATCTGGGCTGGAGTCCAAGTGTTATTTCTTATCTAGTGCTGATATCTTGATCTTATTATTTGCTTAGAAATGGTTTTTATTTTGCTAAGAAAAACTTACATATGATGTCTTATTTGTACAATCTCTGAATAAAAGTATATATAAATCCCTGATCTTGTTGTGTACAGTGGCAGCAACACTTAACAGTGGCTTAGAACCTTAGCTCAGAAACTGAAAACTATCAGTTTCATGCAGGGCTCTCTCCTGAATGGAAGGCCACTTCCGCACAGAGATGACTTGCAAACAGATCTGTAGGAAAAGCCAGGATTTAGGAAGCAGCTTTGGATTTCATCAGCTCCAAGATAGCACTGTGATGCTAGATCAGGGTATATGACAATTTAATATGGCAATGACGATCTGACCAGTAAGGATTTCAAAGCCACAATACCAGTAAAGGCCCAATGCACAGGGGACAGACAATAAATACATAAACAAATAAACAAGAGAATTCCAGATAGCAGTAACTGCCAACGAAGAGAATAAAATGAGAAATGTGACAGAGAGATGGAAGGCTACTCAAGATTGGGGAATCAAAGAAATTCTCTCTGAATTCATGAATGATTCAATCAAAGGGAAATCAAAACAAAAGCCACATATCAATAATTTCACTAATAAAATCATAAAGTCATAGCAATAAAAGCCCCAAGTGATATTTGATAAAATTCAACATCCAATCTTAAACACCTTAAAAGTGAGACATAGTCATGCTCTTTCTCGACATAAAAAAGGAAAAACTAAGAATTTAAAATGGAGTTGATTTATAAATGGTAGAGCAAATCCAGCAATATTTCCCTTTGAAAAAATGAAAAAAGCAAAGGCGCTCTGTGTCACCAGTATTTTCCAATATAATGCTAAAAATTATATATATATGTATATATATATAAATATATGTTTTAGTAATCTCTATGCCCAACGTGGGGCTCAAACTCATGACCCTGAGATCAAGAGTTGCATGCTCCACTGACTGACCCAGCCATACACCCCTGAAAATTATTTTTATAGGATCTCCAAAAGAAATGAGAACTAAATATTGATGGGGTGGAGGAGGGGAAACAGAAATGTTAATTGAAGAAATAGAAGACCCAAATTAAGCCATTCCCACCCTCCACAATACTATTTGAAATATTAAAAGCATTCAGTGAAATGGGCAAATACAAGATAAGTCTATAAACACACAAATCTTTGCTAGATATCAGTAAAAGCCAACTAGAAAAGATAACTAAAAAGATCTTATTAGCAATGTCAGTAAATTATAAAATACACGGATATTAATGTGGAAAGTGTAAGGCACATAAAGTAAACCATAAAGAAAACTTTAATGAAAGAATTAAAAAAACCCAATGAATGCAGAGACACACCACGACTGTGGATAGCAGAGATGATATTTCCCAAATTAATATATAAATTTAACATATTCCCATTAAAAACTAAAGAATATAGAGCTCAATAAAATGACTCCAAAACTGTTTTGGCAAAACGAATGGACAGAATTATCAAATACAGTTGACTCTTGAACAACACAGGTTTGAACTGGGTGGATCCACTTACACATAAGTGGATAATAAATATAGTACATATATTGCACCCCTCAAACTAATATTATACTAATTATGTTAATTAACTGGAATTTAAATAAAAACTGAAAAAATAAATATAGTACAGTACCATAAATGTATTTTCTCTCTTATGATTTTTTAATAACATTTTCTTTTCTCTAGCTTACTTTATTGTAAGAGTGCAGTTTATAATACATACAACATACAAAATATATGTTAATCAACTGTTTATGTTATGGGTAAGGCTTCCAGTCAACAGTAGGCTACTGGTAGTTAAATTTTTGGGAAGCCAAGAGTTACAGTGGATTTTCAACTGTTCAGGGGGTCAGCGCCCTTAATCCCTCAATGGTCAACTATAGCACTCTAAAGGAAAAAAAAAGGAACAATAAGGAGGAACAATATTTGGTAGATACTAGAATTTTAAAGGAAATGAATGGAAATGATATAGTGTTAGTTAAAAAATGAAGTAAAGGGTATTCAAAAGGAATAGAAAACCCAGTTTATATAAATGTTTAATATATACGCTCAGTCTACCCAAATGATGGAGATGATTTAAGAGCTAGTAAGAATACCAGGTATTAATATGAAGGAAAATCAACTTAGGCCTTCACCTCACACTTCATCTTTATCCCTCCTGCCGGAGGCTGCCCATCAGGATTTTACTGTTTTTGAAAGCTGGCATTATTCAAAAGCTTCCAGTTTTCTTCTTGTAGAGATGGAGTCATCAATTCATTCTTGGAGAACACTTCCTTAGTTTTGAGAAAAGCACCAGAATAGACCCTTTTAATTACATAAATGTAGAACAAGTACTTGATTGTTGGTTTTGGAGGAAACTGAAGTCTCCACTAAGCTGACGAGTTTGATTTTGAAGCATAAATTGGTTTTATTGACTGGTGTATGTCCTTTTGAAATCAGAGGGGAAAAAACACCCTGTCTTAGGCTGTTCAGGTTACCATAACAAAATACCAGACTGGGTAGCTTATAAACAACAAAAATTTATTTCTCACAGTTTTGGGGGCTGGAAGTCGGAGATCAGGGTGCCAGCTGGGTCCAATGAGGGCCCTCTTCCTTCTGGTAGACTTCCCATTGTATCTTTACATGGTGGGAAGGCCTAGGAGTATCTCTGGAACCTTTTTTTAATAAGGTTCTAATCCCATTCATGAGGGTTCTGCCTTCTAATTTATGTACTTTTCCAAAGGCCCCACCTGCTCCATACCATCACGTTGGGTATTAGGATTTCAACATGTGAATCTGGAGGGGATGCAAACGTTCACACTATAGCACCCCAGAATATGGGTTTAGGCTGAACTGTCTTTGCAAAGTACTATTTATCCTTTTTTGGAAGAGAGAGATGGACAGATAGATAGAGTGGGTGTGTGTGTTTTGTTCAACTAATTGCTTATGGAGATTTTCATACTGGACCATTCAAAGAGGGTTGGGTAGGCCTGATCTTTTTATGCTAGAGATAAAAAGTGTGAAAGGGAAATCAGCGAGACTGGACTCGGTACAAGAATACTTGGTTTGGACCCTGGTGCCTTTCCCATAGTGTTATTTAAGACAGAATAACTCCAACCTGGGAAATGCGCTGCTGACCTTTATTTCTGCCTTGTGTGAGCCATGGGAGCCAGACTACACTCTGAATGTGTGGGTGTTCCACTGCCAGTTGGTTAATTCGTTTAACTTAATCTTTACAACAGCCACAGGAGGCAGGGCATGGATTTGGAGAGGAGACCTCTCTTTCTGAATATCTCTGTCCCTCTCTCTCTTTCTCCTGTGTGTGCATGTACATGCACGCGCGCACACACACACACACGGATGAACACATACACAGTCACACTCCCATTCCCACCAGAGGGGTTCCTGGGGCCAGTATTCCAGTGTGTGGCGATGCCTGGAGATTTTCTGTTGTGGATGGAGGTCAGCTGGCCACTGCCACACTGGGTGTTCTAAAAGTTGCACAATATCACTCATCATCAGAGCAATGCAAATCAAAACTACAAGATATCACCTCACACCTGTCAGAATGACTAAAATCAACAACACCAGAATCAACAGGTGTTGGCAAGGATGCGGAGAAAAAGAAACTCTCATGCACTGTTGGTGGGAAAGTAAACTGGTGCAGCCACTGGGGAAAACAGTATGGAGGGTCCTCAAAAAGTTAAAAATAGAGCTACCTTACATTGCAATAATTACACTACTGGGTATTTACCCAGAAATACAAAAACACTAATTCAAAGAGATATATGCACCCTTATGTTTATAGCAGCATTATTTACAACAGCCAAATTATGGAAACAGCCCAAGTGTCCATTGATAGATGAATGGATAAAGAAGAGGTGTGTGTGTACACACACACACACACACACACACACACACACACACACGCAGACAGAGGAATATTATTGAGCCATAAGAAAGAATGAAACCTTGCCATTTATAGCAACATGGATGGAGCTAGAGAGTAGTATGCTAAGCGAAATAAGTCAGTCAGAGAAAGACAAATCCCATATGATTTCACTCAGGTGGAATTTAAGAAACAAAACAAGCAAAGGGCAAAAAAGGAGGGAGAGACAAACAAAGAAACAGGCTCTTAACTATAGAGAACAAACTGATGGTTACCAGAGGGGAGGTGGGGGAGATGGGTGAAATAGGTGATGAGGATTAAAGAGTACATTTATCAGGGTGAGCACTGTGTAATGAATAGAATTGTTGAACCACTGTATTGCACACCTGAAACTAATATAACACTGTAGGTTAACTACACTGGAATTAAAATAAAAAACTTTTAAAAGTAACACCTTCTAGCAGTGCTTGTAAACTATACTGAATGTCATTATTGCATCCCTGAATCCACAGTACATTTTTGTTAACTGTTTCACTCTTGTCTTGGCTGTCCCTTGGTGAACTAAGGGAGAAATCAGTGCCCATCCTGGGAGAGAAACTGGTTGGGGAAAATGGCATTCTGGAGAAGCTGATCATCAGAAGCTGGTGGACCCTCTGGACTTTAACAGTGGTGATAAATGATCTTGAGGACTGATTTAGGGGACCATGTAGTAGGTCTGTGGGAGAGAAATCCCAAGGAAGAATGGGTTCCTTAGAGCCTATGATATGGTTCATGGTTTTTGTCATTTGGCTACTGAAGGAAATGTGACCTTAGTATGTAGTCCCAGATTTATGTGGTCTGTGAACTACTGTGGCCAATTCACTTGCCCCTTCACTTCATTCATTCCACAAATATTTACAGGTTGGTCACCATGTGCTGCAATACCATGGTGATTAACTGAGTCTCTACCTTTTAGGAGAAAACTCCAGGAAGTTAAATATTAACAAGCCAAAGTATAAGAAAATAAGGAAAATAGGAGAGGAAACAGAAATGGAAAAAAAAATAGAAGATGAATCTATATGACTATTTAAACATTTTAAGTCTCTATAGAATGAAAATTAATAAAGGAAGTTAGAAAGGAAAACAAACAGGGAATTACTTGTGCTAAATATGACAGATGAGCTAAAAATTGTTAAATATATCAGTCTTTAGTCAAAGCTAAAGCCTAACGTCAAATTCCTAAAAGAACAAAAGGACTCTAACAGCATTCAAACAAGAGAAAACTTAAAAAATACCTTCAGTGGCAATTAAATACATTTGCATTAAAAGCAACAATAAGGTAATATCTCACATTTAATGAACTTTAAAGTATAAGAAATATCATAAAACTATGAACAGGCTGTAGAAAAGTAACAACCCAGACCTTCCTATTGCTGGTATAAATTGATGGAATAACAGTTTTTTCTTTTTTTTTTTTTTTTAAAGATTTTATTTATTTATTTGAGAGAGAGAGAATGAGAGACAGAGAGCATGAGAGGGAAGAGGGTCAGAGGGAGAAGCAGACTCCCTGCCGAGCAGGGAGCCCGATGCGGGACTCAATTCCAGGACTCCAGGATCATGACCTGAGCCGAAGGCAGTCGCTTAACCAACTGAGCCACCCAGGCACCCAACAGTTATTTCTTAAAAAGTGACTTAGCATTAAATATTGAGAGCATAAAAACATAAATGCCTTTACAACCAAAGATTCGTCCTAAGACAAAATTTCACCATTAACAGTAATTACTATCTAGAATGTCATTTGGTGCCAAGGACATTTCTAAGTGCTTCATATAAATTAACTCAGTCTTCACAGAAGGCATATGAAGTAGGTACTTTTATTACTCCCCATTTTACAGATGAGGAGACTGAGGAATGCCCAAATTGCTTAAGATCCCATGGTTAGCTAATGGCAGAGCTGAGATTTGAAGGTCCCAGGTTTGGACTCATAATCACTGCATCATGATGCTTCACTGGAAGAAAAAAACTTCTATCTACAAAAATGCTTGTGGCATCATCATTTACAACATAAAAAATCTGGGGGAAAACTACATGTTCCACAAGGGAAATGGTGAAACATACTGTAGTACATTCATTCAATGGATAATTATTCAACCAGAGTTGGTCAGAACTCTCGTTTTCCTAGGGTGCAATGGATTGAGCCACCAATGTCACAAAAACATTACTTGGCTTTTTGCAAGCCTTCTCTCTGTCCCTATATCTTTGAGCCATTCATAAGGACCGGGAGGCCCTGTCCTAATTGGGCACTCTGTTATTTTCTCCTGCAGCAGCCCATGGCTCCACATATTATGTCACTGGATGGGCTGAGTGTGGCTGGAGTGAAACTTCTTTAGGAGGATAAATGACCATCTTCCCTAGACACCTTAGCCACATTAAATGAACTCATACATTTCTTTGGCCTTATAATCTCACCCTTGTTACCTTACCCAGGTAAAGCTCTTTCTTACTACAATATGTTAACATAGTTATCAACATATGTCTTACCTTAAAGGGCTGTGAAGATCTAAGTAGGGTTTTGTGTTGTAAATGTTAGGAAAAGAGTTTCAAAATACTACAAGTAATTTTTTTTTTTAAGATTTTATTTATTTATTTGACAGAGAGAGAGATAGCAAGAGCAGGAACACAAGCAGGGGGAGTGGGAGAGGGAGAAGCAGGCCTCCTGCCGAGCAGGGAGCCCGATGTGGGACTCGATCCCAGGACCCTGGGATCATGACCTGAGCCGAAGGCAGCCGCTTAACGACTGAGCCACCCAGGCACCCACTACAAATAATTTTTATTTACACAGTAACAACATTGAAACAAGAGAAGAAAAACACATAAATTATCTATTTTAGCATGGTTCTTCATGTGTTTTCCTATTAATTACAAAAATAATACATCCCATTTTTCAGATGTCTACTATGTACCAGGAACTAGGCTAAGCTCCTTACATAATTTACTGCTTTTAATCCTCTCAATAGCCACATAAAGTAGGTGTTATTTATTATCACCATTTTACAGATGAGAACACAAAGCTTGTCACAGTTGAGTAACTTGCCCCAGGTCACACAATTCATAAATGGAAGAACCAGGACTTAAACTCAGATCTGTCTAAAATCCAGAGATTAAGCTGTTAATCATACTGATACTGTCTTTTCTTCCTCTTCTTTTCCAAAAATAAATTTAAAGTTTCCTTCTGTAATGTTTAGCTCTATGATGAAGTTCTCTCTGATTGCAAATAACATTACAAACCAGTTGCCTTGGAAATGAAGAGGGTATCATAAATTAAAATTAGAAGTGGCTGACGATATTAATATTGAATATGAAAAACAGGTGAAGTTATGAAGTGTTCTGAAGAGAATCTTGCTGTAATGATGAAATAAAGAAGAAAAACCAAGTAAGGGAATGTACAGGCAGAATACAGGGTATCCTCTCAACAAATTTACATGTATGTTTTACAGATATATTTCATAAAGAAGAATATTGTGTACAATAAGCATTGATGGCAGTAGGGAATGAAAATTTGAAATTATGTAAAAATATGTACTAACTGAAATCAGAACCCATTTTCCAGAGTCATCCCCTTTTTCCTTCTTCTACCGGTCAACTGTAAAAAGTACAAGCATACACACAGAAGTATCACTCATACCAAAGACTTCACTATCTAACTTAGAGGATGGCACCTGTTACACAGTGCTAAACTGTACCATTTTTGATATCATGAGTAGCTTCCAATATTTCTCTTATTTTTTTCTCCCTTCTTTTATCTTATTTTTGAATTCGGGAATAAAAAGGCACAAATGTCGGAAAAGACTGATTATTCTGGTCGTGTAACAAGTGACCACCATACTGCTTTTAAATCTGTTCAGTGAAACAATAACTCACCTTGGTAAATGCACTTCCACAAGCCAACCACTCCGTCAGTCTCTCACTCCTGAATCTCAGCCAGTCAGGGACAGACTCACTCCACAGCACACCTCTGAGTGGTACCTAACCAACAACCGTCTCACCTGTGTAACCAGGCATCTATAGATGATGTCAACTCTCTCATGACTCTAAGAGTCCACTAATTCCTGAACCTCATGCTTCCCCTAAACCTTACCTAAAACTGGCCATTAGTTCTGCTTGAAGACACTGTGCCTGACTGGCATCTCTTACCCTTACAAGCCATAAGTTAGTTTTACCTTTTTATTTCGGATGTTGAGTAATGGTCTCATTGGACGTTTTTGGAGGTTCCACCACGATTGTTTAGAAGACCCTCATATGGCGGCATTCCAGGGAGCCGTGGATTCCAACATTCCCAGTGCACTCACGGGCATCTGGTGCACAATTCTCTTTACTCTGGAGATATGTTTTCAAGTCAGTCAGTCTCAGTAACAATCTGATCTCTACTAGCTTCACTGAGTTCATATTGCTAAACTTATTTTGTTAGTCCAGGATTTGTAACCAAATAGGTCTTTGTTTAGCCTAGGTCTTTGTGCGCAGCAATTAGAACTCTTGGTTTAGAGGTACACCCTTTGGTAAATGATTAGACGGACATCTTTGTACAAGATCATCGGACCTTTGTTTTGGAGGAGTGCCATTTGAGAAATGTTTTTGCCGTTAACCTGTGTCTTCTCTTGTTGAATGCCTTGTTTTTGCTGCTGCTCAGCTGTATGGACAAAGTCTTCTTTCATGTATTTTTGTTTTGTCCTGGCTCGCTTTATTTCTTTTGGATGTATAAGGGAACAGATTGAAACATAAGCCTGATAAGTTTCCAGCTCAAGTTAGGCCAGTGTTGAGGACTCATGATTGGAGGTCTGTGAGATCAGCAATCAATGTGTGAAAAAAGCGTTTGCCAAACATTGTCTAGGGTCCCCCACAAGACCTTCAAGAGGGTACCTTCTTTCTTGTTATTTAGCGAAAGCAGCTCACTTTGTTTTGTCCGTACTCAAGCATCAGGGGTTGTCCGGTTATCGACCGTCCAGCCCCTTTCCAGTCTCTGCCTGCTTAGGGAACCCAGAACCTTTCAAAAGTCCAAAAGCACTGTCCAAAAGGTTAGTTCTCCTTGTGGGCTAGGGGTTTACCTTTGCCAAAGTCCCATCTTCTTCCTGGAAGGAGTCTATTTCCTTTAAGAAGTGCTGCAATTCTAACTTTTGCACTTTTCTCAGGAAACGTCCAAATCTCTAAATTAATATCATTAAGAGAAACTCTAAAAATAATAGGAGCCAAAATACCAAATGATCAGTAATTAGTTTCTTCAACTGATATGCTAAGGCCTCAAAAACAAAACAAAACAAAACAAAAAAAATCCTCTAACAAAAAGAACAGTTTCTCTCAAAGACTTTTTAATCTTTTGAAAACTGTTCACTTTGCAGTTTTATTTTTGTTTTTGTTTTAGTCAGCTTTACTTGACCTTCTAAATGAGCTATTCTTTTTTCAAGGTTTTCTTCAGGAAAGAACAATTATATTGTAAAATTTCTAGGTCAGAAGGTTGAATTAGAATTCTTGTCGAGCCAAGTTAAGGAACATAATTAAGGATTTTCCTAAACTTTCAGAATACAGGCAGAAGTTTGTTACAGAATTTCATATTTTGTTGTATACTTCATTTCCTCTACTGCAGATCTGTTCAGCTAGCACTTAGCCTCTCAGATAGGAAAAACTGTTAATAAGTGGAAAGATAGGAAATAAAAGATTTAAATCACTCCGTTACATGAACTCTTAAAAAATTGACTTAAAGGAGCAATAAAAATAAAAAATTTACTATGATAAGGTAATTTCAGAGATGATTATTTTAAGGGAAAGATTGTGAAAAGGTTCAAACTGTAAATAAAACAAAAGATGAAAAAATAGCTTTCGGGAAATATTCTACAGTACACCCACAGCTAAAGTAGAGATGTATCTTCTCTTGTAAATGGGATCAAATCTGAAAGAGAAAATTTGATAATAAAAAAGAAATTGAAATGTAAAATTGCCAATCTAGAAAATGTTCAATGTGTGGCTAGATATTTTCCAGAGCCTTTGGAAGTAAGTAAGCTGAAACTCAATAGAGTGTTTGGCTCTCTAGTTTAAAAAATCACTAAAAAGTGCCTAGGTGGCTCAGTTGGTTGAGCATCTGCCTTCAGCTCGGGTTATGGTCCCGGGGTCCTGGGATCGAGTTCCACATGGGACTCCCTGCTCCGTGGGAAGCCTGCTTCTCCCTCTGCCTCTCTCTCTCTCAGTCTGTCTTTCATGAATAAATAAATAAAATCTAAAAAAAAAAATCACTAAAAAAGTCTGTTCTCTAAAAATTGGGAGCCTATGGATAAGGATACCTGTAGATACTGTAAACACAACAGTCATTGAAAGAATCAATGTTCCATACTGGCTAAGAAACAGAAGGACAATTATCCACATGTGTCCACTGGTGCTGCTCCAAGGGTGACATGAAACCCCAACACTTCTCTTTTCTCCTTCTAAACTTTCAGAGGGACTAATGCAGTTTTATCGTTGCTATGGAAGTCACTCATCTACCATTAATCTCTTTACTATAGAACATCATATCCGTCAGAGCAAAATTTTAAAGTTGTTTAAAAACTGAGAAAGACTTTCAATACGAAAGAAGACAGAAATTTTACCTTCAAGTAAAAATGACTGGTTGTGCCAGATGGTCAAAGAAGATAATAAAAAATAAATTTGAGGGTATACGGTACATTGTGGAAGGCATCGGGAAAAACAAGCTTTTTTTGCCTTGGTTTCCTGGAAGCACTAAAATAATGAAAATTTCTAAAAATCCTAAGTTGTTTCCCAGGTCCCAACCTGTAACTGACACTTCAAAATCATTATCATGACATTCCTTTCATCTTTGTGAAACAATTCCTACAAATGTAATGGCTAGGGATTTACTTTGCCAATGGAACTGCCTATATAAAATGTACTGCAAAAAAGATAATTTCTTAAATCTCAGAAAACTTCTCACACACAATACAATTATAGCTGATGTGGCTAATATATTTATACTATGGATGATTTGAAAAATCACTCAAGGAGTAACTATGGTCCAGAATACCAATGGGCAAAACATTCTGTGAACACAGGCAGAGTAATTAGAACAGAGTCCTTAAAAGTATTCCTGGATTATATAAACTCTTCATTTTTTGTACAAATATGAGAAAGTTAGGCCATGCTCCAAAGGTCTTAACTCACCTACATGGCACACAGTTAAGACCTGTTGCCTATTAAAGCTGATCCCTTAATTCAGTAGCTGAAGTTTAGCTTAGTTGCTTCAGTTATGAGCCTCAACTAAATCAATTAAAACATCTTCATATAGGGGCGCCTGGGTGGCTCAGTCAGTTAAGCGTCTGACTCTTGATTTTGGCTCAGGTCATGGTCTTGGGTTGGTGAGATCGAGCCCTGTGTAGGGCTTGTGTTCAGTGCAGCATCTTCTTGTTCCCCCTCCACCCCCAATATGTGCACTCTCTCTCTCTCAAATAAATAAATAAATAAATAAATCTTTGAAAAAAATTTTGAGATCTTATACTGTGATCACCTTTAAATCTCATATTCTATATAGTAAGTCCTTAATGCTAATGAAAAACACTCAGCATTTTTATGCTAGTTAATTAACTAATTATACAATATGGATGCTTTCTTTTTCTCTTATTATCATCCACCAGTGGAATACTCTCATTTCGGCACCTCCACTACTCTTATCCAATAGAGGATAATTAATTTCATGCTTAGAATAGAATATTTGGACCCTCCAGTACTAACTGCTGACTTAATATTCTTTGTTGCTCTACTAGTAAGTGCTGACAATATTGTTTGTTGATGGGTCTAAAAAAGAAGACCAGCAAACAGACCAATGGACTGGAATAGAGACCCCAGAAATAAGCCTTCATGTATATGGTCAAATGATACTCCACCAGGGTGCCACAACCACTTAATAGGGAAAGTACAGTCTTCAACAAATTGTGATGGGAAAACTGAAAATCCACATGCAAGAGAATGAAGCCTAAAACTGTATACAAAAATTAACACAAAATGGATTAATGATTTTATTGTAAGACCTAAAACTTTAACTATAAAAGTCTTAGAAGAAAACACAGGGAGAATCCCCATGACGTTGGATTTGGCAATGGTTTCTTAGATACGACACAAGAAAAAGCACAGACAACAAAAGAGGAAATAGATAAATGAACTATATCAAACTTAAAAACTTCTATGCACCAAAAAACAGGGAGAAAATACTTGCAAACTGTATATCTGATAAGGAGTTAATATCCAGAATATATAAAGAATTACAACTCAACAACAAAAAATCAAATATCCTGATTAAAAAATGGGCAAAGGACTCAGACACTTCTCCAAAGATGATACACAGATGGCCAACAAGCATATGAAAAGATGTCTAGCATCACAAATTACAGTCATCACAGAGAAATGCAAATCTAAACCGCAATGTGATACTACCTCACATCCATTATGATAATATATGATAGTAAATATATATATGATATATATAAATAATACATATATATAAACAAGTGTTGGTGGGAATGTGGAGAAATCGAAACCCTTGTGCATTGTGGGTGGGATTGCAAAATGGTACACTGCTAAGGAAAACAGTATGGAGATTTCTCAGAAAATTAAAAAGGGAACTACCATATGATCCAGCAATCCCATTTCTGGGTATATACCCAAAAGCATTGCAAGCAGGATCTCAAAGATATTTGTGTCCTCATGTTCACAGCAGCATTGTTCACAAGAGCCAAAAGGTGGAAACAACCCAAGAGTCCACTGACAGATGAATGAATAAACAAAGTATGGTATGTACATACAATGGAATATTATTCAGCCCCAAAGAGGAAGTAAATCCTATCACACGCTGCAACATGGGTGAACTTTGAGGACATTATGCTAAATGAAATAAACCAGTCACAAAAAGACAAATACTGTATGATTCCACTTATATGACATCTGAAGTAGTCAAATTCACAGAAACAGAAAGTAGAATGGTGGTTACTAGAGGCTGCAGGGATAGGGAAGAGGGGAATTGTTGTTTAATGGTATAGAGTTTCAGATTTGCAACATGAGAAAATTCTAAAGATCTGTTTCACAACAATGTGAATACACTTAAGACTACTAAACTAACCATTTAAAAATGGATAAGATGGTAAATTATATGTTATGTGTTTTTTGTCACAAAGAAAAAGACCAGGTTTCCTTCACAATATGTAGACCGTTCTCTCTTATAAAATCCCATTCCTTACCAGTTGTTCAAATTGTGCCAATGACTGAACTGTGGTCTTTTCCAGGGCATTTCAAATTACTAAAATAAAATAATAAGTATATAAATTAATACTCGGTATTCCTTTTTTTTTTTTTTTTTTAAGATTTTATTTATTTATTTGACACACACAGAGAGAGAACACAAGCAAGGAGAGCAGCAGAGGGAGAGAGAGAAGCAGACTCCTCGCTGAGCAGGGAGCCCCATGCGGGGCTCGATCCCAGAACCCTGGGATCATGACCTGAGCCAAAGGCAGATGCTTAATGGACTAAGCCACCCAGGCATCCCACTACTTGGTATTCTTTTAAAATAGTTTCTTTTTAAAATTGCTATAAAAAAGAGGTTTTAAAATTTTTTTAAAAGATTTTATTTATTTATCTGACAGAGATACACAGTGAGAGAGGGAACACAAGCAGGGGCAGAGGGAGAGGGAGAAGCAGGCCTCCAGCGGAGCAGGGAGCCCGATGCGGGGCTCAATCCCAGGACTCTGGAATCGTGACCTGAGCTGAAGGCAGACGCTTAATGACTAAGTCACCCAGGTGCCCCAAGAGGTTTTAAAATTTTACTTAGGTACTTTTTAAAAGTAAACAACAAATATGCAATAAATACGTTAATTATGAGATGACTTCATGGTATCTAAAATAATTGCTGTAATAAAAGTAGAGACTCACAGTAAAAGAAGTCCTATAGAAGCAAGTACATCATGCCATAGATACAATAGAAATACTTTAGAAATACTATTGAAAAATTTTCATGAAATGCACGCTAAACAGACTGACTAAAGTCCTTATACAGGGACCTCATATAAACAACAACAACAAAATAATAAATTCATGTGGAAGATCAAGAATTTTGTGATGGATACAGAAAAACCTGGATCCTTAAATTCTTAAAAGAAACACTGGGAACCATCTGTTATGGGATCCATGAAAATAAGATCTGGCAAAAACTTTACCAGGAATGATACTATTTGCATACCATCCATAAAGAAGGAAAATATCCTTGCACCGGGGAACTTACAAAACGCAAATAGTAACGGTTTGTCACACAATACTCAGAGACAATATATTTGCAACTCCACCAAAATTGAGTTATCTCATGTACAGCTTTTTGCTCTTTTCCTCTAAAGGAATCAGGCTCTTCAAAGCCAATCTAGGACCAAGGTAAATTATTCTGTTGAATGACAAGCAGTCTTCAAGATGGTCCCTTGTAAGTCTCGCTTCTTGGAATTTATGCCCTTTTACATAGCACCCCTCCTACATTTTATCAGGGCAGATCTGTGTGACCAATAGAATATATAGCAAGAGTGAGGCCATGTCACTTCCAAGGTTAGGTTATAAAAGACACTGTGATTTCTGCCTTGTTCTCATATCGTTCATTCTAGGGGAAGTTAGCTGCCATATTGTGAGCAACCCTATGGAGAGGCCAAGTGGTGAGAAGCTGAGACATCCTGCCAACAGCCAGTGAGAAACTGAAGCATCCAGTCAACAACCGTGTAGGTGAGCCTTCTTGGGAGCAGATGCTACACCCCCATTCAAGACTTCAGAGCCCTGTAGCCTCAGCTGACATCTTGACTGCAACCTCAAGAGAAACACTGACCCAGAACCACCTGGATGAGCTGCTCCCAGATTCCTGCCCCTCAGAAAAGATGGGAGATACTGAATATTCTTGTTTTCAACCTGCCCCGTTGGAGATAATTTGTTACGAACGATAGATAACTAATACAATTCCCCAACATCCTAAATGGACTAGACCTCCTTTTAAAGAGTACAAAAGTGTAAACCTTTTATGGTTAGTGAACCCTTTTGAATAATGATCCTACCCATAGGAGTTAAACTACGAGAGGCATTCATCCAAAATTTGTTCCATTACTTTGACAGACATTGTAAACAATACAGCTTAACCTCTGGCGCACAACAAATCAGCTACAAGTCCTTCAACCAAGTAGTAATAGATGATAGAACGGCCTTGGGTTTTTTTTTTTTTTGTTTTTTTTTTGGCCAACCAGGGAGGATTCTGTTCCATTGCTAACACTATGTATTATGCCCACACATTACAAGTGAATTGGGATAATCTATTCCTAAGCTAAAAGAAAAGGCAACCTACCTATCAGAAACAGACTCGGAGAATCTTTGAGACTTGTTTTCATCATCAGGTTGGGGCAGTTTGGGATCAGGGTTCTAAAGTGTCTTCTAGTTTCTTCCAGTTACACTTATCTCACTGTTGTTACAATATTTTCCAGAGTCTTAATCGCTTTTGTGCAGCCACTGTCCTGATAGATGATTCAACAAATGATTCAAGGACAAAACCCCCAGAAACAAGCAAACAAAAAACAAACCCAGAAAAAATCATGCCAACAGACATGGAAACTTCAGGTCTCCATTGATGAAAGCTCACCTTCAAGGAAAATCCTTGAAAGTCTCCCCTGCAGCTTTACCTAGATAAGAACCGGAAGGAAAAAGGGGCGCCGGGGTGGCTCAGTCTGTTGAGAGGCTGCCTTGGGCTCAGGTCATGATCGCAGGGTCCTGGGATCGAGCCCCACATCGGGCTTCCTGCTCAGCGGGAGTCTGCTTCTCCCTCCTTCTCTCCCTCTGTTCTCTCTCTCTCTCTCAAATAAATAAATAAATCTTAAAAAAAAAAAAAAAAAAAAAAAGAACCGGAAGGAAAAAATGGAAATAAAGGGTTCCGGTAAACTTAGAAAAAGCCTGATTTTTGCTGTAGCAAAGGCAACAAGTAGCCACAAGAACGGGTCTTAAACCCGCTCCATTGATCCAGACTCCTGCCTCAGTAAGCGCCTCATGCACGTTAGCCAATCAGGGGCAGACTCACTCCAGTAAACACACCTCTGAGCGCCAGCTCATCAACAGCAGTCTCACCTGAGTAACCATGGGCTACAGATGATGTCAATCCACTAACACCTCTGAAAGTCTGTCAGTTCCTGGCACGCCATGCTTTCCCCAAACAAAGACCTTTTATAAGGTCAGCAGTTGGCTCTGCATGGAGACTGCGCCTGACCAGCAGAGCTCCCCCCTCGCTATGGTCATCAAGAAATCCAGCTTTGTCTTTTTATTTCACATGTTGAATTGAGGTCTCATCACCGTTTGACAAACTTTCCTCATTCTTTTTATCATTTTTTAGCCTTCTTCCCCTTTACTAGTCCTACTAGTGACAGTCATGAGGATGACGGCAACGATGATGATTTTAACCTCCATTTGCCAGGTACTTTGTGCTACGCTAGGGGCTGCACGTGCATTATGTCATCACTGAGAGCTGCCAGGGCTACCGGCTCTCTGGCTACCCTATCAGATTTTCAGGTAGCCTCCAGACCTGAAGCAGTTCCGGTCCCTGGTTTCTTCAGAGTGCCAGTCATTCGCTCGCTTGCTTTCAAATCCACTTCTGACCCTTGCCCTTCTCTGCTTAGTATTGCAGGGAGCTGACTCCTACAGACTGAGTTTTCCAGGCTCTTCTGTCAGCTGGCTTCCGGCTCAGTTCTGCTAATGGGAACGTGCAGGGAAAGATGAAAGGCAGGGAGGGAGGAAGGGAGAAGGCAGAGTGCCTCTCCCCTTTCTGCTTCTGGAGATGGCTCTGGCAATAACCGTATCCATTCTTCCTTGCTGCTGTCCCTTTGAACCCACCTTCCTTCTTGGGGGCCACCACTCATATTATTCTGTTAGAAATACCTAGAGTGCTTTTCTGATTTCCTGAACCCTTCATGTTACAATCAGAAAGATCTGGTAGTACAAACTGTACCAGGTGGATTGGAGAGATTTGAGATTTAGTTCCAAGTCTGCTTCTACATCACTTATGACCTCAAAACAATCACAGTTTGGTGCCTCAGGTTTTTAATTTTTCTTATTTTTTAACTTTTTTTATTTATTAGAGAGAGAGAGAGAACACAAGCAGGGGGAGAGGCAGAGGGAGAGGGAGAAGCAGGCTCCTTGCTGAGCAGGGAGCCCGATGTGGGGCTTGATCCTAGGACCCCGTGATCATGACCTGAGCCAAAGGCAGACGCTTAACTGACTGAGCCATTCAGGAGCCCCTGGGTGCCTCGGTTTTGCTAGATATAATGGAATTGTTGATCTTTAAGCACCACCCCCCCCCCCACCCTGCCCAACTAGCACCTTCTAGCACACTGGGCTTGCAAGAATTGGTTGAACATTTGTAGCAGTTATAACCTTTCCCTCTCCCTTGTAACAGGGCTTAGAAATGGCCTTAAGGGCTACGAATACATTTAGAAATACAGCTGCTCCCCTAACCAGATGAAACATAAAAACACCCTTTTTTTTTATGAACAGGGCAAGCTTCATAATTTGAGGAGCCCAGCGCAAAATGAAAATGCAGGGCCCTTGTTGAAAAAGCACGGAAAAAAATGCCATTAAATATTAGAAATAAAGCTTTTCCTTCAAAAATATTTTGCTTATAACAACAAAAAAGAAGAGATAAAAATATTTTCCTTATAAAATACAACAGAGGTAATAGTGATTTATGAGTAACAATATAACTTACAAAGTGTAAAAAATATTTTTGATTTCAGAATTTTATATAATATAATAAAGAATACTTTATTAATGTGATATCTTGATTAATCACTATCTTGTGGCTTGCTTTTCTGCAATTTATGTACTAGATCATTAAATAAAATTATATTATTTATAATTAATTATAATTATATATATTTATATATATTTAATATAATAAAATAAAAATAAAACAAAACTTTAGCAATTTTATTTTTAGTTGATACAGTTGAAAGACACATTAGTTGTTCTTGAAACATGAAAGATTGCAAATAATTTCTGATCATTTTCAATTCTGACAAGGATCTTTCTGCTGAGGCAATTATTACTGAAGCTGTTAAGAGTATTTTATAGGCTGTGACAACATTTCAGATACATTTCTGATAAATTATTTTGAAATAAAAATTTTAATACATGTAGAGCTGATAATTCTCATGGAACAATTTTTCTAAAATATTTCATTCTTCATACAAATCTGTTTTGTGTAAGTTAAAATTTAATTTTACATGTAAATTTATGCAATGTTATTTTAATGTTTCCTCTGACATTTCCTGTAACTTGTGGAGGTTGTACAAGAAATCAAATGTGGCTTCATGATTTGTATAGAACTCAAAACTCTGGTTTATGCATTCTATCAATGCATCCTCAGCTACAAGGAAAAAGGGATTTTAAAATTATTATTTCTCATTAGTAATTGGGAAGATGAATGCAGTATGCTTTACGGTCAAATGTCCTTAAATTTCTTTTCTATTTCTGAGTCTTTACATTTCTGTTTCTCAGTCTGTGCATAAGTGCTTTGCAATGTTGAAGCAGTTTTTAAAACTGAGATTCTAAACTCTTCAAAGGATTATAAGGACTCCTTGACATGTTTTCTTGCAGTGTCAATGTGTAAACTTTTATTTTGTAATAATTTACTGACAAAGTTTACTGCCTGGGTTCCCGCACTTCCTGCCCATCCTCTGGCCAGAGTTAATATTTGTGCAGACGCCACAGCCAGGTTCCAGGGACCGATGGGCAAGCCGGCCTCCCACCCAGGGTCCCCACGGTGGCCGCCTGGAGCACCCCTCCTTTCTCCCCTGGCTGCTGCCACAGGGGCTGTCCCCCTGCTTCTGTCCTGTCCCCATCACTTCTGCCAGTTTGGGCTTCTGTATCGGCCAAGCAGACTTGGTCAGGTCAACAGAATAATTTTGTGTGCCTACGGCCTTGAAAAGATGAGCAAAATACTGGAGAAAATGATCCAGGGATGTTTATCTTCTTTATAAGATTATGTAAGGAATGTCTGTAGCCTCAAATGTGAGGGACCTGGGTAGCTGATGCTTGCACCAGTAAGTTTATTTTTTTTAATTAAAAAAATTTTTTTAAAAATTTATTTGACAGAGAGAGACACAGCAAGAGAGGGAACACAAGCAGGGGGAGTGGGAGAGGGAGAAGCAGGCTTCCCGCGGAGCAGGGAGCCCGATGCGGGGCTCGACCCCAGGACCCTGGGATCACGACCTGAGCCGAAGGCAGACGCTTAACGACTGAGCCACCCAGGCGCCCCATGCACCAGTAAGTTTAAAATCAAGGGGCCCAGACAGGGCTACAGATGCCCAGGAAAAACGTTAACAGTGCCAGGGTACCCGCGATGGTTTCCAGGATGTTCCAATGACATAGTTGGTATCAGAAATGACTGATAATCTTCTGGAAGGGACGATACACAAAAATTTGGTGTGTTTGGAATCAAATCTATCCAAAGGCGCATTTTCGGATAAAAAGTAGAGTGGAATGAGTTTATGTGGACCTAAATGTGTACTTCCTTCAGGCTATGGTGTCCTTCGTCTCAAAATATCTGAGCACCTTGAAGAGACAGGACTTTACTTATAGGCATGCACGCTATCTCTAGCACTTCTTGAAGATTCTGCAGGATCCATTCACCTTCAGTGTGCAATAAGTTGCAGTACTTTTACACTGGTACGTTACAAATTTTTTTTTGTTATGGAGAATTTCAAACCTATATGAAAGTGGAGAGAATAGTATAATGAACCTCTCCTTATGTACACATTACTCAGCTTCAATAATTTCACTACTGAGTTTTATCTGTACCTCCACCCACTTTCCTCAGTCCTAGATTCTTCTGAAACAAATCCCAGACATTAAATCACTTTATCTACAAATGTTTCAATATGTGTCTTTAAAAGATTAGGTACCATTCTTCTACCTAGAAATTTAGCAACAATGCTTAACATTATAAAATAGTTATTTCAATTTCTCTACCTCAATTTTTTTTTTTTTTTTAGAATTTCTTTGAGTCTCCATCCAAACAGGGTCCCCACACTGCTTACTAGCTGGTACGCCTCTGAAGTCTCTTTTAATGGATAATTGCCCCGCCTCCCCTTTTTTCCTTTGCAATTGATTTGTCGAAGAAATTGGGTCCTTTTGTCCTGTAGAATGACCCATGGTCTGGAGGTTGCTACTTGCATCCCTAGGTGTTAACATGTTCTGCTATTCCTCCTATTCCTCTAACTTGGTGTTTAAACCTTGAGGCTTAAGAGATTTATGTGTGATTATTTTGTGTGTGGCTACTTCATAAGTGGTCTTGGGTACTTCCATCTGGACAGTAACGTCTCTTTTTTGTGTGATGTTAACAGCCATTAGTAATCTTTTTCCAGACCCATTATTTCATGAGGGTTTATGAAATGGTTATATTTAAATTATATCATTCTTCACTTATTACCTGGACTATTTCTATAAGGAGAAACTTCCCTCTATAAAAGACGATTGTTGTAGTCTGAGGTATGATATGCATAAAATAGACAAAACCTATGCTTGATTCTTTCCCTGTATTTGTCAGTTTTCAAAAAATAAATTGTTTAGCCAGCATCCTTCAAATGTGACCAGTGAGGGTGGTTTTTTTTTTTATAAGTATCATTATGGATTCCTGGATTTAAATTCATTTGATGTGTTTTCATCCTTACTGATGCTCAAATTGTCCCATCTTTGGCCAGTGGGAGCATCTTCAAGTTGGCTCTGAGTCCTTTTGACAGGACCCTATTACTCTTTTATAGCTTTCTTGCTTGTGGTACAATGTGATAGTCCGGCTTCATCTGGCGCATTTTCTGCCCCAGACCTGGAATCAACTATTTCTCCAAGAAGCTCTGCGTTTTTATGTAAAAATGTTATTTCAGAACTACAATCAGGTTTCTGAGCTTTTTCAGTGGACAGAGCTAGGAAAAAAATTTTTAAGATAAAATACATGATGAATTCATACTGATACTACCAATTCAAACTCAGGATTACAGAATTCTTATTTAACATTATCAATCTTACATCACCTTCATCTCTTTTCTTCCATGCCACAATTGGTTACTTCCCCAAGACCAGCATCATTACTCATTTGTTTCGCGCCAACACGATAACAGTATCATACCAAACATACCCAGCACAGTAACAGTACCAACACTATGCCAACAATATATTTACTGAAAACAATTTTACAGTTGTTTGTATAGGTCATTTTATCCTACGAGGATTGTACAATCAAATTATTTGTTGTGAAATCACTTGAAATACTTTTTAATTAATTTTTTGATTTTTGTCTTTGTTTTGTGGAATTTTTAATTTTTTTAAAGATTTATTTATTTTAGAGAGAGAAAAAGAGAGAGCGCACATACATGTGAGAGTTGGGGGAGGGGAAGAGGGAGAGAGAGAATCTCAAGCAGACTCTCTGCTAGGCGCAGAGCCCGACATGGGGCTCAATGCCAGGACCCTGAGATCATGGCCTGAGGTGAAATCAAGAGTCAGATGCTTAACCGACTGAGCCACCCAGGCACCCCTAAATTTAACTTTGTCTTATAATTATAAAATTAAATAAAATATTTACATGGCCTCAAATTCCAATATACAAAATAAAATATATTTTGAGTAGTGTAACTATTGCCTCTGTCTCTATAGTCTATTTCCTCCCTTTCCTATACATAAGTTTTAAAAAATTGTAGTTTTGGGTTTATTATTCCATCTTTTTCTAGTAATTATAATATTTTAAAAGATATATATCTTTTTCTTTATATCAATCTATCTATCATCTATCTATCTATATGTAGCTTGGTCAGGATCATTAGCAAAATTTGTAAGTAGCTGTGACAACCTGAAGCTGTAGAACCAGCGGGGGTGGGGGGGCGGGAGGGGAAGAGGAGGACTGCGGACAGGTGTCAGCTCTGACAGTCATAGCAACAGTGGTCATGATGTGGAGATTAAAGAAAGGCGGCAGTTTCTTTTTTTCTTTTCTTTTTGAGATTTGATTTATTTATTTGTCAGAGAGAGAGAAAGTAAAGCAGGGGGAACAGCGGGCAGAGGGAGAAGCAGTCTCCCCACTGAGCAGAGATCCCGATGTGGGGCTCAATCCCAGGACCCTGGGATCATGATCTGAGCTGAAGGCAGACGCTTAACCTACTGAACCACCCAGGTGCCCCGAGAGTCGGCTGTGTCTTGCTTGAGTAGGCAAAGGAAAATGTTATAACTACCTGGAAGAATATTCGGAAAAATAGGATAATAGTATGAAGCAAGGCAGAGTAGATGTTCTTTCATTCAATATTTATGGAGGATCTAGGGTTTTCTGGGAATAGTCTTGCAGGCAAGACCAACCAATTTCAGGGAGGGTACAATTTCGTAATCAGGATACATATTCGCTTGTGATTATGTGGGTTCTCTGATGTTATTCAAATTATAACAGTAGTCACAAAAGTCCATTGTATTTGGTGAAAAGCACTGTACAGGAGTCCATTTCAATTCAATACATTTCAGCTAAAATAGAACAACGAATATATTTAAGATACTTTAGATGGTACTGTGGGGATGCAGATGAGCAAAAGATATGGCCCTGCCCTTCAGGACTTTCAAAGCCAATGAGGAGAAGCAAAAAGAGACACAGACTTCCTAAAAATATAATTGTGGCAGAAATCTGTGTCCAGATTTCCTGGAATGGAAATAAGGCTGAAGGTTTATAGAAACCCAGGAGAGGAACAGTTAGTTTTGAGTTGGAGATATCTGGGAATGCTTCAGTCTAGCTCTAAGGTT
Source organism: Phoca vitulina (assembly GCF_004348235.1). NCBI lineage: Eukaryota > Metazoa > Chordata > Mammalia > Carnivora > Phocidae > Phoca > Phoca vitulina. The sequence goes on from NW_022589709.1 coordinate 54,368,072, forward strand.
CTATGGTTTCTTGTTTCATTAGTTGGCTCTTGGGTAAGAATTCAGCAGATGGAGAGGCAAGGAAAAAGGGCATCCAGGAAGAAAGGGACCAGCGACCAATGAGAGAGTAGGTGTGTTTGTGGGGCTCATTCACTCATGGCTGTCCTCATATGAATCAGTTTTAAAACCAGGACTTGGACCAAAACAATTCAATCTGTTTAGAAATGTTTGATGATTTCACAGAACCAACCAGCATGGTCTCAGTGCAACATTTTTAAACAAGGAGAACATATTTCCTCATGCAACTCATATTTCCATAGAGTTGCATTACCTAGAGTTAGCAATTAATTTTTTTTGGAAAAACACGGCCTATCTGTGGAAAATGCAAAAATGAAGAGCCCTCTTTAAAGATCCTTGTTATTTTACAAAAATCTCAGTGCTGTTTTCACAGCCCTGTGTGTGGAATTGTCAGGTGAAATGGGGAAGAATTGTTCTCAATTGTCCTCCATGGTTAGAAGGCACCATCCATTACAATGCTGCTTTTAGTTTTGCTTTGTGGCTTGTCACGTTTCGGAGGGAGTAAAGTATGGTCTTGGATACTGTGGTAAGAGAAAGGTATTACAGATCTTCTTTGACTTGGGTTGGGGTTACATCCTGATAAACCCAGTGTAAGTTGAAAATATCCTAAGCTGAAAATACACCTAACCTATGGAACATCATAGCTTAACCTGGCCTGCCGTAAACATGCTGGGAACACTTACATTAGCCTATAGTCAGACAAATCATCTAACACCAAGCCTATTTTAGGTATGTCTGTCTGTCTGTATTTATTTATTATTTTAAAGCTTTATTCATTCATTCGAGAGAGAGAGCATGCATGCGAGAGTGGGGCGAGGGGAAGACGGAGACGGAGAGAGAGAATCCCAAGCAGACTCCCTGCTGAGCGCAGAGTCCCCACACAAGGTTCCATCCCACGACCCATGAGCTCATGACCTGAGAGGAAACCAAGAGTCTGGCGCTCAACTGAGCCACCCGGGGGCCCTGAGCCTATTTTATAATTATTGATGAACTCATGTAACTTATTGAATACTGTACGGAAAGTGAGAAACCGAGTGCCTGTCAGGCATGGGTTGTTCACCCTTGTGCCTGCGTGGCTGACGGAGCTGTCGCCGCCCAGGGTCACGAGAGAGTAGCTACTGCATGTTACCAGCTGGGGAAAAGATCAGAATTCAGAATTCGAAGTACAGCTTCTCCTGAATGCATATTGCTCTCACACCATTATGAAGTCAAAAAACTGTAAGTTGAACCATTGTAAGTTGGGGACCATCTGTACTGCATTTCATCGAACTTAAGATGCCACTGATTCTAAGATCTACCATTATTTTACGTCCATTAGAAAAGAAGAAAAAAAATCTGTTGCTTAAACTGTGACACAATACACAATTTCAGAGTGTTAAGATGTGAACATGAGCGCACATTTTAGAATCACTATATGGCACTTACTAAGTGTCTACTATTACCAGGTTTCTGTTGCTGGTCCTTGACAAACATTCTCTCAGTTAGTTCTTATAAAGACCCAGTGACACAGGTATCCTTGCTCTTATGTCACAGACGAGCAAAGCGAGGCACAGTGACTTAATGACACCGGCTAATCACAGAGCTAGTAAGTGGCACCAGCTCCTCATAACTACGTCTTCTCAAACTTCTGTTCTTAATCTCTGACTCTCCAGTCAAGCTCTGTCTTGATAAATTGTGACCCTCTTGGGGGTTTGCAGCAGGGTGCCTGTTTTCAGCGTGGGCATTTTTCATTTACGGCAAGCCTTACAGGTTCTCATTCTGCCCTAACTCAGCTGGCCTAGCCAAGAGGCACACTGGGACTTCACGAGCTTGGGAAGAGAGTAAAGGAAGGGCAGGGTTGGTCTGGACCCAAAGGCGTTAGCTGTTAGCCAACATGCAACATCTGGAAAGCCAAAGCAAAGAATGCAGAACTGACGTAGCCAGGAATCCTTGCCCAAAGAGATCATCTAATGGATAGGGTGGCATAACAGGAGTTTCTGGTTAGTGGCAATATTCAAAATCAGATAAGGGGCCATGCATGGATTTAAGATGTCCCATCTGCTTGTCTTAGAATCCAAGGGACAAGTTCCATGACCTGTGAGAATTTAGTGTACTGAAACTCAGGATAAGTCTCTAACCTCAGCAGGGAAATTGGAAGGTTGGACAGCCTGGAGGAAGCCCAGTTTTACAACCTGGACAATATGGTAGGAGCAGGAGAGAGCTATAGCTTTGTGAGTCTATGGAAACTCAGGGCTGAAGAGCAGGTCCACCAGACACGCCATACACCAGCTCCATGTGCTGGTCCTCTTCTCACTGTTGCCTGGCCAGGGTCCAGCCTGGCTGGGTGATCTTAGGGGCTGAGGCTGAGCAGGAAGGGCTGGAGGAGGGCCATCACATTCCTCACTTGCAAGGGGAACCAGGTGAGGCTGGCCCAGGCAACAGTGAGATGCAGTTTAGACAGTCCCATTCTTGCTACTCTTCTGCTAACACTTTCTGAGCCCTCCCTTTTGAGTTTAAGTCCCATTCAGGCTCTTATTAATTATGTGGCCATAGGACAAGTCACCTAATCCCTCTTATCCTCAGTTTCCTTTCTAGTAAAATGGAAATATTTAATTCATAGATTGGTTGTGAGGATTAAGAAAGACTAAGTGATTACAAAGTTGGTCTCAATATAAGTTAGCTCCTCTTCCTTCCAGCTCTCCAGGCCATGTATTAAATGCCATTTGTACAATTAAGGCTTATCTACCCTCCTCTGACCTTAACAAAGCAATTATGATAATAATTTATACATAGTCTACAGTTTGCTAAAAATTATTCTATGCATTCATTACCCTATTGCCTCAAATGATTTTTCCAACAATCCATTGAAATACCTGGCAAAACACTATTTTTAAAATTTCAGTTAAATAGTAACACTTAATAGTAACAAAAATATTTTTTAAAATTCCCTATTGCAGAGAGGAAAGAAAAAAATTTGACATCTTGGTGGGAAAGTCTAAACTTGTCTAAACTTGCCCATGTAAAGCAGAGGAGAGATGTCAGGGAACACGTGATGGAAGATAGTTTGTTTACTTATTTCTAGTTTTTATTTAAATTCTAGTTGGTTAACCTATAGTGTAATATTGGTTTCAGGAGTAGAATTTAACGATTCATCACTTACAACACTCAGTGCTCATCACAAGTGCCCTCCTTCATCTCCATCACCCATCTAGCCCATCCTCCGCCCACCTCCCTCCATCAACCTTGTTTGTTCTCTATTGTGAAGAGTCTCTTATGGTTTGCCTCTCTCCTTCTCTCTCTTTTTTCCTCTTCCCCTATGTTCATCTGTTTTGTTTCTTAAATTCCACATATGAGTGAAATCATTTGCTATTTGTCTTTCTCTGACTGATTTGTTTTGCTTAGCATAATACACTCTAGCTCCATGACTCTAGGATTGTAAGAGTCACTAATTTTTAAATGATTGCTTGAGTAATATTAGTAAAAATCTTTTTGGGTACATGTTCAAATGCCAAATGATTCTTGGCTTTTAAAAAGTGCTTCTCCTTGGTTTCTGGAGAGGGATTTTACCTTATATGTCAAATATCCCTGAAAGAGTTTCTGGCCAAGAGGTATTAATTGTGTTCAATAGCAATAGAATACTAAAATGCCTTTTAACAAGAAAGTTTCTCTATTGCTTGTGAAGTGCTGTGGGCTATTTCCATTCCAAACGACTGAAGCATACACTTACGGAAAAGCAAAGTATACCTAACACAAAATCTGGTTGAGAGCAGAGCTCTGAGGAAATGAGACATTTGACAGGTAAACATTTGTCTTCGGGGTGAGACTTCCCTTTGTTTGAGAACGGACCACTCGAATGAATCCTTTTAGTAATGTATCTATAAGGCAAACACCTATCCACTTTTCTTAGGGAGGCCTAGAAAGTAGGAATAATAACCCCAAATGCAAAACCTTCAGAGTAACCTATTGTGTTCTGTTTAATAATGTAAATGTAGTATATTAGCAAGTTAATGAAAACAAATTTTCCTAAATCTGGATTTAGACTGTCCTTTTTGCCTGGAAACGATGTGTTGGCAGAGTTAGGTGTATTTTTGTCCAAGCAGTGTCCATACAAGACCAGGAACCACCAAAGTCATGCAGGCCTGGACCTCCTTTTGCCTTAGGGGAAGATTGTGATGTGGATACAGGTCAGCTTGAAGCAGCACCAGATAGACTAGACTATTGGTTTCCTATCCAGGAGTTTAGATGGATAACCTTGATTTGGGAGCAACGTTTGGGGATTCGTCTATCTGTGCCAGCTATGACTTTGAGTGGGGGGCTGCAGCACCCTGAAGGAAATGGACGCCCATGCACCTGCCATCCTGAGGTGGCAAAGAGAAGGGCCTCAGCCTGGGGAGAGAGGCTTTCCAACTTCCCTGGCGGCAAAAAGGGGGTTGAGTTTGGATGCCGGAATATGAAGGTGCCCGAAGATTACTGTGGATGGGGTGCAGCTGGCTCTGACCCCTGCCGGGAAAAGACCTGTGGGGGCTGGGCAGGGATAGTCAATTTGTGTTTGGGCTGTGGCTCTCAGGGCAACCTGTAGCCCTGGTTGTGGGCTACCTTCTCTGCGTAGTTCTGTTCTCCCTACTCTTTCAGCAAAGCCTTGTTTAAAGGGACTGCTTCTTCTGAGCTGTGCCTGGAAGCATCAATGGAGGTGGCTCGGCCCAGGCTTGAGGAAGGAGTGAACCTGGGAAAGTAGAAACAGCCCGGAGGGGTCAGGTGGAGAGTGTGAGCAGAGATCCTCTGCACAAAGTAGACCAATCATCTAGAGAGAGCATCTGGCTGGGGGAGCCCGAGGATCTGTGAAACATGTCTTCATTCCTCAAGTTTTCACTGTTCTCCTTGAGGGGTAACCCAGTGAAAGATGAGACTTTCTACTTTTATAGGCATGTGCGTCAGGGTTATTTGGGCATAGAAGAGAAGGTTGACCCCTGAGAACTGGAGAATTTAGGAGAATATCTGAGTTGTACAGTCTTAAACACTCAACTCGGGTATCTTCTTCAGGCCCTGTCAGCTTGGTGTCTGAGTTCAGCACCTTTTTTAGTGTTCCTTTAGCACCCTGCGTGCTGATATACAAATAAATTAAAATAACTAACATTTATTGAGTGCTTACGTTGTGCCAAACAATGAGTTAAGGGCTTAAATGGCTTATCTTGTTCAGTACTTTGGTATTCCCATTTTTCAGATGGGGAACCTGAAACTTGGAGAAGTTATGTGATTTGCCTCAAATCCCATAGCTAAGTGTTCAGAGAGTCAGGATGCAAACCCCGATGGCCCACCCAAGAATCCATGCAGGCAGGGATTAAAATGTACTCCTTTTATTTCTCCCTTTGTTCATTAAAAAAAATGCAAACTTCCTTAGGCTAGTACCTGTTTTTTAAATCTCTGTCTCCCTATCTTTTAGCAGTGTTAGCTACATAATAAATGTTTGGCAAATGTTTATGGAAGGATGAATGGATGATAGAGTCTGAGGAGCAAAAGTTTGAGAAAACACACTTGAGGCTCTTTCTGAATGAATACAGTATGTGCTCCCTTCTGCTCTTGGCACATAATACCCACTCAATAAATGTTAGCTATTATTACCATCACTGGAAATAAAAATACATTTGAAAGAACACTTAGTTTTGCACAGGAATGCATCAGACACCTTATTTTTTCCACAATTTCTTTTACTTTGCTTATTTCTCTACCATTTTAGAACGAGTTGAGCATTTTTCTGTGCAGTATTTTGAATGTAAAGGGGTGAAATATCATTTTTGATAGAGTTTTTCCTTGAAATGTGAGCTGTGTTTGCCTGAAATATGAATACAGTTAAGCAGAAAAGAGGGCTGCTGCAAGCTCAATTTAAGTGATCTGCAGCGCAACAACGTGAGAATACAGATGCCATGGAATGTAAGAGAATTTCTTATCGTATGCTGCCAGCCACCACAGCCTGAGGACAAAAGCCAACTGCCAGGTTAGAGGATAGATTTTAGTATAATACAAAACTCAAGTTTTCTCACTTTTGGCTTTATAATCAATCCATTCCCATTATCCTTGCTACAAAAGTATCTAAATTGATTTCACTTTAAAAATCTTATAAACAGAAAATGGTACTATGGTGCCAATTTATGTACAGCACTGGGATATCCTGTTGTGGATGTCTTTGAGGAGGTAGGTCGGTAGGTTGAATGAGTTTTATTATTTTTATTAATCCCTTACCCATTTGTGGCAGAATCTGCTAGCTGCACACCTCAATAGCCATTCTCTCTCCTCCTCAATAACATAACCCTGCATTTAGATGGAGACAATATACTCAGCTGAAAGAGTCTTCTTTGCAACTAGGTGTCCATGTGATCCTGTGATGAAATTCTTTTTTTTTTTTTTTTTTTTTTTTAAGATTTTATTTATTTATTTGAGAGAGAGAGAATGAGAGAGAGCACATGAGAGCGGGGAGGGTCAGAGGGAGAAGCAGACTCCCTGCCGAGCAGGGAGCCCGATGCGGAACTTGATCCAGGGACTCCAGGATCATGACCTGAGCCGAAGGCAGTCGCTTAACCAACTGAGCCACCCAGGTGCCCACCTGTGATGAAATTCTGCTCAATGATACCTAAGTGGAAGTGTTGTGAGTTATTTCTAGAAAATCTCATTAAAAGGGAGGGAGTAGACCCTTCTTTTCCTCTTCTTTCTTCCTGTAGCCTGAAGTGTGAATATAAAGGTTGGAGCTCCAGCAGCAAGCTTAGGCCATGAGGTGACTTTGCACATGGAAGCCATGAATCACAAAGCGGCTACTAGGAAAGATACTGGGTCTCTAACACCGTGTAGACTCCATACTAGCCTTGAATGGCCAATATCTGGTCACTACATGAAAGAGATGAAAACTTTTATCTTATTTCCACTGTCAGTGTGGACCTTTCTGTTTTTATGCAGTCAAGCCCAGTTCTAATAAATATTTGAAGAAAGTAACAGAAACTTTTCAAGAAAACTTTCTCTGTATTTCTCTCAGTGTATTAAAGTACTTCCATGGCGTGGTGTTTTGTTGCTGTTCATCTCCAGCTTTTTAGTCCTATCGTCCCTCCTTCAGTAATCTTTTAGGCTTCCTCTTAAGATGTCAGCTGCTTTGAGGATCCTTATTGCCATGCTTCTATTTTCAGTGTCTCTGTATGGGTTTTCAAATTTCCTCCATTCTCATTTCTCTCTTCTCTGAAATCCTCATCAGGCCCCAGCATAAAATTACACTTACATCAATGAACATAGAGGTTTCTCATTAATTCAGAGGGTAGGAACTTGTGAAAACAATTGCTCTAAGTGATTTTTTTCTTTAATAGGATTTGTGGAAACTAATTTTTAGATAGTGTGTCTATGATGATAGATTAGCAAACACTGAGTTGAACACAGGCAGCCGTGATTTCAACCAAGCATTTGATAGTTTCCAGTGAGAAGCAGAGATTGAAAAAAAACCCAAAAAAACAAAAACAAAAAAACCCCACAAAAACTCCAGCTAAGCTTTGACTCCTAGCTCTGACTGTTAATAGCTGTATGAACTTGGAAAAGATACCTAAGCTTTTTTTTTTTTTTTAAGATTTTATTTATTTGACAGAGAGAGACACAGTGAGAGAGGGAACACAAGCAGGGGGAGTGGGAGAGGGAGAAGCAGGCTTCCCGCGGAGCAGGGAGCCCGATGTGGGGCTCGATCCCAGGACCCTGGGATCATGACCTGAGCCGAAGGCAGACGTTTAACGACCGAGCCACCCAGGGGCCCCTAAACTTCTTAAGCCTCAATTTCCTTATCTATAAAGTAAGTTGTGATCAAGATGAAAAGAACTAATGCATGTGTAAAAATAAACATGTTTTTGTTAGCTTTAATGTACTTTGCCGATACAAGGGAGTTTGGGTGAGTGGAAAGAAATCTGGGTCCAGAACTAAGGGTGCACTTACTAGCTGTGTAATTTTGGCCCAATTAGTTAATATCTCTGAGCCTCAGTTTTCTTATCTGTAAAATGGGAAAATAATAGTATTGCCTTGCAGGGCTGTTGTGAGAATTACAGAAAATAATATATATGGAGACTCTAAGATAGTACCTGGTACTCAGAGAATAAGAAATATTAGTATTCTTGTGATTGTTACTGCTATTCCTACAAGAAGGTTCTATCCACTAATGTCGACCAACATTGGCTATACCAAATGCATTTTTCCAGTTCACCTGACCCTTAATGCCTCAGGGTTGTCTATCTCTCCATAGCCACTGTGGTGAAGGACTCTCTGGGTCCTTGCATTTCTTTTACCCGAGATGAATGCCCAGGATCTCTGTCCCTCTTACCTTTCCAAATTTGTAGTTTCCCTAGGGGTGGCTGAAGGGGCCATAAGCTGGGTGTTTAGGGAAATAAACTCCTCATGGAACAAAGTTTGATTAGTGAAAAGTAGAAGTCAGTATGGAGCTAGCAGATACATTTCTTCTCCATTTTTTCCCCCCTACCATAGACTGTTGTGAGCCATGGTTTTTCCATTTAATCTGTCCACGCATACCCTGCATGGTCAAATTGCAACACCAGTCAAGCAATTGCTTGTTGTAGAAGAGTAGCCAGCACGTTTAGTGCCTTATCGTGCTTCTTCTTCCCATCCTCCTCTAACTTGTCTTTCTTTTCACTCTGGCTGCCCTGGGACTGCCCCTGCCAAGACAGTCTTGCTGCAGAATCATCTTTCCTAGGGAACTCAGACTAACACACTAACTACGGGCAGTGACTTGAGATAGATGCCGAGTCCCTACCTTTTAGGAGCTTACAGTTTAAGCCAAGAGACAGATACACAAAGCATGAACCACAGTACAAAGTTATGCACGATGACAACATACCGTTTCATCTTTGAGATGCTCCCAAACTTGGGTAGTTGTCTCTAGTTCCGGTTATTATTATTATTTTTTGTGCCAATTGAAACATCTTGGGTTTTTTGCTTGAATTTTTGCTTGAATTTGCTTACATCGCTCTTAGTCCTCTGAAATCTATTCAAGCTCCTCACCTTATGTAGAAGCCAGCATTTTCCTTGGGATTTCAATAACAGATTCTGAATGTGTTCATGTTGCTGTAGGCATTTTGCTTTGGAAAATATAGCATTCAGTTTTTCTTTAATAATAGCATTCTCTCATAGTTCCCTTTTCCTAAAATCAAATTACTGTCAGAATTTTATCTTTGCCTTCTCTCTCCAGTCAGATAATTGAATGTAATGATGTTGTTTACCCATAGATACTGTCTAGACTAATTTTTTGCCTGCTTTTTTGAAATTAATTTAGCAGACTCTGCAGCCCAGCTAGCCACCTACATGGCACCACAATGGGTGTTTTGGACTCAGGCTTTAATATTTCTTAACATTATTGTCTCTAAGTGAGTACAAAAACGTGACTGAATTTGGGAAAAGTGCCAGAAATTTGCTTTAGTTGACTAAAGGTAGAAGATAAAAACTGTTATGGGGCAATCTCTTTGTTTTGGGGGGGATTACATTAGTGAGTTGTCTTGTTCTTGTGGATATAAATTAAGTATATGAATTAAATATTGCCACTTAACAAACTACCCCAAACTTGAAACAATACCGCTAATTTTTATTTCATAACATTTTTGAAGGTCAGGAATTCAGGAGCAGCTCAGTTGAGTGGTTGGGCCTCAGAGTCTCTTGGAAGTTTTCAGTTAAGATGTTGGCCAGGGTTGCCGTCCTCAGAAGTCTTGACTGGAGCTGGAAGATTCACTTCCAAGGTGGCTCGTTCAGATTGCTGGCAAGTCAATGCTGGCTGTTGGCAGGAGACCTGAGTTCCTCACCACTTGCATCTTTCCATGGGGCTGCTTTGATGTCATCATGACAGGGTGGCTGGTTTCCCCAGAGTGAGTAATCCAAGAGAAAACATGGAAGTGGCATTGGTTTTTTTTTTTTTTTTTTTTTATGGGGCAGCCTTGAAAGTCACACACTGTCACTTGTACTGTATTCTATTGGTGACCCGGACCAACCCTAATATACCGTGGGAGGGGACTACCCAGAGCATGCACTCCAGAAAAGAACCAGTAAGGAGCCATTCTGGAGACTGACTGCCACATTAGGTAGTAGTTTTTTATTTTTCTTGAAAACTGGAGTAGCCCAATGAAAATATGTCAGACTTGCTTTAATAATAATATTCTAAAAGACTGACTTGATTGGGGATCAGCATGCAACTCTGCAAAGATCAATTTTTTAAAGATTTTATTTATTCAGTTTGACAGAGAGAGAGAGAGTGTGCACAAGCTGGGGGAGGGGCAGAGGAGAGGGAGAAGCAGACTCTTCGCTGAGCAGGGAGCTGGACGTGTGGGACTTGATCCCAGGACCACGGGATCACGACCTGAGCCGAAGGCAGATGCTTTACCTACTGAACCACCCAGGCACCCCTCTTCAAAGATTAATTTGATGTCAAGTGATTTTTCTGCCTTCTCTGCTGTAGAAACCACAAGATGAAGACCAAAAAAAAAAAAAAGAAAAAAGAGATGTCCACTGGAAGGACTTATAAATGTGGGGTAAAACCTTAAGTTCTCTCTAGTTAAAACCCAGTAACTCAAAGTTCCTGGGACTCACCCTTCTGGCAAAGTTCCCCACAGAAATGTCTGTGATTCTCCCAAGGAGGCCCGGCTTCACACGCGCCCACAAGCCAGCCCCTTGGGAATAAGCTTCACAGGACCCTGCTTTGTTCTCCGTCCTCCCCACCAGCTTCCTGGAGGCCCCCTCTGCAGCCTCCACTTTGGAATTCCGGTCCCAGGGCAGGGGAGGGAGGAATGGCCCCGAGTCCACCTCTTGCATCCCACGGCGTTGCCGCACAGCCAGTCCCTCTGACCAGCATGGAGTCTTTCATGAGAACAGGTCCTCTTTGCCTCAGAGTAACTCTCCCCCAAGAACACACAAGGACAAGCAGCGGTTTTCTTTTTCAGCACTCTGCATCTTGAAGATAACTGACTAACCTTCCACCTTGTATTTATAGGCTGCTACTTCCGCCCTGTGATTTACCCTATCCTGCCAAATGTCTTCCCCCAAATCAGCCGTCAGAGCTAAGCAAATCTGTCAACACATGATGTTTGGCATAGCACAAGGTTGTGATAAAAACTGATCGCAAGTATTAAAAATTTAAGCTGTCCTCTTCTAGCTCAGCTTTAAACAAGTGCTAAACATCCATCCCAAGGTTGTTTTGACTTTTGCCAGATCCTCTGCACTTTGAGCATCCTTGTGATGCCCCACGTATGGCACCATTTACAGCAGGCTCTTGCTCATTGTCTAGACATTTTATGTGTAAGTGCGAAATTAACTGAGCTTCGTGTCTTGGCTTTTTCAAGTCTCTTGGGCGGGGGGTGGGGGGTCGTGGCAGGAATCCCACATATCTTCTGGGAATTCTGCCTCCTAGATACCTTCCATATCCACCTGCTCCTTCTTATTTCCACTGCCACTGACTCGGGTCAAGCCCTCATCACGTCTTTCAGGGATCGCTCCGATCAATATGCTAACTTGTCTTCCCCTGTTTTAATTCATCCTCATCTCTGCTGCTGGGATAACCTTTCTCCTGCCTAAAGTCCCTTCATGGGTCTCCTCACAGGTTCTGGGATCAAATTCAAGTTATAAGACAGCCCACAGAGTTTTGCCTGCCTCTCTGACCTCATTTCCACCATCCCTCGTCCTGTGCTTGTTGGCAGCCATTCAACTTGCAATTATCTTAAATTTATACTGTTAAATGCCCTATGCTTTTGTAAATATTATCCCTCTGCCTTATGTGCATTTCCTACTCATACTTCAAGACCAAGGGCGGGTGTCGTCTCCTGTAAGACCTCTTTCTCTTCTGGGTTAGATGCCCCTCCCATGGGCCACATGGGTCTTCCACCTGTCTTTCTCCATGTGAGATGTAGCATGCAGTGTGCTTTAAGTTACAGGTTCTAGAGCCAGAGTAAGTGGGTTTAATCACATTTATTACTAGCTATGTGACCTCTGGCAAGTTTCTTAGCCTATTTAATGCCTCAGTTTTCCTGACTGTAAAATGTTAATGGTGCCTCATGTAGTTGTCTTGGGCTTTTTGTATTGAGTTGACATAGATGGAGTACTTAGAATAATGCCTAGCTCACAGCCTGGATTTAATGCTGTCAGCTGTTCTCAATAATTTATTTTAGTTCCAGTTTGTTGTTCCATATAATTCTAAGCTTTTAAAGGCATGGACCTTGTCTTTGTTTTCTCAGCATCTATTGCGAAGGAGGTGTTTCTGTGAACATATAAATGAACTGTAAGTGCCATATGCAAGGTATTATACTTAATGGTACTTTTCTATTCTCCAGTAATTTCCAACATAGTTAGTTCATACAGGAACAAGCTAGCAGTGTGCCCAGCAAGACTTTAAATAGAGTGACAGCATATGTTTATATGAGATTATATTATTCAATTCCAAGACAAGGTTTCTAAACTCAGAAATAAGTTTATCTAATGATAAGGATATCTAAGGATAACCTAGAAAGATAATCTAAGTTTGCTAGAATTTTATTATTTGGATAATTTGTAGTATAAAATTGGCACTATTCTTTCTTGGTGGTGTAAGACATCTTTTGGGATACTGTATATCACTAGCTTCAAATTACCACATAATTGGTATGTTGGTCACGTTGGCTTAGTTGGAAATTCTCTTTCCTATCTTATTTGAATCTCTTACTATTTTTGTATTTTAAGTAGTGTTTCAAAATCCATCAGGTATGCAACAGACTAATAAGCAAGCAAGCTCTGGCCACCTGCATTATGCATCTCTGAGAAAAGAGTTGCTAAATAGCATGAGATTTCATTTCAAAAAAATATCTTCTGGTAAATACATGAGACATTCATCATCCTCCATTTATAGATTATTATGTTTTTATTTAGTAAGTGTAGAATCATTTTGAGACTAACCACATTGTTTAGCTGTCAGTAATCTTCTGGATGTCTACATTAGAATTAGATTTGACTATGAGTGAGAGAAACCCAAAATAATACTGGCTGAAACAAGTTAGAAATTTATTTCTCTCTCATGTAAACATAAGCAGTCCCGGGCTGCATGGTAGTTCAGTCATCAGAGACCAAACCTCTTTTACTTTGCTGCTCTATCATCCTCAATATACAGGTTTCAACTCCTAGTTTAAGGTGGCTGCTCCAGCTCCAGCTTTCACATCCTCAGTCCAGTCAGCAGGAAAGAGGAAAAGGGAAAAGTGCACTCTGCTGGTATTTAAGGAAACTTTTCAGAAGTTGTAAATACCTTCCCATTCATCCGCACTTGGTCACATGGACACAACTAGTCAAAGGAAGGATTGGAAATGAAGCCTTTGTCCTAGGTGGCCATGAGATCAGCTAAAAATTGGGATCCTGTTTCTGAGAAGTAGGATACTGGAGGACTACTATCAGTGTGTACTACTTTTTGTCTTCCTGTCATTTAACTGTCTCAGGTAACTAGGTCCAAGACTGAAAAAATGGTGAAATGGTCCTACTGATGTCAAAATTATGCATTGAGATATTTTGACCCTTTCTTAATGTGTTAGCTAGTGTGAGACTATTTTCAAATTTTAGAAGCTATGTTGACTTTATGAATTGATTCCAAAATTAAAAAAAAATATATAAATGTTGTTGCAAATAATTTCTCATAAAGGAGCAATAAAAATATTAAGTGGCATATTTACAAATCATATATCTGGGAAGGGATTAATATCCAGAATATATAAAGAACTCCTTCAATTCAACAACAAGAAAAGCCAATTTAAAAATGAGCAAAAGACATTTATCTAAAGAAGAAGTACAGGGCACCTGGGTGGCTCAGTTGGTTAAGCATCTGCCTTTGGCTCAGGTCATGATCCCAGGGTCCTGGGATGGAGCCCTATGTTGGGCTCCCTGCTCAGTGGGGAGTCTGCTTCTCCTTCTCCTTCTCCCCCTCCCCCTACTATGCTCTCTCTCTCTCTCAAATAAATAAATAAAACCTTTAAAAAAAAAAGAAAAAGTACAAGTGGCCAGTGAGCACATGAAAAGATGTTCAACATTGCTCATCATTAAGGAAATGCAAATCAAAACCACTTTATATCCATTAGGATGCCTATAATATATAATACATACATAAAACAGTAAACAGAAAATAACAGGTGTTGACCACAATAAAAAATGGTTAAAACTTTTTGAAAATGTGGGTAGTTTTACATACATGAATTTATATAATCAGACTTGAAACCGATGCCAGAGAGGTTTTTTTTTTTTTTTAAGAATCTTGATCTTATTTTGAAATTCTATTAAAATATTTCAAAAACAGAAGTAGAGAGAATAACATATAAAGAAACTTCTAGTTCCCTTAACCCACCTGTAACACCTCAATTTATAATAAGACTGTTTTTGTGAAGGGTTATTCCACTGCTCTAATTGCTGAGTACCATTTGTAGGTACTATCCTAACTGCCATGATTTGAAAAGCCAACCATGAACTTTTCATATTTGTAAGCTTTTTATACAGAACACGTGTGTCTCAAGAAAAGCCTTAGAAAACCTGCCTTATCACAAACTCTGTGAAAGAGGCAGCACTGTATAGACCACAGGTGGAGACTTTTTCTGTAAAGAGCCAGACAATAAATATTTTAGGCTTTGTGGGTTACATTAGGCTTGTTGAATATTCTTAGTTTTTTCTTTTAAAATATCCCTATAAAAATTTAAAAACCTTCTCAGCTTGTGGGACCATACAAAAAAGAGCTGTTTCCAGACTTGGCCCAATGGCTGTAATTTATTGACCCCTAGTAGACCTTTGAAGCCCTTCTGGGGTCAACCCACGGCAGTGTGGCGGTGTGGGCAACTATACAATCATGCTTAGCCAGTCTTCAGCTTGGCTGGCAGCCTCTGTCTGGGCCCGACTCAAATAAGGTAGTTTCAAGTCTGATTATATCAATGCATGTGTTTGTTTAAAATACCCACTTAAAATTTTTTAAGCCATTTTTTATTGTGGTAAAATCGTATTGTGGTATTCACGGAAGTGGAATCCGACGGACCTGCCGGCAACTCTCAGAAGGAAGCATTTAGAAGGGAGAAACCCAGCAGAGACAGAACGGGTCCTAAGAGTGAGACACCTAGAATAGTCTCAGTTCCCATCCTAGTATTTACATACAAGACACCCCCTTTCCTTGAAGAAATGTAAGTGATATGTTCCTCGTAACCAAAAGAATCCAAAATGCTCTCATTTACTGCAAATGTCAGTTGGTACAAACACTTTGGAAGACAGTCCAGTAATATCTACTAAGTTGAATATGAGCACGTCAATGACCCAGCAATTTCATGGTTAGGTATTTTAACTAGAAAAATTCTTGTGCGTTTTTACCAGAAGATACATGTCCAAGAATGCTCACAGCAGACAATACGTGCCCACAGTGGATGCCGTGAACCTGGTCAAATCTCAGCTCCACCACTGACACGGGCGTGTGACCACAGACAAGTAGCTTATTGCTCTGTGCCTCATTTTCCTCATCTGTAGGAGGGGAGAATTATTTAATTATCACAAGGTTGTAGGGGTTCAATAAGTTAATTTACGTAAAATGCTGGGCTTATAGAAAATGCTCTATCAGTCTTAGCTGTTGTTGGAACTCATCGTTATAGCAGCATTGTTCGTTAATAGGAAAAACTGAAAACAAACAACACGTCCATCAAGAGAGGATGGATAACCAAAATGTGGTATATTCACACTATGGAATATTATACAGCCTAGGAGTGAAAAGAACGAACTAGAGCTATATATATCAACAGGTATAAATCTTAGAAACAATTTTAAGAGAAAAAGGCAGGCACAGAAAAACACAGATAGTATACCCCCATGTTACAAAATAAGCAAAATTCAACTTATTATGTAGAGACACTCACAAAAAATACACAGAGAAGCAAGGGAAAGGGATAGAAATGAAACTTAGGATAGTGGATAGGGAAATGGGACTGGGAAACACCTCCAGTGTTTTGTAAACAAAACGTGACATTTGTAAAAAAAAAAAAAAAAAAAGTTTATAAATTGAGTAGTAGGTTCCTGGGTGTTGGTCTTATTATGTTACAAATACGTAAAGATAAAATTTACATGGCTATGAACTGAACTTGTTGAAAATCAGGAAATAAGAATTAAAACAAAGGAAATCGTTAACATGCCGTATAGAGATTCATTAAGGAACTAAACTGGTTGAATAGAGTTTGCTCCAGAAAGTACTTTCTTGATAAAAATCTATCAGTGCAGGTATACTCCCGATTAAAATGTTTGCCTTCATAAATCCAAGGTAGCTTCAATCATCCTGTACATAGTTAATGATACAATAAGCCTTGATTTATATAATGAGATTTACATACTCAAAGGAAAAACAAGACTTCTGGGTGGGACTTCTGCAGGGAACAGGTGTCAGGAAAACCTAACTAGCCAAGGCATTATAAGGTAAAATAGCAAGAGAGTAATTCTCCTCTAGAGATAAGAGGGGTAGGGGAAAATACCAGGAAGTACCGCTATGTTATAAAAAAGAAGAGGGAATTCCAGTGTGAAGTGATCGTTTGGGTAGTAAGTTTGATTTACTTTCCCCAAGATTTAATTATACTGGTACACGGAGTTTAGGAGTGGACATATCTTTGGACAGCTTCACTTCCAAAAGCCACTGCATACTTAGCTAGTTTCCCAGGCAACAGCAGGTACACTGCCTTCTGGATATCTTCAGGGGTGAGGGTACGGCGATTTCTAAAACACATCAGGCTGCAGGCTTCCATAGAAATGCGCTCAAAGATGTCGTTGATCAGGGTGTTCATGATGTCCAAGGCGCGAGATGATATGCCCCTCTGGGGAGCCACTTCCTTTAGGACCCTGTTAATGTAGAGTGAATAATTTCTATGGCCAAAATCAGTGCTGGAATGTGATTTCTTTTTGGAGATTGGGTTTTGATGTCCTCTGGAGCACTTGTTCTTTTTGGTGATGGATCTGGCCATTGTAGATGTTGTTCTCCTTAACAGAGTGGAGAGGAGAAGGGCCTAAAGGTGGGGTGAGGGGAGCCCTCATATTTATATTGGCATGCCACAATCAGCCTTTTGGGGCTTCTCTTTGATTGGAGGTTACTCTTCCTATGTCACAATCATCTAGCAACAGCACTGATTTGTTGTTAAGGGAAAAATCTTGTTCTTGGCCAACCTAAAGCTTTCCTAAGAGGACAGAGTGTTGTAGAAGGATGGAGGTTGGCTTCAGGGCAGAAGAAAGGGTTCCTTTTTCCTACTTTATTTCTTGGCAGTTTGCAAGCATAACATACAGTATTTTCAGAATTGGACAAATCTCATCAAATTGGGGAGTTGGTAGCAGGAACACAAAGGGAAAAGTACCATAAGCCTTTTATGGGGGAATCTCTGTTTATAAAATTTTCGTAAGTTCATTTTATAAGCAAATGAACAATAAGCCATTAAACATCTTGAAGTGATTGTTTTATAATAAAAATAAATATGTATACCTAGTCTGCTTTTAAAAATTAATTTAAAAATGAATCCTACTTAAAATGAATCTGAACCCCCAACTCCTTATGAGCAACTAATGTCCAAAAGGAGAATAAAACAAAAACTGCCCAATTTTACTGTTTAAATTATTTTATGTGAACTCTGTGCATTAGGTTTTTATAATGATATTAATACCATTCTTGGATTACACAGTTGGCTTTTTACCTGATACTGTAGTTCTTCTGTCATTATTAACCAGAAGTGTAGGGTCACTCTTGCTCATGTGTTATGTTGATATTTGTGCTGAAAAAAAAAATCTCTATTACCTTCTTAATCAAATTCATCCCTGGATAAAATAAAAAATAAGCAGAAACAACTATAAAAATCGCAACTCCTAGGCATTTCAATAGTTCACCATTGCCATAGCTATTAATGCTACCATGAAAAATCCTTCCCTGTGAGTGGCTTCACAGATAAGATAGACTGAGCTGTGTGTCATTTCTGGGATGCTATTTCCTCCCCTTTTTCTGTCACTCAAGAAAGCTGATCTGAAATAAGGTGAGTAGGGAAAATGTTATTACAGGGAAAACTTCTAACAGGTTCTAATTTCTAAAGACAACAGGCATCATTTGTGAATGTATGTACTTTATTTATTATTAGCAACACACATCACACTGTGTGTCATACTGAGTTGGAGGTTGCTGCTTCCACGCATGCTTGGCGGTGATGGATCCTTAGTCAGCTCTTGCTAATTTTGCTTTCAGGATTTCTCTAGATATAATTACTTAGTTAGCTTAATTACAGCATAGCTTTATTTGTGATCATTTAGAAGAAGCTATCAGGTGGAGAATGTTCACTCCCTATTCTTCACGCACCCATGCTGAAGAGCCTTTACTAGTAGAGTGCTCCTGGCCTCTCTCTGCCCCTCACTTCCTCTTCCTTGGGACAACCGTCCCTGGAATCAGTGAGCTACTAGGGGGAAGGTGGGTAAGCCTATCTCAGCCCCTTCGGGACTCTTGTTGGGATCTGACTGTGGACAGCTCTGCTCCTGGGGCTGGATCACTTTCACTAGCCGGCCTTAACTCAGTGGGTCATTTTGCTTCATTCAGAGGTGCTATAAAAGAAAGCCTGTTGTTGCCCCACACATAAGGGCTATCCTCCAAAAGTTCATCAGTAATAAAGCTGACATTTTGATCCTTGTCTTTCTAATCCCTATGACTCTCAGTCGGTTCTGTGCCTGTGTGGGGAGAAGGGAGGGTGCAATACATTACAGAAGCTAAAAGAAAAAGGCTTTCAAGACAAAACAGCAAGCTGTATGCTAAAATACTGATGATCAGAAAGTTCCGAAAATGAGGAATACTGATTCTATAAAATTTCTAGCTACTTTAAGGTTAACCCCAATTCCCTTTTAAAATTTAATGAATCATTCTAAAATATGTATGAGCTCACCACTGATATGCTGGTTTTTCTTTTCCTTCTCTCTTCCTCCTCCAGACAGTCTGGAACAAGGGACAGATACTGTTTAGCATAATGACCTTCAGGAGATGCCTGTTGGATTATCAGTTTGGACAATGGAGCAAATCTGATTATTTTGCATCTATCTACCCTGGGAATGAGCACTGTGAAGCCCTCTATCTACCCCCTTCTCCTCTGCACTCCCCCTCAAGGTCGTTGCCTTAGAACAAAACCTGCTGTCCTTAACAGGAGACACAGGAGAGTGAAAGGAGTGATGACCAGTGTACCAGGGATCTGGGGTTTGTGGTCTCTGAGCCGCTCAAGTGTAGCTGGAATCTAAAATTAACAACCATTTCATGAATTTTTCCAGGCTCTTGTTTTATGCTTGATCACACTGTCTATTTGGGGCATGGCTTATATGTCTTCCATGAATAAGTATGAATACTACTGGGGTTACAACTGCTTATTCTTTCACTTATGGTTGAGGGTCTAGTAATGACTCAAGGTCATCATCAAGACTCTTAGTGATTATTCTATGATAGCTGTGGCAGTGGTGACATTAACTCAAAGCGAAAATACATGCACTGACAGGTATGAGTGTACTCTGGAAACATTTTTACAGTCACTGTATTAGTTTTCTACTGCTGCTGTAACAAATCACCACAAATTTAGTGGCTTAAAACAACAAAAATTATCTTACAATTCTAGTGGTGGGATCAGTCTGAATGGGTTTCACTGGGCTAAAATCAAGTGTCAGCAGGGTTGTATCCCTTCTGAAAGCTCTAGCGGAAAATCTGTTTCCTTACCTCTTCCAGCTTCTGGAGGCTACCTGTTTCTCTTGACTTTTCCTTTAACTTCAAAGCCAGTGATGGATGGTCAAGCTATCCTCATGCTGCATCACTGACACAGACTCCTGCCTCCCTCTTTCACTTATAGGGACCCTTACGATTACATTGGGTCCACCTGGATAATCCAGGATATTCTCCATATCTCAATATCCTTAGTTTCATCTGCACATTCCATTTTGCTAGATAAGAGAACATATTCACAGTCACAGGTTTGGGATATGCACAACTTTGAGGGGCATTATTCTGCCCACCATATAGCCACCATAAACAGAATGACAGTCAGAGAAGTTCTGAGTCAACCGTATAGAAGTTAGAGACGAATAACACCTTCCTTAGGAGACGGACCAAAAATATATTTTAAAAATACTTTCTGTATATGGGTTAACTTTCTTGTAATTTGCTTTTTTTCCCCCTAGAAATGGGAAGCTGTCTTGTATTTTTAATTTCTGTGCTTTGCCTCTATAGTCCCCAAAATATGCTGAATAATATCAGTTTTATCCTTGGAAGCAGGAGTCTATCTTGACGGTAGAGAGAGACAGATTTTTATTTCTTCCCCTTGTCATTCTCAAATCCCCTTCTCAATCTCTTCTCTCCTGCTTGCTTTCTCACAAGGATGGAATATTATTCAGCTGAAAAAAAAAAAATGAGATCTTGCCATTCGCAACAACATGGATGGACTAGAGTGTATTATGACAAGTGAAATAAGTCAGATAAAGACAAATATATAGTTTCACTTATAAGTGGAATCTAAAAAAACAAAACCAATAAACAAACAAACAAATAAAAAAACAGAAACAGACTAATAAATACAGAGACCTGGGGGTTGCCAGAAGGGAGGAGGTGGGGGATGGGTAAAACAGATGAAGGGGATTCAGAGGTACAAAGCTCCAGTTCCATCTACGGAGATGAATACTACAGCATAGGGAATATAGTCAATAATATTGTAATAACGTTGTATGGACACAGATGGGGACGACACTTATTGTGGTGAGCATTTTGTAATGTATAGAATTGTCAAATCACTATGTTGTACCCCTGAATCTAATAAAATACTGTATATCAATTATAAAAAAAGGCAGAGCAGTTTGGAGGAAGAGGGTAGAAGGGCACAGGTGAGTAGAGAGATGAGTGGAGGAGAAGAGGGTGATGCAAAGATTGGCTCCTGAGGGTGACCCATGTTCTCTGGTCACGGGACTCCAGGTTCAGAGATAGGAAGAGATGTAGAGTTTGGTGTAAACTTGTTTCTGTGCATTTAAATTGAGGCTAACTTTAGCCAAAAGCTTTTGCAGTGCTTGCACGGAACAGACCAGACAGAGCATAAGAGGGTGGAACCAGGGTGGGGCCCCCTTTGTTGTGGTGTCTTGCCTGTTTCATATTTCCATGTTTGGGGGGGAGTAAAGCAAACTTTCTTTACTGATTTGTTGACAATTCTGTGGCCTAGGTCATTTCTCTTTGACTTGATTCTACCTTTTTTGCTGGGTTCCCGAGGCTGACACCCCGAACCTCTCCAGTGCAGAGCCCTTGCCCAAATTATAGTTGGGTCACCTGTGTCCTGCTTTGGCTAATCTGAGAGCTGGGTCATTGTTCTCAGGTGACCTGAGAAAGAGTAATTAGATTAGCTTTGTGCAGAGTAAGAACATAAAGGAATTAGCCTTGAAAGTAAGTAGAAGGTTGTCAAATTCCTGATGAAGTTCCTGATGAGTCTGATGTTCTTTAGCAAAAACAAACAAACAAACAAACAAAAACATAAAATGTACTGGGACAACAGAGATAAGAAAAAATTTAATTTTGTTTTGAGTTTTGGTTCACACATTATAGTAAAACATCAATTAACTAAAAAGTAATTAAACACCTCCTGAATCAATAGATTATCATTGTAAAATGGATTTTCCTCGAACGGTAATTAGAGTAAGTGCTTGCGAAGCACATAGAATAGGAATAAAAGCTGCTCAAGGTCATCTGGCCAGGAAGTTAGGGAGCCAGGAGATTAATGGAGGCCATTTGGACATCCAGGCTGGGGCTCTTAACCACTAGACACACGGCCTCTCAGTAATTGGCCAAGGAGGGAGGCTGTTCCATGCTGGAGAAAAGGAATGAGCAACAACATGGAGGCAAGGAATCACAGCTCTGTTCAAGAACAGAGAAAACTGTTTTGCTCAGGCAGAGGGGTTATGTCTGAGTGCTGAGAGACAGAATGCTGGCTTAGTTTATAAAATGTCTGAAATTGTAGTCTAAAGTCTTAAAATTATTCTGTAAGTCTTTGAGAGTCCCAGAGAATTTGAAGCATGGAATAATTGATTCAAAGTGATGTTTTGAGAGAAGTGATCTGGTGCCGGGGTCAGGAGGGATTAGAACAAAGGAGATGAGAGAGCCCAGCACTGTTCCTGCTCAGTGGCCCAGGAGTGGGACAATAGAGGTCTGAACTGGGGGTAGTGGGAATGGGAAGAAGGAGCTGTTTTTGAGAGAACTGGTAAGATCTAATGATTGATTTACTACTCGGGAGAAAGGAGAAGGAAGCCTTGGATAGAACGCTGACCTTTCCTGAGCACTGACTATGTGTCTAGACATTGTTCTAAGTACTTCCCAGGTATTAACTCGGTGAGTTGTCACAACAACCATGTGACACAGATCCCATCAGCAGCAGCGTCTCCTTTGCACGTGGCGGGGAAACAAAGACACGGAGCCATGATGTAACTTGCCTCAGATCACACAGTAGGTGAGTAGCAGAAATGGGATTCAAACCCACGCATCTGGCTGCGGGCCCCATGCTTCTCCCTCACCGGCGTCCTGCTTCTCTTGTAATCTCTTCTGGGCACGGGGCCCTCCATGTGCGTGTTTGACCACTACATCTCTTGGCACCTTCTTGAGAGTCGAGGGGGGAAGTAAGCAGGAGAGTGGTACTTCCTGCCACACGGCTGTCAACCGGGCTGTTGCCAATAAGCAAGTGGAAGAACCAAGACTGGAACCCAGATGTTTTGACCCCATCTCCAGGGCTCCGGCCAAAGCCTCATCTCTATATTACGAGCAGAAAAAAAAACAAAAAAGTAAAGTTCGTTAACCAAAATAGTACAGTTGGAGCAATAGGGAAGATGTAATTTTAGAATTTAGGATAAAATGTAACATTAAGCACTCTCAGGAAGTTGCTTTTCTCACCTTACATTCCATAGAATCCCTGAAGCACTGGTATATCTGAAGGAGGAGTCATTCCTCTGCTCAACAAGGGAGAAGATCCTGATAGCCACCATATAGCTTTACATTCCAGACAGGTCAGAAAGAAAACACACACCTTCTCCTAGAGGGAAAGCATGATCGATTCTTAAATTGGGAAAAAGGGATTGTAGGAAGGAAACCTATACTCAGAGAATCCTAATAAAGTTTTAAAACCTTCTCTTCTTCAGTTGTCCTGTGACACCCTTTCGAGCTGGCTTACACATTAAGAAACCAGAAAGATAAATATCTTCAGCATCACAAAATTAGAGGCTGATAAGCATCATCAGAGAATCAGGTTCAGCATGAAACAGCTCAACCAGAAAGCTGGGACTGCATGGTATCTCTGTTTAAGTACATAAAATTGTTTCCCATTCTGCAGGATATAATAAATTCTTGACTTGGTTATACTCAAAGAAAAAGGACCCAGTGTTCCTGAATTTAATAAAATCCCCATACTCTAGTTCATTCTCTCTCCTGAGTCCAGTGAAAGAATACAAGTCTTTCAGCAACTCAGACTGAAGATGTTCATACCAACACCGGGTTCCAATGCTTTTGCTGCTGAGTTTTATTTTAGGACCAGCCTGCAGTGTAGTGAGGTCTGTAATCTCTTTAGGCAAGGCTGTGCCACTACAGATCTCTTGGAGGAATGACGGCATTAGCTGCATCTGTAATGTTTTATTTATTTTTAAAAACTTACTTATTTTAGAGAGAGAGTTAGCTTGCTCTGGAGTATGCTGGAAGCTGTCATCTGAGGATATGATCTCTCCATTCTGCTATGTCCTGCAATCCTAATATGTGATTCATGTCTGCAGAGTACTTTGTACTTTCCAGAATATCAGTTCAGGCATTAAAAGAATAATATTATACCCTGCAGTGGACCTGCTCAGGTTCCCGGGTGAGGTCCCATCTCTTGTCTCTCGTGGGAGAATGGATTGTGTTCCCATTTTCCCATGAGGCGGGTTTAGAAGACATCCTGCTTACATGGGTCTGTCTCAGAACCAGGGAATATTGTTACCAAGCGTCTCTGGCCAATGGAACACACCTTAGCAGCACTTACTGTTGCTTAGCTACACAGATGAGGGAAGTTGTGATGTAATTGCGGGCCCTCACATAACACTATCGTTCCTGAGTGATTGCTTCCAACAGAGCTGCAAATTCAGGAAATGTCTTGTCTTTATGGCATTTTATCTTCACTGTTGAGAATCAAATCATCTTGAGGAAGTCGAGGCCACAAAACAGAAAAGAACTTTTAAACACTATCTTCTTCCATTTCCCTAACAACCTTTGATGTAAGCAGAGTAACCCACCTGCTTTACAGATGAAATTTTACTCAGAGAATTTAGGCCCTTGGCTTCAAAGGTGCATACCCAGGGGTATGGTAAAGCTCAGTCTAGAACTTTCCACTGATTTTGCTGCTGCAACAAAGCATGTGTCCACCCTGTAGCCCTAGTGGATTTAGCAGGGTTCCCTTCACAGTTTCTTCCTGGAGTTTAGCAGGTCTTTGCTTCTTGTAAAGATCTGTGAAGTACCCCCAGTATATACTGCCTCATGGGAGTTGCTTGACTCTGTTTTCTGTATCATTCTTTCTAATGGCCACGAGTCTAGGAACAGGACTTGAAGAGATGTGGGCAGGGGGGATCCCATGGACCAGGGTGGGCTGTGAGGTATCATCTATATTTCCTGGTGCTGGTGGGGGCTTGTGTAAGGAAATATGGAATTATTCTCCCTCCCCACCCCTTCTAGCCCAAGCCTTTCATATGATGGACTACTTCAACCCAAGAATTGTAACCATTGACAAGCAGGATTTAAAAGCTCAGCTGCTTTCAGTACAACTAAAAGAATATTTTTCAGGAACTTGGGATTAGGGAAGGGGTTACAATCAAGATGCAAAGCACAAATTATAAAGGAAAAGGTTGACCTTTTTGCCTATATTAGACTTAAGGCAATTATATGATAAATGACACTGTAAAAATTAAATGACAAACTACAGACCGGGAGAAGGTATTTGTGAAGTATATAAAATAAGTATTGAGAATATGTGACAAAAAACCCCCCAAACTCCTGTAAATCACTATTTTAAATGATAACCTACTGGATAAATGGGCAAATTATATGATCAGGCAACTCACAGAAGAAGAGATTCCCAAAAGGTAATGAGCATAAAAAAGATGATGCTCAACTTCCACAGTAGTTAGGGCAAGGCAAATTAAAATCACAGAATTTATTTCACACCCACCGATTCACAAAAATGAATTACCCTGGTAACAGTAATTGTTGGCAAGAACGTAAGGAAATAGTTGTTGTTATGATTATTTACATTTTAAGTGGAAGTGTAAATTGCTAGGCTCACCTCCGGTGGTGACTTTGGCCATAGCTGGTATGTGGGAAGATGTCCATGTCCTACAATATGGTACCCACTATGGTATAGCTCCTCTAGAGAAGTGCATGCTCACATGCATCAGGAGACAAGTGCATGGATGTCCTGTGGAGCAATGCTTGAACAGAAAAAAAAGTGGAAACAAGCTGTCCCTCAGTAGGGAAATGGCTGAATAAACTATGGTTTTTCGTACGGTGGAAGAATCGGAAGCAATTGTAACAAATGAACTGGAGTCTCTATGCACAAAACTTAAATACTGGTGAGAAAAAAGCAAGTTGTGAGATGATATATAAAAACTGAAGCATAAAACAATAGCATAGATCATTTATAGATTTAGACATATGGAGCACAAATATGAAAAATACATGGGAAGGATT
The DNA here is from genome assembly GCF_004348235.1 of Phoca vitulina. Taxonomy (NCBI): domain Eukaryota; kingdom Metazoa; phylum Chordata; class Mammalia; order Carnivora; family Phocidae; genus Phoca; species Phoca vitulina. The sequence continues at coordinate 54,393,852 of NW_022589709.1, forward strand.
CCTACTGCCCAGTAGTAGTTACCTCCCGCCGGGAGAGAAAAAGGGATGGACTCTGCTCTGGGCCCCTGGAAACAAGCCTTGGAAATCCCTTTCACAAAGATGGCACCAAAGGCTAAGAAGGAAGCCCCTGCCCCTCCCAAAGCTGAAGCCAAAGCAAAGGCTTTGAAGGCCAAAAATTGGTGCTGAAAGGCGCCATAGTCACACAAAAAAAGAAGATCTGCACGTCACCTAAATTCCGACGACCCAAGACACTGCGTCTCCGAAGGCAGCCCAAATATCCTTGAAAGAGCGCCCCCAGGAGAAATAAGCTTGATCATTATGCCATCAAGTCCCCCTCCCCCCCACTGAGTCAGCCATGAAGGAAACAGAAGACAACAACACACTTGGGTTCATTGTGGATGTTAAGGCCAACAAGCACCAGATCAAACAAGCTGTGAAGAAGCTCTACGACATGGACATGGCCAAGGTCAACACCTTGATCAGGCCTGATGGAAAGAAGGCGGCATATGTTCAACTGTCTCCTGACTGATGCTTTGGATGTTGCCAATAAAATTGAGATCATCTAAACTGAGTCCAGCTGGCTAAATCTAAATATAAATTTTTTCACCATAAAAAAAAAAAAAAGAAAAGAAAAAGGGATGGAGAAGGATCAGAGTGGGGCTTTAGCTGCATCTGTAATGTTTTATTTAATTACTTTTAAAAAGAGAAATCTAACGCAAATATGGCAAAATGTTACGGGTATCTGTTACATTATTTTCTTTTTTAAAAACTTACTTATTTTAGAGAGAGAGTAAGCATGTGGGTGGGGGGAGGGGCAGAGGAGAGGAGAGAGAAAGAATCCTAAAGCAGAATCCCTGCTGAGCATGGAGCCTGCCATGGGGCTGGATCTCATGACCCTGAGGTCAGGAATTGAGCTGAAATCAAGAGTCGGCCACCCAACGGACTGAGCCACCCAGGCACCCTGTTATATTATTTTCTTTTTCTTTTTGATATTTAATAATTAAAATATCTCAGATGAGACGTTTGGCTTTATGTCTGAAGATGCCTTGTGCCAAGACAAAATTTAAGTGGCTCACTATTACTTAACCATGTGTACTATAGAGCAGACAGTAAAAATTACAAGGGGGTGCACAAACACAGGAACCCAAAGATCTGAGGGTGTCTTCATGATGGAATGTTAGAAGCTAAATGTTAAGACATTTACCTAATGTTGCTTAATACTGAACTGTAAGTGACTTGATAAAAAAGAATGTCTCTGTATTCCCTACTGCTCTTATCACAGTGCCTTTTATAGAATATTGGTCCAAAAAATATGTATTGAATAGAATGAATAAATAAAAGAATAGATGGATATTCTTTTGGAATACAATGACTATTTTAGACCTGGTCACAGTTTGCTTGTCTCACAGCAGCTTCATTTACAATAAAAATTTTGGGGTTTATCTTTCCCTATTTCGTATATTACAAGTGTTAATATAAATGGAGGTAACTATTTTATCCCATGTAAATCTCCAATATAAACTCATATTTTTCTTCATGATGTGGTTGTTGATTTCTTTAGAAACCAGTAGCATGTCAGAGCAGAGTAATTCTACATGGAAAAATAAGATAAAGTTCTAGAAGGAAAAGATACTATAAGGATCTCAATTTTCTCAGCTATACCTTAAATAGAAAATAAATATGGACTCATAGTACCCATGAATTAATAGCAAAATAATTTCCTGGGGACTAGGAGAAAGTGCTCTTTGCAGGGGTTGACCACCATCTTCTTGGAGCAGCTCCTACTGGAGGTGTCCAGGGTCCTCGGACACAGTGACTTTGAGTAATGAGGTCATGTCAATTTTTTTATTGAGGAAAAATCACCAAAATTGATGAATAATTCATGTTAGCAAAATAGGAACAAATTATTGAGTGCTTACCGTGTGCTAAGCACCATGCTAAATGCTCATTTTTCTATTTTAGCCTCTTAACAGCTCTATGAGGAAGGTATTAGTGATTTCATGGTTATCCTTATAATTGTGTTCATTCATTTGCATTCTGATATACTTCCTTGAATGAGAAAAAAATAGAATGGTGCTCCAGATTTTCTGTTAGCAGTTACCCAGAAGTTCAGGCACTCATGTGGGAGGATGGTGGCCTTGTGAATAGCAACTATGTATATCTTGGTGGGAAAAAAAATTAAGAATGGCTAGGCTAAAGCTAGAAATTTAACTGTGGGTAGAATTTCCTACCACTGGGGGAAATACTGGGTAGCACATTCATATATTTTTTTATTTTTGAAATAATGTGTTTAATTTAGGGTACATTAAAAAATTGTGACCAGCATATAAAGCCCTAATTTCTCATTACATAGCAGTAGTATAAGCAAAAAACCAGAGGTGATTTACTTAATGACAACATAATATAACATAATGAATATGAATACTGAATAAGGAACAGGAACAGGCATTATGAAGATAAGACAAAACCTTGAAGATGATATGTGAGCAACTGGCATTGGGGAGACAGGGTCCCTGCTGGGCCTGAGGTCTACAGCTAAGGCCAGAGGTATGTGCTGGTCTAGGTCAGTGATTGTTGGATTAGTACTCACCTGCTCAGACCCTAGCAATCTTCTTGCGACTTTAGTTATTCCTGATTGGAGTGTTCAAGAATGAAGTAAAGTTAAATCTGAATCAGACAACCAGGACCCTGATAGATCAGTTCTCCCTCTTCAGGACTGGCAGTCACAGATACTCAGGCAGAATTATGGGGCTCTCTGCCCTGCAGCCTTTTTATGGGTGAAAGTCCAAGGGCTCTTTTCAGCCAACTTTGTCTGGTGGAGGCAGGAATCAGTCCATTTCTCTTTAGTGTTGCTGGTGTTTCTACGACCCCTATTTTATTTTATTGCAGTGGTTTTCTTTACTTCTCAGAGTTGAAATTTGTTCAGGGGCTCTGTATCCAGTACTATCTTTGTGCCAGGCACAGGGCAGACCAGGGATCCAGAGAGAAATATAGGCTCTTGCCCTTGGAGATCTATGGGAAATTTTTTTTTTTAAAGATTTATTTATTTGATAGAGAGAGACACAGTGAGAGAGGGAATACAAGCAGGGGAAGTGGGAGAGGGAGAAGCAGGCTTCCCGTGGAGCAGGGAGCCCGATGTGGGACTCGATCCCAGGACCCTGGGATCATGACCTGAGCCGAAGGCAGATGCTTAATGACTGAGTCACCCAGGCACCCCATGGGAAATATTTTTAAGGAGAATTCAAGATGCTAGTCAGGGAGGTGGACTAGATTTAGAAGCTGATTCAGGACAGATAAACTCAGAAAACAGCAAAGACTTCTAAGAGAATCTCCTTATATTATGCCATGATAAAGGACTTGGATTGGAGAAAACTTCACACAGAATCATGGTTGCATATGGATGGAGATACCTTTTGAAAGCTCAGGTATCCAGGTTTGCCCTTAAGCCACTACTGAAAGACAGTGGCTACCCTTATTAATTCCTAACATCCTCAGAGATGGAGTTTCCACATTTTTCTCCCAATACTTATAAGCGGATATTTTCTAACGTCTCTCCTAAATCCCTCCTATTGAAAGTTAAGCCCACCCTCTCCTGAACAACAGCTGTCTGCTGTTTCTTTCAATATCATGAATGATTGGAAAGAATTTTTTCCAAGTCTGCCCTCCGCATCCCTAAATCTGTACTCCACTCCAAATTCTGCTATTCTCAGCACCTCTGGCCATGATTTCTATCATCCTGGCTCTTCCTTGTATTTTTTTTTTTAAGCTCCCAAACAGCTACACATCATCTTCAGTGTTTCCTTCTAACTATGTGAACATACATCTCTTTTGGTTTATTGTCCCTTCTCTCATATTTCAAATTTCTAAGGTCTTACATTCTCCCTTCTTATATTTTTTGCTTCTTCAAATCTTCCTTCTTCTTCAAATTCTAAATTTAAATTTTATTTCAAGTCCAAGCTTTTTTTTTTTCTTCTTTTTTTTACCTTTTAGTTGGATTTAATTTTCTTCTCAGGGAATCAGTATTATCCCTTTTTCACGTATGCACCTGGGCAAGAAAAGTGATCCCAGTGGTTTAAAGTAGGTTTTCCTGGGTCCTGAGGACTGGAGTCACACCATTCAGTGTGTGAGAACCAAAGGGAGAAAATTATCATTCTCCTACTTCGAGTGCTTTTTGGAGCGGTAATTTCCAGGACGTGGATCTTTAGAGGTGCCGTAATGCCATTGCTAGCAGGGAAGGAGCAGATGGAAAATAAATATACTCAAGGGTTTGGAAGCTATTACTGATGCTGGAGGCAAGTAGTCAGGCAACAAGAAGTAAATAGAGCAGAACAGTAGGAAAAAGATATTTACCTTTGGTCCCTTGAGCAACATGAGTCAGGAGCTAGGGGAGAATTGTCCCAGGGCTTCTGCATGCAGCAGCTTTAATAGGTGGCTTGTAGAATCTTCTAACCATATAGCGATTGACTCCGAGCAGCTGCATCTTACAGACCTGAAAATAGCCTGAAAACGAGTCTTCTCTGTCCCAAGAGCTGCATAAGGCAGAGCTGGTGAGAAAGATGACAGCTGGACATCAGTGATATTTGAACAGCTCTTTACAGAATGTTTTCCACGCCCATCGTTGGAAGAGGGCCACACAACAACCCCATGAGGGACAAGGGGCAGATATCACTAATACTCTGTTACACAGAAAGTGAGCTCAAGGGGCTTAAATAAATTGCCCAAGCCATGTACTTACTTGTAATGTTATCCCATGCTTCCCAGGGCACAAGAGCTTGAGGGGAGAACCTAATAATAGTTTTTAAGCAGTATTAATTTAATCTTTACTCACCACCTTTTGGGGATTCCTGGTTTCCTAAAATGTAATAATAACAATAGCAATTATAATAAAAACATAGCTACCATTGTTTAAACACTTACCACATGCTTTTCACTTATTTTTATTTTTTATTTCTTAAGATTTTTAAAATTTTTGAGTAATCTCTACACCCAACATGGGGCTCTAACTTAACAACCCTGAGATCAAGAATCACACATTCTACCAACTGAGCCAGCCAGGCACCCCAACCACATGCTTTTTAAGCCTCATAGCAATCCTAACACCTAACGGTGAGAATATTATCCCTATTTAACAATGAAAAAATGAGGTCCAGAGACGTTTAGTAATTTGCTCAAGATAACATAGTTAATAATTGGCTGTTTTAGGATTACAACCAAGGTATAATTCCAGAGTCACACATTTGCATCCAGAAAAATTCAGGGACTAATTTAAGGAGTCCCCAGGAATGTCCTCTTGTGCTCCTAAGCATAGCCCTACTGGCTACCAAAGCATTTCCTCTCCCAGATGGTGGCCCCTTGGGGCTGCTCTGACTCTTGGCCTTGGCTGGTGTGGGTCTCTGTCCATGGTGGTTCTGGCTGCTTCATCCCTGTCCCTGTTTCTCCAGCAGCCACTCCAGTAAAGAGGGCCCAGTATGAACTATTCCTCAAGCAGCATGGTTGGTTTCTTACAGAGATTTCAGCAATAAAACCCTTTATCTCTCTTCTAAAGAACTTGGGCATGGATCCAGAGAGGCAGGGCCAAATGGCTCTGATTAGCATGTCCTTTGCTCTGATCAACATAGCTCTTCCCTTTGAATAGCTGCTTCTCATCTTTACACAGATCATGTTCCCCAAATCTCCCATCCCTTAGCATACACCTTTGCCTTTCATGAAAATAGGGCCCAGTGGGGCAATCACACATGGCCAAGTAGGCAGACCTCTTACAGTTAGTACTTAGACTGTTAAATGTGAAGCCCCACTACACCCATTATTATGACGATTCTTATTATTCATGTACCAGATTCTCTCCCATTAAGTTGTGTTTGTGATTATTTTTAGGCAGCTCAACCTTGCATTCAGCAGAGCACCTGATATGTAGTTTATATGTATAAATGAATTAGTGGATGTAGGTCAACAAAACCAAGTGGTTCCTCATTAGTGCTGATTTCAGATTAGACTCCTACCAGAATCCTTACATCAGCCCACCTCATTTGTGCGTCAGGGTATTTACACTTGTTCCCTTTCACCAGAATATTCTTCTCTGGAGTTTTGCATGGTGTCCTCTCTCACTTCATTCAAATTCAATGTAACCTTCTCAGAGAGGTCTTCCTTGACAACTCAATTTAAAATTGAAATTCTCTAACCCCTTACTCTGATTTTGTTTTTCTCAGTAGAACTCTTTTATGTTGGTTTATTGTCTATTTTACCTACTGAGTTCCATGAAGGTTGAGACCTTTGTTTTGTTCCTTATTATATCTTCATGGCCTTAAAAAGTCACTGGCAGATAGCAGGAACTCAGTAAATATTTTCTGAATAGGTGAATTAAACTGAGACAGGCTTCCCACGAGGGGTGTGCAGCCACACGCAGAGGCTTCCTTCCTGTTTGTTAGGCACCACTCTAGAGAAGACGTTCAAAGCTCAACAGTCTGGTAACATTTAAAAGGTTGACTTCTCAAATAAGTTAATTGTTTATTGATCTCTTCTTGTTGCTCCTTGAAAATGTGTATCAAGATCTATAAAACTCTTAGTGCAGAGTCCATTATTTCCTGGTGTTTACAGCTGGACAATTTCATGATGAATGACAAGATGAAATCTTGTTTATCTGCCATCATTGAGGAAAAAGTAGATGTTTATGTAATGTAAGTTTATTTTTAAATACCTTAACTAAAAAAAAAAAAAGCTATTTTGCTGATATTATAATATTTAACTACTTTTTGGACCTTTGTTTCTGCCCATAATGGAGTAATAATGAATAGATTTACCTTCTTGCCTGAAATAAGTGAAAAGCAGGACAAAATATAAGAAATAATGGTTATCAAGATATTGGACATTAGATAGTGAAAAACAGTGATCTATGAGAGATGCTACACAAGCAACATGAGTCCTATAATTGGCCCAAACTCACTGTCTTGAGAGAGTTTCTAGGTTATGGTGCAGGGAGAGGAACCCAGGCCAGAGCTCAGCAGTCTCCTTGAGTATAAGGGGCTGAAGCCAGAAGTCCAGGCAGGCCAGATGGTTAAGAATTCATGGGACAGAGCACCAGACAGGAGAGAGATGCACACAGAAATTCAGAGGTCTGCTCAGGGTCCCCTTGAGGATTCATCTGAGTACTGACCCACTCATGCAGATATACAAAACAATTGCAATGGAGGGAAGAATCACTCAAAACAGGTAGAAGGAACAATCTCTCTGGCTCACCCACCACAGGGAATAGTGCCTTTTTTCACCAGGAGGGGTAGAAAATGTAATTCCTGGGTCATCAGGTGAAGTGCTCAGAAGCATTTCTCTCAGTAGCAGAACAAAATTAGTTTTATTCTAAATGCTGGTCTGGTCCTGCATAATAATGCATCAAAGTAAGACCTGGAGTGTACAAGCAACTTGACTGCACTCCAGAACAAAGGTAAACAACCTGGTAAATACTTGGCATCTGGTAACAAGACCAGCAAAGAAACAGGGAAATACAACTCATAATAACGATAAAAAATTTATCAATAGAAATAAACCAAAAAATGACATAAATGATGGAATTAGTAGAAAAGGACATTAAAACAGCAATAGCTATGATTCAACATATTAAGTAGAGACATGAAGTATATTTAAAAAGACCCAAATTGAAATTCTAGAGATGAAACCAACAATAAAATGAAAACCACACTAGATGATATTAATGGCAGATTAGATATTACAGAAGAGTAGTGAATTTGAAGGCATAACAATAAGAACTATTCAAACAGAGAGGGAAAAAATAGACAAATCTACAGTATAATTGGAGGTTGCAACAGCTGTCTCTAAAAATTGCTAGAATAAGTAGACCAAAATTCAGTAAAAATATAGAAGACTTCAATAACACTATCTACCAACTTGGCCTAATTGATATTTATAGAACATTCCTGTTAATAACAGCAAAATATACATCATTTTTAAGAGCACAGAAAACATTTACCAAGACAGACCATATAACAAATCTCAATATATTTAAAATAATTTGAGTCACATAAAAGATGTTCTCTGACCACAAGTGATTTAAATTAGAAATCAACAGAATTGTATCTCTAAAATCTCCAAACTTTTAGAAAATAAAGAAGCATAATTCTAATTAACCTAGGAGTTCAAGAAGAAATTAAAAAAGGAACTACAAAGTATTTTGAACTGAAGAAAATGAAGACACAACATATCAAAATTTGTGGGATGCAGTTTAAGCAGGATTAAGAAGGAAACTTATAGCACTAATTAACTATGTAGAACAGAAGAAAGGTCTCAGATCAATGACCTTAGTTTCTACTTTAAGAAACTTGTAAAAGAAGAGTAAATTAAACCTAAATAGGTAGAATAAGGAAATAATAATGATCAGATTACAATTCAGAGACACAGAAAAGAGAAAAACAATAGAGAAAAAATTAATGAGGTAAAAAACTGATTGAGATCAATAAAATTGATAACCATCTAGCCAGAGTGATCAAGACTGAGAGAGGTGATATCACTACAGACTGTAGAAACAGTCAAAGGATAAGGGAGAAGCAGGAACAGCTTTTTGACAAGAAAGTCAACAACTTAGATTAAATGGACACATTTCTTGAAAGATACAAATTACCAAAGTTCCCCCAAGAAAACAATAGATAACCTAAATATCCCTATAAGCTACTAAATTCAGGTTCATAGTACATACATCTCACAAAGAAAAATCCAGGCCCAGATAACTTCACTGGTAAATTCTACCAGTTCTACATTTCAGAAAGAATCTAATTCTACACAAACTCTTCCAGAAAATTGAAAAGGAGAGAACATTTCCACTCATTTCATGGGGCCAGCACTACTCTGACACCAAAACCTAACAAAAATATTACAAGAAAAAAATATCACAAACCTAAGGTCTGGCTCCTGGCTAAAATTCTATGTGTGATCTTCCAGGTCTGACCATAGGTAATTACAAAGGCTTAACCTAGTAGGTGTCATGGGAACAAACTGCCACCTCCACAGCAGACTCACATGGTAGTCCCTGAAGGAAGTTGCAGTCAAGGCCTCAGTCTCCCCTGGCTGGCCACGCTCTTATGCATAGATACATTCCTAGCCCAGGTGCCTCCACTTAGGACCTCGTTACTGGAAGCCTTTGGCCAAGGCCTTCTTCAGGCATCTCTGCCAACATCTCTCTTTTTACTGGAATGGAAAGAGGAAGGGGGAGGGCTTAAAGACATTTTTCTCCACTCTGACTTAATGCTCAGTACTTTTCCATTCCTGGCCCTTTCCTCCGCCCTCAGCCCCACTCTCTGGGTCCACAAAATGGCAGGAGTCTTTTGAATGGGGCTCCCTCAGCAGTGAGACCGTTCCCCCAAACTGTGCTGTATATCTGACCCTCACTGGCTTTGTTCCTGGGAAAAAAGGTGGAACAGAGAAGGAGGTGGCGTTTTCTCCTGTTTAGCCTTTTGCTTATACTGTCACAGTAATTGATTACAGGCTTGACTATTACTTTCATTCTGGCTTTTCTTAGTTGACACCTGGCAGCTAAGCTCCTTCCAGTTCAGCTCAGCTATTAAACTAATATCCTTCTTGAACATAGATGCAAATTCTTCACAGAATTTTAGCAAATCAAACCCTACAATATAAAAAAAGAGTATATGTTATATCAAGTGAGGTTTTTCCCCAGGAAGGCAAAGCAAGCTTAACATCTGAACATTAATATAATCAATATATCTCACTATATTAACAAACTTAAAAATAACCCTACGATCATTTCAAAAGATGCAGAAAAATCTTTGACAAGTTCAGTGTCCATTCCTGATTTAAACAACAACAACAACAACAACAAACCTGTTAGCAAACTAGGAAAAGAAGGGAACTTCCTCAACCTAATTAAGGGCATTTATCAGCAACATAGAGCTAACATCATACTTAAAGACAAAATTCTTTATTTCTAAGATCAGGAACAAAACAAAGTTTGTTTGTTTGTTTGTTTTATCACACTTCTATTCAACTGGATGTTTCAGTCAGTGAATAAGGCAAGAAAAAGAAAGAAAAAGCATCTAGATTAGAAAAGAAGTGAAACTGTCTTTATTCACAGATCACCTATGTTTTATGGAAAATCCTACGGACCATACAAAAAAGCTGCTAAAACTAGTAAGTGAGTTACAGCATCAACATACAAATAGAACTATATTTCTATATACCAGCAACAAGCAATGTGAAATTGAATAAAAAAATGCCATTTACAATAGCATATTAAATATTTAGGGATAAATCTGACAAAAGATGAGTGAAGCCTCTACATTAAAAACTACAAAATACTGATGAGAAAGATTAAAGATGACTTGAGCAATGGAGAGATATAATGTCTTCATGGATTGGAAGACTCAAAATTTTAAAAACTTCAATTCTCCCCAAATTGACTCATAGATTCAATGCAATCCAAATCCAAATTTCTGTGGGTTTTAAATAGAAATTGATAAATAGAAATTGATAAGTTCTGAAATTGATATGAAAATGCAAAGGGACTAGAATAGGCAAACAACCTCCAAAAGAACAAAGTTGGAAGCTAATGCTACCTCATTTTAAGACTTACTGTACAACTACACTAATCAAGTCAATGTGGTATTGACATAAAAATGGACAAATAAATCAATGGAACAGAATAGAAAATGCAAACTAATCTACAGAGTCAACTGATTTTTGACAAGGTAGCAAAGACAATTCAATGGAGAAAGGAACTCCTTTTAACAAATGATGCTGTTACAATAGGATATAAAAAAAAAAAAGCCCCTCACATCATATACAAAAGTTAATTCAATTACTTGGATCGAAATGGACAACAGACATTAATGTAAAACCTAAAACTAAAAAACTTCTAGAAGAAAACATTGGAGAAAAATCTGGCCTTAAATTAGGTAGGCAAAGACTTCTCAGATATAACATCAAAAACATGATTCATAAAAGAGCAAATTAAAATGGACTCCATCACAAGTAAGAACTTCTGCTCTTCAAAAGATGATGTAAAGAGAATGAAAAGACAAACCACAGATTGGGGGAAAATATTTGCAACTTATTTATCTGATGAAGGATTTGTATGTATCAAGAATGTACAGATGGTCCCAGACTTAGGATGGTTTGAATTTCAGTTTTTTGACTTTATGATGAGATGCTTATGAAAGAGATATGCATTTAGCAGAGACTGCACTTCAGATTTTGGTTTTGATCTTTTCCTGGCTAGCAATGATACTCACTCATGATGCTGGGCAGTGCAGTGAGCTGCAGCTCTGTCAGTCATAGGATCACGAGGGTCAACAATTGATAAGCTTACAACCATTCTGTACCCACACAACCATTCCGTTTTTCACTTTCAATACAGCACTTAATAAAGTGCAGGTGATTGAACACTTTATTATAAAATAGTCTTTGTGTTTGATGATTTTGCTCAACTGAAGGCTAATATAAATATTCTGAGACTGTTTAGGGTAGCTAGGCTAAACTATGGTCTGTATTAAACATACTTTCACTTTAACAGTATTTTCAACTTAGGATGGGTTTATCAGAACATAACCAACCCCATTGTAAGTTGAGGAAGATCTGTATAAAGAACTCTCCTAACTTAATGATAAGAAAAACTTAATAATAAGAAAACAAACAACCCAATTAAAGTGAGTAAAAGATTTGGACAGATGTTTCACCAACAAAGATTTATGGATGACAAATAAGCACCTGACAATATGCTCAACACTATTAGTTATTAAGAAAATAAAAATTAAAATTACATTGAGATACCATTCATTACACACTTTATTAGAGTGCCTAAATTTAAAATGACCAATTCTACCATGTGTTGGTATGAATGTGGAACAACCGTAACTCTCATGTACTGCTGGTAGAAATGTAAAATGGTACAACCATTTATTTATTTATTTTTAAAGATTTTATTTATTTATTTGAGAGAGAGAATGAGAGAGAGAGAGCACATGAAAGGGGGGAGGGTCAGAGGGAGACGCAGACTCCCCGCTGAGCAGGGAGCCCGATGGAGGACTCAATCCTGGGACTCCAGGATCATGGCCTGAGCCGAAGGCAGTCGCTTAACCAACTGAGCCACCCAGGCACCCTGGTAAAACCATTAAAAAAAAAAAACAATTTGGTACTTTCTTAAAATGTTAAACATATACCTACTGTATGATTCAGTCATTCCAATCTTAGGTACTAACACAAGAGATGTAAAATCATATGTTCATACAAAGACTTATACATAAATGTATATTTTTATTTTTAATAGCCTCAACTGGAAACAACTTAAATATTCATCGACAAGTGAAAAAACAAAAAAACTGTGGTATATTCCTATAATGGAATTCTATTCAGCAATTTTATTTATTATTTATTATTATTATTTTTTTAAAATTTAATTCAGCAATTTTAAAAGAATGAACTATTGATACACACAAATATATGAATTTCAAAATAATTATGCTGAGTGAAAGAAGCCAAACAAAAAAGGGCATATGATGTATGGTTTCATTTATATAAAATTATAGAAAATGCAAACTAATCTACAGTAATAGAAAGCAGATCTGTAGTTGCCTAGGGATTGGTTGTGGGGACAGAGATACAGGAGGGTGGAATTCTAAGGGGCATGCTTAATCTTTCAGAGTTAATGAGTATTTTCATCACTTTAATTGTAATGGTTTCACAGATATATACTTATATCAAAACTCCCAAAGTGTACACTTTAAATATGTGTGTTTTATTATATATAAATTATACCTCGATAAAGTTGTTAAAAATATGTAAGAGTTTTTTCATGAAAATCTTTCAGAAAAGAATTTCCTTTATCTTGCATTTCTTTAAAGAGCTAAATGAATATGATTAATACCTTCTGAGTGACTCTGAGGTCATCATTATGAATGTGAATTATTATTAGGCAGCCTCAAAAATGAACTCAGACAAACATAAATGATTGGGCCTGTAGCTGGCATTTGGTCTGTTCTTCAAGTTTTTCTGGCCCCTCTTTCTGCTGTCAGCTTCCAAGGCCTCCTGTCAACAGCACATCCTCCTCTGCTCTGAAACCTTATTTGACGCACCATTGGCCTCAGGTGTGTTGCCAAACTTCACCAGCAAAGAGCTCACAGACCATCTCAGGGTAGGCTCTCATTCTTCACTTCCCACTACAAATAAGCTTTCACTCACTCAACCTCCTTGGGTTACACCCAGCCTTCTCTCCTTCATTTTCGAAGTGAATTCCAGCTGGTGGGCTATGTATTATTAGCTTTCAAAGGCTTGGCCAGTAAGCATTGTCTGTTTAGTAAATGAATGAATGAAAAAAGTGATTAAATAGTTCTATAACCTGAGCTACACTATCTTCTTTCTTGTCCCTATATTTGAGTTGCTGATCTTTTGATGCTATTTTTTAGAGTGCTGCCGTGTGGGATCTCACTATTGCTCATGGTGATGGGGACATTAAAGACCAGGGCTCTAAGATGTTAGTCACATTACATTGTAAGCACCTAAGTCACAGAGATGAAAGGAACAGCCTCATGATTGCTGTGGAAAATGACATGAACTTTGCTTTGTTGTCAGCTCTAGGCATATGAAAATTGGAATAATTTTTGTTTGCCAAGCAGAGAGCTAGATATTTTCAGATTACTTTTTCTTCTGTTCATTATCCTAAAAGTTCTAAGTTATTTCTGGCTCCTCTTTTATCATTTACTTTGAATGCAGTAAGGCTTTCTCTGCAGGTTTGTTGACAGCTTCTCATTGAACTTTTCTGAGAGCAAGCATGTTAATGGCATATTTAATGTCAGTATAAGCCATTGATTTGGGTTTGTGATATTTGCTGGAACATTGTGTCCTGAATAAAACATAAAAACACACTAAAATGTAACCTCAGAAATGGAATATTTAAATAGTCATGAATGAGAAAGCATAATCCAATTATTTTTTCCCCTGGAGTATATACAGAATGTAGAAATTTAAATCTATTGGATCAGGACTTGATTTTAAGAAGTGTTATGTTTCAGGAAAATTCCTTTTAAGAACAAAGAGAGAATATAAATGAAGACATTTGAAAAGTTCCTTGCTAAAACAGCTATAAAAGGTATAACATATATGATAGTAAAAGTCATTTATTGGCATTTATCATTGAAATGAATTTAGAAATGAATTGCTTTAATATAGGTAAATTTGGTATTGCCGCTTGTCTAATAAAAATACACTGAAATAATAAATCCTCTGAGGCTGATGGCTTATTTAATCTTTATCTGCATCGTTGAAAATTATGATTCTGCTATTGTAGTCTTTCATTTACCTTGAAGATCTGTGTTCGGAAATCTTAATTTGTTGGGGAGCTTGGGAAGATAGTGGAATAGGAGGACCCTGAGCTCTCCCCATCTCATGTTTACAACTAGAGCTCACCCACATCCAAGTCAATAAACCTAAGAGCAATCCAAAGACTGGCAGAACAAACTACACAACTAAATACAGAGGAGAAGCTGCTTCTGAAAGATTGGGAAGGTCAGAAAAGTGGAGGGAGGCTGCCTGCAGGAGGGAGGGAGCTGTACACATGGAGAGGGCAGAGAAACAGGCCCTTGCACCAGGGAGCTCACACGGAGAAGACTAATCCTCATAACATTTGGCTTTATTTTATTATTTTTTATAAAGATTTTATTTGTTTATTTGAGAAAGAGAGCGAGCGAGCGAGAGAAAGATCAATGAGAGGGGTGAGGGGCAGAGGGAGAAGAAGGCTCTCTGATGAGCAGGGAGCCTGATGTGGGGCTTGATCCCAGGACCCCGAGATCACGACCTGAGCCAAAGGCAGATGCTTAACCAACTGAGCCACCCAGGCGCCCCAACATTTGGCTTTAAGAACCAGAGGGGCTGAGCCCAATGCAGGGCTCATGACCCTGAGATCAAGATCTGAGCTGAGATCAAGAGTTGGATGCTTAACCAACTGAGCCACCCAGGCGCCCCTGAATTCTGTAAGTTAGTATAACTAGTGGGACTTGGAGCTTAGAGCTTTAAAATTCAGCTGCCTCAGTGCTGGGTGAGCCAGGAGGGCAAGTGATAGCTGGGTCAACCCCCTCAAAGAGACAAGAGCCTACACAGAAAGGTGACATGAAAATGACAATGCTGGGGGAAGCGGGAGACAGATCCGTTCACACTGATTTTGGAGCATGTTGGGGGACTTCTTCACGAGGGAGCAGGCAGTTGTCATTTTCCTCCCCTGCCCACCAGCATAAACACAGAGCCACCTGTGGGAGGTGGCGCTGCACAGACACTTGCTACCTAACCAGCTAGCAGCGCGCCAGGCCCATGAGTTCTCCTGTGGACTCGCCCACTCCAAGTCCGCTAGCCTTGGTCCTGGGCTCAGGGCAAATTTTGTTACCTTTTGTGCCGTGCCCAGCCTTGCACCTCTAGTCACCCCAGCCCACAGGCCTCAGCCACAGCAGAGCTTCAGGGAATCTGGCAGAGGACTAGTGGCCCACCACAAATTTTGTTAACACCCCCATCCTGCTCCCAACTTCCCTGGTGGGCATGCACCCTCAGAGCTGGCCTGCCTGGATCCCACTAACACCACAGAGAGCAAGCACAGTCCACAACAGGTAGTGAGTCAGTGCAGACGACTGCACTGAAAGGAAAAGTGACTCAGTGACAACAGCAGGGCATAAGCAGCACACATAAGATACTCTCCTTAAGCGCCAGGTTCTGTTGAACAGGGGACACTGCACTGCAGGGCACTCTAGGACCTCTTCTTCACAGTCACTACTTTCAAGAACTGAAGACATAGCTGACTTTATTTTATTTTATTTTTTAAAGATTTTATTTATTTATTTGTCAGAGAGAGAGAGAGAGAGCACAAGCAGGGGGAGCGGCAGGCAGAGGGAGAAGCAGGCTTCCCACTGAGCAGGGAGCCCAATGCAGGGCTCCATCCCAGGACCCTGGGATCATGACCTGAGCTGAAGGCAGACTGAGACACCCAGGCATCCCCATAGCTGACTTTCTTAACACATACAAACAGACACAGAGAGGTGGACAAAATGAGGAGACAGAGAAATTTATCCCAAATGAAAAAACAGGACAAGGCCATGGCAGAACAGATGTAAGTAACATGTCTGATAGAGAATTTCACGCCATGCATCTTTTCTGACCATAGCACTATGAAACTTGAGGTCAACCACAAGAAAAAATTTGGAAAAACCACAAATACATGAAGGTTAAATAACATGCTACTAAACAACGAATGGATCAACCAGGAAATAAAAGAAGAAACATAGAAACAATTGAACATGAAAACACAATGGTCCCAAACCTGTGGGATACAGCAAAAGTGATTCTAAGAGGAAAGTTTATAGCAATACAGGCCTACCTCAAGAAGCATGAAAAATCTCAAATAAACCACCTATCCTGACACCTAAAGGAGCTAGAAAAAGAACAATAAACAAAATCCAAAACCAGCAAAAGAAGGGAATAATAAATATTAGAGCAGAAATAAATGATGTAGAAATGAAAAAAAAATGCAAACAAACAATAGAACAGATCAATAAAACCAGGAGCTGGTTCATTGAAAAAATCAATAAAATCGATAAACCTCTAGCCAGCCTTACCAAGAAAAAAAGAGAAAGGACTCAAATAAATAAAATCACAAATGAGAGAAGAGAAATAACAACCAACACCACAGAAATACAATCAATTATAAGAGAATATTATGAAAACCATATGCCAAAAATTGACAGCCTAGAAGAAATGGATAAATTCCTAGAAACATATAAACTACTGAAACTGAAACAGGAAGAAATAGAAAATTTGAACAGACAATAACCAGCAAAGAAATTGAATTAGAAATAAAAAAATTCCCAACAAACAAAAGTCCAGGACCAGATGGCTTCGCAGGTGAATTCTACCAAACATTTAAAGGAGAGTTAATACCTATTCTTCTCAAACTATTCCAAAAAATAGAAAAGGAAGAAAAACGTCTAAATTTATTCTAAGAGACCAGCATTATCCTGATACGAAAACCAGATAAAGAAACCACTAAAAAAGATAACTACAGGCCAATATCCCTGATGAACAGAGATGCAAAAATCCTCACTAAAATACTAGCAAACTGAATTCAACAATACATTAAAAAAAATCATTCACCACGATCAAGTGGGACTTATTGCTGAGTTGCAAGGTGGGTTCAATATTCGCAAATCAATCTGTGATACATCACATCAATAAGAGCAAGGATAAGAACCATCTGATCATTTCAATAGATGCAGAAAAAGCATTTGACAAAGTACAACATCCATTCATGATAAAAAACCCTCAACAAAGTAGGTTTAGAGGGAACATACCTCAACATCATAAAGGCCTTATATGAAAAACCCACAGCTAGTATCATCCTTAACGAGGAAAAATAGCTTTTCTCCTAAGGTCAGGAACAAGACAAGGATGTCCACCCTCACCACTTTTTAGGAAGTCCTAGCCTCAGCAATCAGACAACAAAAAGAAATGAAAGGCATCCAAATTGGCAAGAAAGAAGTAAAACTTTGACTATTTGCAGATGACATGATACTATATATAGAAAATCTGGAAGACTCCACCAAAAAACTGCTAGAACTGATAAATGAACCCACTAAAGTTGCAGGACACAAAATCAATATATAGAAATCTGTTGCATTGGTATACACTAATAATGAGGCATCAGAAAGAGAAATTAAGAAAACAATCCCATTAACAAATGAAACAAAAATAATGAAATACCTAGGAATAAACTTAACCAAAGCGGTGAAAGACCTGTACTCTGAAAACTATAAAACATTGATGAAAGAAATTGAAGAGGACACAAAGAAATGGAAAGACATTCCATGCTCATGGATTGGAAGAACAAATATTGTTAAATGTTTATACTATCCAAAGCAATCTACACATTTTATGCAATCCCTATCAAAATACCACCAGCATCTTTCACAGAGCTAGAACAAACCATCTTAAAATTTATATGGAACTACAAAAGACCCTGGATAGCCAAAGCAATCTTGAAAAAGAAAAGCAAAGCTGGAGGCATCACAATTCCAATCTTCAAGTTATATTACAAAGCTGTAGTAATCAAAACAATGTGGTACTGGTACAAAAATAGACACATAGATCAATAGAACAGAATAGAAAATCCAGAAATAAACCACAACTATATGGTCAATTAATCTTCAACAAAACAGGAAAAAATATCTAATGGGGAAAGGACAGTCTTTTCAACAAATGGTACTGGAAAAACCGGACAGCAACATGCAAAAGAAAGAAACTGGACCATTTTATTAAACCATAAACAAAAATAAATTAAAAATGGTTGAAGACCTAAATGTGAGACCTGAAACCATACAAATCCTAGGAAAGAACACAGGCAGTAGCCTCTTTGACATGGCCATAGCAACTTTTTTCTAGATATGTCTCCTGAGGCAAGGGAAACCAAAGCAAAAATAAACAATTGGGACTACATCAAAATAGAAAGCTTCTGCACATCGAAGGAAACAGTTAATAAAACTAAAAGGCAACCTACTGAATGGGAGAAGATATTTGCAAATGACATATCTGATAAAGGGTTAGTATCCAAAATATATGAAGAACTTACAAAACTCAACACCCTAAAATCAAATAATCCAATTAAAAATGGGTAGAAGACATGAGTTCCCCCAAAAGTAAAAAACAGAACTACCCTATGATCCAGCAATTGCACTACCAGGTATTTACTCCAAAAATACAAGAACACTAATTATTTTATTTTAATTTTTTTAAAGATTTTATTTATTTATCTGACAGAGAGAGAGACAGCGAGAGCAGGAACACAAGCAGGGAGAGTGGTAGAGGGAGAAGCAGTCTTCCCGCCGAGCAGGGAGCCCGATGTGGGACTCGATCCCAGGACCCTGGGATCATGACCTGAGCCGAAGGCAGACGCTTAACGACTGAGCCACCCAGGCGCCCAAGAACACTAATTCAAAGGGATACATGCACCCCTATGTTTATAGCAGCATTATTTACAATAGCCAACTTATGGAAGCAGCTCAAGTGTCCATCAATAGATGAGAATGGATTAACAAGATGTGGTACATATACATATGTATGGCCGAATAATTACTCAGACATAAAAAAGAATAAATAACTATTCAGCCGTAAAAAAGAATGAAATCTTGCCATTTGCAATGATGTGGATGGAGCTGGGACGTATTATGCTAAGTAAAATAAGTCAGTCAGAGAAAGACAAATACCATATGATTTCACTCATATGTGGAATTTAAGAAACAAAACAAGCAAAAGGAAAAAAGAGAGAGAGAGACAAAACAAGAAACAGACTCTTAATTATAGAGAACTGATGGTTGCCAGAAGGGAGGTAGGTGGGGGGGGAGGGGGTGATGGGTGAAATAGGTGATGGGGACTGAGGAGGGCACTTGTGATGAGCACCAGTGTTGTATGGAAGTGCTGAATCACTATATTGTACACCTGAAACTAATATAACACTGTATGCTAACTGACTGGAATTAAAATAAAAACTTAAAAGCAAAGAAATCTTAACTTGGAGATAATAAAACGAGACTTTTTTTTCCTCCACTGTGGTAAATTGCATCTTAGGCCCTACTTCAACTGTCCCTGTGTCCCTGTCCTTTGCTGTGTGAATTTTTTTTTTTTTAAGATTTTATTTATTTATTTGAGAGAGAGAGTGAGAGAGAGAAAGAGCACAAGAGGGGGGAGCGGGAGAGGGAGAAGCAGACTCCCTGCTGAGCAGGTAGCCCGATGCGGGACTCGATCCTGGGACTCCAGGATCATGACCTGAGCTGAAGGCAGTCGCTTAACCAACTGAGCCACCCAGGCGCCCTGCTGTGTGAATTTGTAGTTCTCCTCACCTCCCTGGGTGAAGTATATTTTCTCTGCCCTGTGATATTGTGTTTGACTGAAGAGAACAGAGCAGAAGTGACAGTATGTCAGTTCTGAGCCTAGGGCTTATGTGATTGCACTTTCTTGAGCCCCTGCAATTGCCACGAGAAGATCGCGCGTAGCCTTGTCTGCTTACGGAAGGAAGAAGATGAGAGACAGAAGGAACAGAGCCATAACAAAGTTAATCAAGTGTGATACTACTAGAAGAAATAATATGGAAAGCATAAAATTTGGATTGTGACTGTGTCTTACTTACTCATCTTTTACACAAAGCAGATTACTTAATGGGCATTCAGTAGGTATCTGCTGAATGAATGAATGAGGAAGTAGAGCTTCTTTTCCTTCCTTTCATTTTCTGTTTTTTCTCTCAATGGTTTACTACAAAAAGGCATACATTTAAAGATGAGTCTTCAAACAGCAAACAAACCAATATGCAAGGCAACAAATCATTGTTTTAGGTCTGTGGACATTGGCAATGTCTAGAGACATTTTTGGTTGTCATACCTGGTGGTGGGGGAGTTGGTATGCTAATCACATCTACATGGTAGAGGGTCCTGCCAAATATTCTGCAATGTACAGGATGGATCCCACTGTATTTCAGTAAGAAAAAAAGTATTTGGCCTAAAGAGCGTTTGTGTGTCCTTTGATTTTTTTTTTTTTTTTTAGTTTTCTTTTGTCTTGATGGATCCTGAATCTTTGAATCTTTCTCTTATGTTTCTTTTTGCCTTCTCTATGAAGTATCCAAAGATTGCCTCTACTTTTCCATCCTTTTCTTCCCCAGCCTTTCCAGAACTGCTTCTTTGAATCTCATGTCACTGTGCAGTTTCTTTCCTGTAGTCAGTGCTCTTAGCTACCAGAACTCTTTCAATATTTTCACACTTAGGATGGCCTTTCTCTTTCTCAGAGCTGTCTTAACTTCCTTCCCTCTCTTCTCTTCCATGCAAATTTTTTGGAGATGCACTCCTAGGTCTCTGCAAAGGCTTGATATAGAGCTGCTGTAACTTGATGTGTTTTTTCTTAATTAAAGATACTATGATTAATATAGGAAACAAACTGACAGTTGCTGGAAGGGAGGTGGGTGTTGATGGGCATCAAGGAGGACATGTGACGTGATGAGGACTGGGTGTTAGATGCAACTAATAAATTATTGAACACTACATCTGAAACTAATAATGTACTATATGTTGGATAATTGAATTTAAATAATAATAAAAATAAAGATAATATGAAGTTTGTAGTGTTATTTGGCTTTCTAGTTAAGATAAAAGGATGGGATTTGGGGTTGTTGTTTTTTTTTTTTCCTTTTGTTGACCTGTACAGTTTTTTGGAGAATGTGTAGGGAGATTCAGATTTAGGTGGCCACCATTATCTCTGCTATTTGGAAATGTCATTTATCTTTTAATTTTGCTTATAGTATCCTTGCAGTACAGAGTTTTTGCAATTTTATACAATGAAATCTGTTTTTATATTTTACAGATTTTGGTCATGCTTGAGAAAGGTTTCCTCTCTCCATGGTTATAAAACTAAAATCTCCTATTTTCCTCAGTATGATTTTTTGAAATAATAAAAAATTTAAAAACCTGGATGTATTTATATAGTGTAAGATAATAATCTAACTTTATAGAATATAATGATGATTGGTGGTTAGACGTGGGGTGGAGGCCTTGTGAACGCAGCACACGTTTGCTATCCCCATAAGCACTTTTGTGATCATCATCATCTATCATGGGTGTCTGGCACATGACAGAGCTTGGACCCAGAAGGTAGGCTGTCTGAGTTTTAATTCTTGCTTGACCATGACTAGTCAGATTAATCTGTGTGGGCCGCTGTAACAAAATATCATGGAATCGGTGGGTTTTAAGCAACAGAAGTTTATTTCTTACAGTTCTGGAGGCTGGGAAGTCCAAGATCAAGGAACCAGCATGGTCAAGTTCTAGAGAGAGCCCTCTTACGGGTGCCTTAGAAATATGGGGTCTCCTTTATAAAACACTACTCCCATTCACGAGGTCTATCCTCATGACCTAAGCACCTTCCAAGGGCCCCACCTCCTACTACCATCATCTTTGGGGGTTAGGATTTCAACGCATGAACTTTGGGAGGGCACAAACATTCAGACCATAGCAGGCACTTAGTAGCTTTATAACCTTGGGTGAAGTTTTAGTCTTTTAGTGTTTCACTTTCTTCATCTGTGAAATGGGGATAATATTAGTATCTACCACGTAAGTCATTGTAAAGAATACAGATTTATACGTAAAGTGCTTAGAATAGTCCCTAGTTTATTATAAGCATTTATTATTATTATTATCATTAGTATTAGTATCGTAGACGCTAAATAAATATCTGTGGAGTGAGTATATTTAGCCGTTTATTACAATGTTCTTTTTGTGCATAGGAAACTATGCTAGTGTCCATGAATCTATTAACCATGCTTTTGGAAAACTGAATTATGCTCAATAAGAGAATCACCTCCAAGGTATTACTGTGTTCTACTTGGTATCTACTTACTCAAATTATACAAAAATTAAAGTCTCTAGGAATTAGCCTTGCAAATCCAGATCTATAAAAAGAACACACTTCTTTACCAAGCTCAGAAAAGGTTGGTGGGAGGATGAGTATGAGGTATTATGAGCTCCTCAGAAGAAAGTAGTTATTAAGTATAGGGTCGCAATATTATTAAAGGTGAACTAGAATATTCTGATCTTTGACATTTATCTCCACAGCTGAATCTGTATTAGGCTATTCAATTTCAAAGGGAATTAGTTTATATAATAGAAATCTTATTTAAGTATGTCTTATTTAAATAAATGTTGCACAGCGGATGTTGTAGGTGAGCAAATGAACTTGAATCCTATTCTTGGGAAGAGGTTTTTAAAAAATAAGGAGAGCATATTTCGACTTGTTTATGTACATTTACTGCAAAGAAAAAGTCAAGCAGTCATCAATAGAGCAGCTGGGGAAAAGTATTGGATTCAAGCTTTGCTTTAAATGAATCAGTTTGTGTTCTGTTTTGGATCACTTCCTGAAGTCAATATTCATCGACCTTAAAGGACCTCTTTGAGCTCTCAAAAGATGTTTATCCATGGAGATAACATTTAGGGAGACGACAACTGTGTTTTAAAATTCATGTCCAATATTGACTTCTCTTTAAACATAATCATTCTTATCTTTCAGGAAACAAATTACATGAAATTATATAACTGTGTTTATATTTCCTGTTGGAAATTTTAGAGAACATTATTAAGGTGATCTATGCCCAACATGTGAATCTCAAACCCGCAGCATCAGCATCACCTGAGAGCGGGTTAGAAATGCAAACTCTCAACGTCCCACCCCAGACCTCAGGGGTCAGAATCTGCGTTTTACCCAGACACCCAGGCGATTTGTAAATGCATTTAAGTTTGAGAAGCGCCGTTCTATGAAATGGACAATCAAATGAACCGAGACTTCTGCCAAGCATCTGGTAGGTGGGGTAGTCCATGACACAATTTCGACTGGTAGTCGTTTAGATAAATACAAGCTGGATACAGGGGCATAAAATGTTGCTCAAATGCCATGTTGGTTTTATTAAAAGAAAGTCACCTGAGGGTATTAAAGTGAAGAAAGGAAGTCTGATCATGGTTCTTCCTTGCCCCGTTACTCACATAATTAGAAACGTATTGTATCTGTTGCCTGCTTTTATAGCCGGATGCACACTGAACAGCCCATCACATCTGTTTAGTGCTTCAGGAGCTGGATTTCCATGGGAGAAAGTTATCTAATTACAGTGTCACCCAAATCATGCTAATTTCACAACATTCATTTTGCGGTCTTCTGTGGAGGTTGAGATTAGAAAACATTCAGAAAGGTCAAGTCAGGTCCGCTATATGAAGTTTGCAATCATTGGCTAATTTAAAACAAAACAGCCATATAGCCCAACCCACATGCAATCATCTGATTGCCTTCTGCAAACTCTCTTGCTGTTAGAGCTGATGTCCAAGGACATTTATCCTCTCCTTCCTGGGTTTAGAGCACCCGCAGATTTAAAGCTCTCTTTCGTATGGTTTGTCACGCAGGAACGTAACTGATAGATGATCTCCCTCTTCCCGGAGACAGAGCGAGCTAATGAGATTTGGCGACTGCCTCTGGTTAAAGAAGCAGGACTGATGAATGCACTAGTGCCTCTACGGACCCGGGAACCCAGTTTTTATTGGCAGCCTATCGACATAACAAACTAAGAGTTTGTGACTTAAGCTGTCTCTAAACCCTTAAATAAATAAGGTCTTTTCTGATAGTACTTATTTGTAATTGGTCTCTATTAAACACACCTATCACCTTCTGGGACCTTCTCCCATTGTTATTTAGTTATTTGCAAAATGTGCTTTTGTCTACAGAGAAATGTATATGTATATTTCTACGGGTATATATGTGTTTGCATATATATATATATATATATATATATATATATATTTTTTTTTTTTTTTTTTACCACCCCCTCCAGCAAAAGTCAGCAACATATAAAACCTGGGTGCTGTGATTGATTTTTCAGTTTCAGTATTGTCGGGAGATGGGAGTAAAAGGGTTACATCAGAACCCATCTGGAAACATTCTGCTCTAAATCAAACTACACTGGTGAGGAACAGTTGTTGCCTTGGTGAGCTTTACTGCCATTTGCTGATGCAGCTAGCTCTAGCCAACCAACCACAAGGGACATATAATGGGAGCCCCGTATTCAAGCCCCTTTTGGAAGAAATCCATAAAAGAGCAGAGATGTGAACCCAGCAATAAATCCTAGAGGCATTTGTGCTGGAGCCATGAAATGATACCAATAACTCCTTAGTAACACATTAAAGGGACAATAAAGGGAATTCACCATGGTTTGTTTGGTTTTTTTTTTTTTTTTTATGTATTAGGGCTATTTTTAATTGAAACTCATCAAAGACACAACAGAGCATGTGACAGCAGCTATTTACCAATTGCTTTTCATTTATTTCAGATTTTATTTTGAACTCTACTTTTTTTCAGTCACATATAGCTCATTATTTAAAACACTCCTGAAGACTGGTTCAGCCATACTCAAGGGCCCCTGCGTGGGCTTATCGGGGTACAAGAGGCCCTACGTTACAGGCGCTCACCATTTATCTCCTCTCATCTTCCTCAATAAGTCATCCAAATAATCAGGCTGCCAGGACAGGCTGAGTTGAGCACCTACTATGTGTCTGGTACTATGCTAAGTGGCACAAAGAATAAGAGGAAGGAGAATCACTGCTTCTGTTCTGATGGAGCTCAGAGCACATTTAACTATGCCCAGAATAAAACAAGGGACTAGGTCGGGAGAAATGCAAGGTAGAATTAAATGCAAGGTAGAGGGGAGAACTCTGTGTGGCTGGAGTAGGGAGTTTCTTGGAAGAAGAAAACCTGAGTTGGGCTCTGAACAGAAGGCCAAGGATGAGGCCAAGTGGGAGGTGTTGTAGGTCCTAATGGTGTCCAGGAAGACTGGGCTGTCTGTAGCAGAAGCTTTCTGGGGGACACTGGTGGGAAAACTTGGATGAGCTGGGGTGGGGCACAGGTGAAGAAGAGGGTATAGGAGGACTTCAACTGGAGAAGACCAAACTAGAATCAGAGAGGCAAAATTTTGTGCAGCCTCCCATGTGGGAGAGGGTAAGGCTACAGGCAGCCTTATGGGGAAGGGGGAATGGGGAAGAGACAGCCAAGGAGACAGTGTCAAGGGTTTGGGGCCTTTTCCCCCATTCCAGATTCCTTAGTTAGCACCCTTCCTACTGTCTCTCAGAATATGCTCTGTGGACCACTTACACTGAACTCGTTAAAAAGTTCGACTCCGGGGCGCCTGGGTGGCTCAGTCGTTAAGCGTCTGCCTTCAGCTCAGGTCATGATCCCAGGGTCCTGGGTTCGAGCCCCACATCGGGCTCCCTGCTCAGCAGGAAGCCTGCTTCTCCCTCTCCCACTCCCCTGCTTGTGTTCCCTCTCTCGCTGTGTCTCTCTCTGTCAAATAAATAAAATTAAAAAAAAAAAAAAAAAGTTCGACTCCTAGGTTCTACCCGAGAATCATTGGTAATATAGATTTGTAGTAAGTCCTCACCCATTTTACCTATGAGGAAACAGGCTCGGAGAGGCTAAAAATCTTGCCCTGATTATCACACAGCTCAGCAGGGGATGGAGCTGGGGTTTGTACCCAGTTCTGAAGCCCATTCTGTTTCCACCCCACCAGGCGATCATCTTCTTAGTCTCTCGATTGTATGGAGAGGCTAGGCTAGGAAGGTTCGCGTTGTTGTGGCATTGATGCTTTTATCCTTTAAAAAAATCTTCTCTCTAGTTTGTGTTTTTGTGTGTGTGAGGCAAGCATTCTGATAATAAAGGGAATAAAAAGGAAAATCACCCACAATATTTCATTTCATCAAATCAGCGGTTTCCATTTGTAAAGTTTCTTACTGGCTGGTTGATCTTCCCTTTATATTGTAAGAAATATTCCTTTGTGTAACTTTCAGCATTATCCTAGTTATATAAAGAGAGAGAAAACCAATGGCAGAATGTCCACAATTGATAAATCTAGTGAAAAGGTTCTTGGTTCCATTTAAAAAAAAATACCTATTTTGTTCTGTAGGTTTGCCATTTTTCAAAATGAAAAGTTGCTAGGAGAGAGGGAAGCTATTTGCCTTCCTCTTCCTTTTCCCACCTTCCCTGCTTTGGAAGGGGCAATGAGTTGAGCGACAGCCTTGCATATAGAGATAAAAGCCACATGTTGAGGAAAGAACATTCTTCCCTATAGTCCTGGATGAGGTACCCCTGTGCTATAATGCACAACACAGAAAAAAGCATGTATTTGATTTAAACAAAGAGTAAACAAAACGAAAACTCCCCCAAACCATGTGTAGTTATAAACGTGCTTTCTGGAGCCAGATTGCCTGAGTCCAGCTCCAGCTCCACTGTGTGCTAATTAGGCAAGTTATTTAAAGCTCTGTCGGTCTCAGTTAACACTTTTAAAATGGACGTAGTATCACCTTTCTTATAGGGTTGTTGTGATCACAACATGTGAAGTGCCTCAAGTAGGGCCTGGCAGAGAGTAAGCACTCAATAAATGTAATCATCACTACATGTATTTAAATATATTTATTAAATGTCAAAAGAAGGAGAGTGATGATTAAACCCAGACCTGGCTCTGAGGGACACTAGGCGAGTTTGTGTGATAGAGAGAAAGTGAGTTTCATATTGGTTTGGGATTTGCGGTAGCTCTATAATAAAAGGAATGTTGATGTCAAACTAGATAGGAATCTGTATTTTATGTAATAAACAACTTATAAAAAAGGACATTGGGAAAGGAAGTCTATTCATTTACTCTCAGACTCCTTAGGCTAGCAGACAGCAAGAAGCAGCTCTGGGGCTCTCAGGCTGTGAATGCCTGGGTGATATTGCTCTCACACTGGGGTCAGCGAGGGGCAGATGAGAGGTTGCTGGCCTGGTAGGTGCGACCAGGGACTAGGGCTCATGGCCTAGTGAGATTTCTCTGGTTTCAGTTTCCCCATCTGCAGAAGAGAGTTTGATTTTAAAGTTCTGTTTTAGCTCTAGAATTTTCCAGTAAGCATTGCCCTGAGGAGTCCTTTGAGTTTAAAGAGAAGTCACTCATGACCACTTTGGGTTTCATTTCTAGTCCAGCAGGCAAATATTTATTGATATGCCAGCACTCTGATGCCTGTTGACTTAATCCCCACCCTCACCTTCAGAGTCTGATGTACCTGGATCTATCTGGGTGAAGACACCTGCCTTCCTGCATGGGTCCTTGTTCATTCATTCATTCATTCATTCAGTACATATTTATGTACCAAGCTCTATAGTAGGCCCTGGGTATACAGTGATAAAGAAAATAGCCGTAGTCTCTGTCTCCTGGCACTTTGAGTCTTACAAGCAAGTGAGACCGACACTAAACAAGGAAACAAACAAAAGAATATCTAATGATAAAATTACGTCAGGCACTATGCACAAAGTCAACGAGCTTCCCCTGAGAGACCAGCTAGGAGATTTCTGAGGAGATGCATTTAGACACTTATGTGAAGGTGAGACAGAATGGATTATGGAGCTGGGAGAACGGCCCAAGTGGAGGGACCAGCCTGTGTGAAGCTAAAATTACCAGGAGGTCTTGTTAGTTTTATGACAGAGTACAGAGTTAGTGCTTCAAGATCTTATCATGAGTATTGTGACTTAGACTTTTTTTTTCTAATATCTTTTTGAAAAACAAAATAGAAAATGAAAAAAAATACACATTTAAAAATTATAGAAATAAAAGTGTTCATTATAAAGGAGTTGGAAAATATAGATATGTCACAAAGAAGGGAAGAAAACCCCTCCTCTTACTACAGCCAGATATAATCACTGTGTATTATTAGAGATTATACATACATTCATCTCTGCATCTCTGTCTCTGTGGTCTGTGTGTCTATATTCATATCTGTTTTTATATTTATGTCTATCTCCAAGGAAGCATATAGTTTATATTGTTTTACAACTTGCTTTTCCGTTTGCAAAGCAAACCCGAGGCATCATATAATTTCATCTGTAAATATTTCAGAAACACCCATCTTTTTCCTAAGGTTGTTCATGGTGTCAGTATCCATCACTGCATTTGGGCCACCAAGAATAATTGGGCCAACAGTTCTTGTCCGCAGAGCTTGCCAATAATAGTAACAACAATCACTAACATTTCTGTAATGATGACAAGGTTCTCACCCCTGTTTTCTCATTTCATTCCATTAGGAAGAATTTTTTCTCGTATTTTCTAGATGAAAAAAATGGAGACTCAAGAAATGACACAAACATTTTTGAGTTGACATAACATACAGTCAATCCTGGTCAGAATTCTGTGCTCCATCAGCGTCTCGTGATGACGTCTGACCACTAGGACATGCCCAGTGCCCCCGAGTTCCAGTTAACAAGATGCTTTGGGATTTTAACTGGATATTAATTAATAATTTGTGTTGAAAGTGTTCCCTCATTAAGAAAGAGCAGACAGGACCAAAGTAAATATTTGATGATGCATTTAGGAAAATCCTACTTTTATGAACTTACTATCATGTATGCATATAAAATAATTATTCCAGGAGCGCCTGGGTGGCTCAGTCGGTTAAGCCGCTGCCTTCGGCTCAGGTCATGATCCTGGGGTCCTGGGATCGAGCCCCGCATCGGGCTCCCTGCTCAGCGGGGAGCCTGCTTCTCCCTCTCCCTTTGCCTGCCTCTCTGCCTACTTGTTCTCTCTCTCTCTGTCAAATAAATGAATAAAAATCTTTAAAAATAAATAAATAAATAAAATAATTACTCCCTTCTAAAAATATGGATATGCCCTTAAATTCTAGAAAAGACTGCCGACCAACTGAGTTGGGTGGTTTCACTTCTGCCTGTGAGTTTTTGGAGTTCTTTGTAAAATAACTAACATGGTCTTCCCTAGCATAGAAATTTGAACACAAATTTTAAGCCTCAAGCCATATTGTTAAGAACAAAGAGCTGGCTGTGTGATCTATGGAAAGGTAGACAACAATGGATGTGCCTCGTCTTCAGCAGGGGAAATCAAGCCCTCCTCCTTGTTATTCCTGTCTATCAGAGCAAACTGATTACTTGGATGCGTTCTGAATAACTCATCTAAAATGGCTCGAGGCAAGCAGACACTTGAGATTTTATAATCAACCTTTGGGCTTCTATAGATCATTCTTATGCACAGAAGTTACCTTTGACAGGCTGATGGCTGGGCATGGGTTTTGCTAGGGATTAAATTGGCCATTTTTGTATGCTGTTAAAAGACTTTCTATCTGGGTTGCCAGATTTCCACTGAGAGAGAGGAACAAGTATTTTTTAACTTGAAAAATTACATAATACTACTAGTAATAATAATTGACATTTCCAAAGCACTTTGGAGTTTATCGAGAGCTTTTTAATTATCTTATTAACAACAACTCATTGAATTTGGCATTACTTTCATTCCTTTTTTAGGTGAGGAAATGGAGACTAAGAAACTGCACATTTCAAGCACAGGTTCCAGTGTTTTCTGTTACAAAATCACAATGAACAATATGATTTCAGTTCAAGGGATGAGCCTTTCATGGAATCAAGGGCAATGTCTCTCTTTGATGGTGAAGATTATCCAAGGAGGAAGCCATTCAGTCTGTCACCTTTTCATGCTCTGGCTCTAGGAGGGCAATGCCTCTTGGATCCAGGGTGGATTACTCACCTCAAAGGCAGTCCCCACGGATGCCCAGGGGCTACACAGGTGTCTAAGCGCCGCCTGACACTCCAACCAGGAGAAGTCTTCCCAGAGGCTACAAGCACGCGGTACCTTTTGGCTCAGTGTCAAACTGTAGACAGACGCTGAAAGAAAAGATCTTTCTCAGGGCGCCTGGGTGGCTCAGTCGATAAGCGTCTGCCTTCGGCTCAGGTCATGATCCCGGGGTCCTGGGATCGAGCCCCACATCGGGCTCCCTGCTCAGTGGGAAGCCTGCTTCTCCCTCTCCACTCCCCCTGCTTGTGTTCCCTCTCTCACTGTCTCTCTCTCTGTCAAATAAATAAATAAAATCTTTTTTAAAAAAAAAAGAAAAGATCTTTCTCCTTCACTTTCCTGGTAAAGCCTTGAGAAGACATCCTCTTTGTTAGTGGTTTTGCCCTCCGAGTGGTTCTTAAATCGAGGGTCTGGGAGTAGTCTAGAGGGGTCTGCCAGAAGAGAAGGGGCACTAAGCAAGGCCTGAGAGTGAGAAAAAGGAAGTATCTCCCATGTAAGTGTTAATATTTTTCAAGTGAATGAGGTTGCTATTGGGTTTAATTAAAATAAAAATTAATTTAAGAGCAGTGCCAAATGCTTAGTAGCTCTTGTCATGATGTATGTTTGGAACCAGTGTTTATGAAAACTATCATGTGGGCAATGGCATTGTTTAATGTGAGAATCTCCTCTAACACAGAAGGCTGGCAATGACTACTTACCTCCAGAGGAGCCAGGCATCAGTATGCAGTTTATTACCTTCTCTTTTTATACGGCTTAAAGCCACAATACCTCCCATTATTAATGTGATGCAGATTTTCCTCCTACAAGTTTGATCCTCCTGTAAGGATCCTTTGAGCTCAGCTAGTCGGAGCTCTCATTTTAAAGATGCGAAACTGAAGGTGGGAGAGGTAGAATGACTTGCCCAAGGTCACACAACTGAGCAGGCTGAACCCTGTCTGAAATCCTTTGGCTGTCTGAGTCCAAAGTACCCACCCTGCGGCTTCCACTTAGAGGAACCCTTAATTATAAGGACTTCATTATTCGACTTAATCTTTTTTTTTTTTTTTTTTTAAAGATTTTATCTATTTATTTGACACAGAATGAGAGAGAGAGAGAGAGAGAGAGCGCACATGAGAGGGGGGAGGGTCAGAGGGAGAAGCAGGCTCCCTGCCGAGCAGGGAGCCCGATGCGGGACTCGATCCAGGGACTCCAGGATCATGACCCGAGCCGAAGGCAGTCACTTAACCAACTGAGCCACCCAGGCGCCCCTCGACTTAATCTTCAAAGCAGTCCTGTGAGGTAGATAGTATCATTCCCTCTGTATAGATGGAGAAGCTGAGAAATTAAGCAATTAGGAACTTGCCCAAAGTCGTACATGAATACTACAGGTTTCAACAACGGGAATTTATTGTTTCACAACTTCTCTAGTGTTAGCTATTCTTTAACATCCTTGTCACTGTCTGCTCAGTCTCTTTGACTTGCCATATATGTCTTGACTCCCCCATTCTTTATGAGGACCTTATTTCTTTATGCATAAATAGCTCTTGGTCCTACATATAATAGCTATTAGCTATGTAACATTAAGAAACTCATTTCACATTTCTCGACCTTCTCAGCTTAACTACTAAAGATCAAGGTCGCGGCAGGTAGTCGGTTTCTGGTGAGGTGTCTCTTCCTAGTTTGCAGATGGCTGCCATCTTGCTGTGTCCTCACATGGCCCTTCCTCTGTGCACACGGAGATAGATTGAGTTCAGTTCTTTCTTCTTCTTCTTATAAGGACACTAATCCCATTGGCTTAGGGTCCCATCCTTATGTCCTCATTTAACCTTAATTACCTGCTTGAAGACTCTGTCTCCAAATGCAGCCTTATTGGGGGTGAGGGCTTCAAAATACGGATTTTTGTGGGGGGGAGTGGAAACACACAATTTAGTCCATAGCACTATATATTCTAAATTGTTCTCCAGAGAATATAAAGTTTATGTGCCTACAATCAATGCATGAAAAGTTTTTTCCTATACCCTTGCCAAACTGGGTATTATCATTTAAATATATTTGTCAGTTTGATGGGTTAAAAAATGGTCTTTTGTGGTTCTTATTGTAATAATTTTTTCATACACATACATACTTTTTTAATGGATTTCCTATTTATTCCATTTGTCCATTTTTCTATTTGATATTCATTATTCAATACATATTTGGGCATATTATGAAAATTCCTTAAAGGTCATTTTTAATTTTAAATTTTGTTAATGAGTACCATCTTTTAAATTTTGTTGTGACTTATTAGATATTATACTTTACAATTTATCTCCCCTTCTTCATTTTATACAGAAAATAAGTTTATTTTAGCAAATCTAAAAAATATAGATAAGCAAAAAAGAAAAAAAATCACTTAGCTGCAACCTCTATAAATGTGTTTGTGCATATTCCTCCAGACTTTCCTATGCAAATGTATACATGTAAATATATTTTCCAGACTTTAAACATTTTTGCAAAAATGGGATCATACTTGTATCAAACCTAGTTTATGCACCACCTGAATCTTTTTGGCCCTGGTTGCCTTGCTTCCCTGATGGAACCGCCTGGCAAGTCTCATGGTCACCATTGTTCCTGCCACTGGGAAGGAGGGATGCTGTTCCTGGCCTCCAGCTGAGGCCACTGTACTCCCAGGGGCTGTCTGGAGTGGTCAGGTAACAAAGTCTAGAAAGGGGTGAGGGCTAATGCCCTGTGGGGTGGACTCTGACCAGTGAGAGGAAGAGAGGAAGGGACGAGCAGAAAAGTTGTTCATCCTTCCTCCACTTAATGGATTGTTCTGAGGAGCAGTGTTACATGTCCCTTCTCTGGAGAGGTTTTGTCTGATCAAGCAGCTGTATTGCTTGATAACACACCACAACGTATTTGCTGACCCACCTTCCCTGACTCACTTCCCTTTTTCCTTCACTAATGCTTTACTAAGATTGTGCCTCCGACAAAGCATTAGCACAAAAGCTTTAGCTTTGAGTTCTACTAGAGAATTTTGGCTAAGACAGTATTATCTTTGTATTTCTATTCCAGGATGGCAAATAGTTTTGTTTAATCTTACATATTAATTCTGATCAATTGGTTATGACTATCTTGAGGGTTGTAATGAGTAAGATCCCGAAGCTCTAGTTCAAGCTCAGCTGGGAAGAGTCATGGGTTATAAGCAATATCTGCCATACACGTTTGGAATGGGCTTGGCAGAGTGGGAGAGTGCAGAAAGCCAGACTAGCCTCCTGGGAGGCTAGGCGAACTCATGTGGCAGGGAGAGTGTTTCCCACACCCAACTTTGAATAGTGATCTTTTTTTTTAACCTTTTCTAGTTTTATGGGTTAAAATAAATTGTATCTTATTTTAATTTCTATTTCTTTGATTTGAAAGTAAATAATTTGCAGAACTCTCTATTACTTCTAAAAATTAGTGTAGTTTTTCCCATGTAGGAGATCATAACATTGGCATATAATGACAGTTTTGTTTCTTCCTGTCCAGTTCTCATACTTTATATTTATCTCATCTTCCTACATAAGTCAGCACAGTATAAAAGAGAAGGAGGGAAATGGCAGACACCTATTTCTTATTCCTGATTACAAAGGAATCAGAAATATTTAGGGGTATTATTTTGTCTTGTTCCTGATTATTAGGAAGATACCTCTATAAGGGAACTGTTCATTGTGGAGTATGATGTTTGCTGCAGACTTTTTAGTAGTTATCATTTATTAAAGAATTTATTTTCTATGCCAAGTTTGCTTAGAAGTGTTTAGTGAGAATAAATATAGTATTTTTTTTATCAAATACTTTTCTGTATCTATTGTGATGCTTGTAGAGTTAATGTGGTAAATTTTCTCGTGTTAAAATACTTTTGTATTTCTAGGAAAAACCAATTTGGCAAATGTAGATTATTTTTATTATTCACTCTGGATTTGCTTAATATTTTGTTCAGGATTTTTGCATCTATATTTGTAAATGCTATTGATCTGTAGTTTTCCTGCCTTTAACCAGACTTATCTAAATTTTGTATTAAGATTATACTAGCTTTTTAGAAAAGCTTGATGACTATTTCCATTC
This sequence comes from Phoca vitulina, assembly GCF_004348235.1. Lineage (NCBI taxonomy): Eukaryota > Metazoa > Chordata > Mammalia > Carnivora > Phocidae > Phoca > Phoca vitulina. Next base: position 54,428,074 of record NW_022589709.1, read on the forward strand.
CCCATCCCCCACACTATGGAAAGTTTTGTGTAAAGTTGGAAAGCTCTGATTCTGGAATATTTGAAAATATCGTATGTGTCTAATCTTTTCTTTGGGGTAAGATTTTCATTACTGATTTGATTTCGTTAGTGTTAGAGGACAGGACTATCAAGGTTTTCTATTTTGGCAAGATATTTTTCTATAGTTTTTCATTTTGTTTGTTTTCAAATTTATTTTAATGAAAGTGTTATTATTCTTACTGTCTTAAATTTTTTCCTTATCTGGAGTTATATCTGGCTTCATTCCCAATATTGTTTTTATTTTTACTTTTTGATAATTTCTTCCTCGAGGCTTTTAAAGAGCAACTCTGGCTTTGGTGAGCCTCTATAATTTTATATTTACACTTGAAATTTTAATAAAGTAACCTGTATTTACTGAACATGCTTTTCTTCTTTCAAAAATACAAGAACTTTAGGGGCGCCTGGGTGGCTCAGTCGTTAAGCGGCTGCCTTCGGCTCAGGTCATGATCCCAGAGTCCTGGGATCAAGTCCCACATCGGGCTCCCTGCTCAGCGGGAAGCCTGCTTCTCCCTCTCCCACTCCCCCTGCTTGTGTTCCTGCTCTCGCTGTCTCTGTCAAATAAATAAATAAAATCTTTTAAAAAAAAAATACAAGAACTTTAAAATTTTGAAAGCCACAATTCTTACTTTCTGAATTCAAGCCATTTTGGCTTCTAGTGATATTTTAGCTTCATCTTCTTTAGACTACAAATTACACAGTATTGTCAATATTGTTTTAATTTGTCAATGTTTGTTTAGAGTTGCCTTTATCATTATCATATGCTTTATTTTTAATCAGCATTTCTTCTTTTATCTCAGATTGCCTTCTGGAAAATTTTCCTTTTTCTTGAAGTACATACTTAAGAAACTGTTTATGGAGAATTTGAGGTTTTGTTCTTCTGAAGATATTTTTATTTCACCTTTATTCCTCATTGGCAGTTTTTTGGAGCCTGAAGTTCTAGGTTCACTTTTCCTTATTTTCTCTCAGCACATTGAAGAAATTAGTCCACTGCTGGTGTTGAAAAGTCAGTTATGATCCACTTGCCTCTTCTTTGTAGATAATTTCTTTTGTTCCTACTTGCTCTTAAGATAGTCTCTCTAACCCAGGTATTTTCCCCCTATTTTACTATGATGTGTTTAGGCGTGTCTTTACATTTATTTATCCTGTTTGGGATTCATGGTGCTTCTTGATTTGAGAATGCATAGAATATTCTTCCCACAGTCTCTTCAAATGTTGCTTCCCCTTTATTCTTTCTCATAATCTCCTCTGTTCCTTGTGAAACTCCAAGTAAACATATGTTGGTCTTTCTCATCATACCCTCTGTAAATTTGAACTTTATTTCTACATGTGAAGTATACGTATGTGTATTTTTGGTTTCTATGCTATATTGTATGTAATTTCATTTTGGTTAATTCTCTCTTCATCTATGTTTAATCTGCTGTTTAAATCATCTACTGAGTTTTTTTTTTCTTCATGATTTCTCTTTTTTCAAAAAACAGTGGACTTTATTTTTTAGAGAAGTTTTAGGTTCCCTGCACAATGAAGTGGGAAATATGCAGAGTTTCCATATACCCTCTCACCGTACTCACCCAGAGCCTCCCCCACCATCAACACCCCATAGACTAAACACTAGTGGCTTCCAAGCTCACTTAACTTCCTAGACTCTTGTTCCAGACTTCAGCAGAATATGCTCTTAGCTTCTGGCAGCCTGAGATACTCAAAGTATTTATCTCTTCATCATCTATCTGTGATTTCGCTATATTTTATTGAGCATTAGATGTTACGAAGCAGAGATTTCAGGCCCACCACTCTGCCATATGTCCTTCCATCAGTTTTTACATTCCATTGTATTTGCTATCCTGGATGTTTGAACCTTCTATCTTCTAACCTTTTCCTTTCTGCCATTCTTCTGAAGAAACCTATCCCAAGAACTTCATATGGTGAGAATAGCATGGACTAGTTCAAAGGAATGAGATGATGTGTTAAAAACCATCAGTTGTCATCCTGGCTGCACCAGTAGAGACTCATCAGCCTCCCTGCACCTCAGTTCTTCTCATCTGTAAGGGACAGTGCTGCTCTAGGAGACCTCGCAGCCGCCTCCTAGCCTGGACATTTGATACGGAGCATGGATTCCTTCCTTAGCCTGGCACCTGTGGCTGTCAGCTCTTGATTTACGGTTTAGCACACTATTTGTCCTTCTGAGTATTTTTAAACATAGAAATTTATTTTAGCTTGAGAAGACAGGACTATTGTGTAGTTACTCCATTCTGGTGTCTTGTCTAGTCTTAGAGATGTCACTGGGCCTGTGACATATTGGAGGAAGATGGCGTGGAGCCCTGAAGTTGAAGTCCTCAGATTGGACAATGAGGCACACTAGAGGGGGAGGGCTTAGTTATGGCAGTTCTATTTTAACACTATTCACCCATTCTCTCCCCCACCTTTCCCTTATTCTACTTCCTTCCCTGTCCCCATCTTTCCATAAATATTTACTGAGCATATATAATGTGGTGTGGAATATAGTGGTGAAGAAAACTGATTTCGTCCCAGCCTTCAAGAAGTTTACAGTGTAGTGAGGGAGACAGACATTAAACCAATATCATAGATGTGAATTTGGGTCCTAACACTTGAGCACAAGAAATGTCACATCACTTTAAAAAAAAAAATCAAATTAATTTTAGCTTGGACACATAAGTAGTTGGATCAAGAAATACAAATGTAATTTCTGAGTAGCCTGTCCCCCTTCCCTGGGGCTTGCAAAATCCAGGGGATAATAAAATGTAGGGATTTAAGAAATCCAAGAAATTTGGGGGAAAGGCCTCTGGTTGTCAGTCCATTGATGATCCCTGTCCAAAACTGTGGTGTCTACTTGAAGATAGGAGATGCTGCTGTGATTGGCACCCACTCTCTTGAAGCCACAATGTTATATTGAATTTATGGTACTTTACTTGGAAATACTTAGGTTTGAGGAGTGTGGTGTAGGTATAAGTTAATCTGAATCAACATCTTGAAACAGGCATGGTACTAAAAGAGATATTAGAAATAATTTTTAATGAGCAATATTAGTTGTATTTAAGATATCTTACTGGTTAGGAAAGATATGACAAGAGCCATAGTGCTGGCATCAGTAAAGTATAAAAACTCAAGCTTGATAATCCAAGCCAGTGGACCTACTTTTCCCACTTTGCAGAGGATCCTGTTGAAAGCCTCTCATATTGGAAGGCTCCTAATAGTCCCCATAAAGTCCCTGACAGCTGTGGTCTGGCCAAGTTGTCTTGACTGAGGACCACAAGACCAGGGTGCATGGTGTTCAGCATGTGTCTCTACATAGGCTCTTCATTGGAGGTCTTGCCATCTTGGAAATGCTGTGTGGAAGAGGCATCCATCTCTAACCCTTCCAAACTGATTGCCTCTCTACCCTTCCTCACCTGCTCCTTTAATCTCTCTCCCCTCTCAGATGATCTAGTTCTACATCTTTGGAGATGTAGAATTTAATACATGGTAGACTAAATCCAAAGGCTTTGTACTTCTGCTCTGGAGAAAGGGAAGTCCTTATTGTCTTTAGAAGGGGCGGGCCTAATGCCACTCACTTACTTTCTTCTCAAGCCTATTGCTGAGCAAAGACACCCCAGAGTAATTTCTCAGTGAAGTTCTTCTGCCACACAAGTCATTATACAAGTAAGGATCTTACTTTCAATTCTGATTCTTCTGAACTGTCCATCCAAGTTGAGTTAGCTATTTTTTAGGATCTGATGAAACTATATACCAATAAGGACTTTTCCTGAAAAATATGAGAGAAAGGACAAATAAAGCCCTAGACATGAACATTTTATTTGTTTGGGCACACATACTCTGAAGTAGCCAGGGTAAGCATATTTTAAAGAAATCACCAGTGTACTTGGGATAGTAATGATTGTTCTGCCAAGAAAAGTATAGAAAGTTGAATCTTATATGCATTTGCATTATTCTCTAAGCAATTGGCCTAGTTTGGTCCTGGTGGGGTATTTTGCTTTCCAAAACCATGCTCATCATATATAAGTATATTGCGAAACATAATAAAATCCTTTAAAAGAAAAGAAAGCATACTCTTCTAGGTTTTACAACCCAGTGTGTTTTTAGTACATAGAGATACTTTTTTTCCTTCTGGCTATGCAAACAAAAGGGGTCTAGCACTTTGATAAAAATACAAGATTTCTGCTCTGCCTAAAGCATATGCGTCTTCCCTGCAGATGTTTACTCAATTGGCACTATGAAAACATTAAGCCAGAAAAAGAAACATCAGTGTATGCTTCCATTTTAAGTCCTGAAAAATGGTAATTGGCATGAATACAGCACTCATGCAACAAACAGAACCAAATGTATAATAAACAGGACTGAACTCACCCTATTAGTATGTAAAACATTATTATAGTCTCCCCGATTTGCAACATTTACATATCTCATTATGAGTAGGATGCTCAAAATGCTATAGAGGATTTCATTTCCCCCCTTTTGTGTAATAATTGCTTACCAAGAAATATTAATGAGACAATCTCATAAATCTCTATTTACTGAATCTAGTGTCTCCCCTAAATTTGCATTTGCAAACTATGATTGCACTATGTTCCTGGAAGACTGGGATATGAATTTACTATTGCATATGCAGGCAGCTTCCTTAAAACCTCCTTTATTAAGGAATGTTGGAGGAGGAGAAATAGCCACTGATAAAGACATATTTGAAATTCATCTGAACATATGTATTCTTTTACATGTGTTTAACAGAACTTAAACCTGCAAAAAAGTTACATTTGCACTTTTTTTCTATTTCAAGGAAACTTCCTTTAAATATTTCGAATTTATACAGTTCAGGATATTATATACATTTTGTTAACTCTAAAGCCCTTCCTAAAAGGCTGAACTTTAAAGTAAAGAAATAAAGAGCAGAGCACTGATGGTAATTCTGATACCCTCTGGGGAGGTTGCATTAACTTTTTTTTTTTTTAAGATTTTATTTATTTATTTGAGAGAGAATGAGAGAGCATGAGAGGGGGGAGGGTCAGAGGGAGAAGCAGACTCCCCACTGAGCAGGGAGCCTGATGCGGGACTCGATCCTGGGAATCCAGGATCATGACCTGAGCCGAAGGCAGTTGCCCAACCAACTGAGCCACCCAGGCGCCCGGTTGCATTAACTTTTAATTTGTGACAGATTTGCATTGTACAGAGGCAATCATGTATGTGCATAATATAGCGATCAAACTGTTCAGGACCTTCAACCTCTGATGAACTATGACCTATTTAGAAGGTGGGCAAGAGGTTAACCTTGACTCTAGAAACCAGATCTTTCTTTAAAAACTTTCTCTGTTCTAGAGGAAGAATGGGCATCACAAGGAATTGCCAAGGGAATAAACATAATCTCTGCCCTCTAGAAGCTCACAGAGTAACAGGCTGTTTTCTTAAGGATGATGTTGTGATTGCTGGTAGTTCTGTAAAGATTTTAGTAGCACACAGACAATTTTTAAAATGTCAATAATTACATATTTTTTGTAATGTATATTTGCAAAAAGCTATCTAATCTGGATGCTACTTCTCAGGAGAAGTCTAAAGGAGGGGGCAATATTACATGCATTGATATCAAGGAAGGTATTAAATAATACAGGTGATTTTCAGATATGGTGAGCTTCCTCAACCTTCTATCCTGTCTGAGTCTTTTCAAAAGGCTTCCAGATGTTCTTTGCCAAACTCTTTCTTCCCATTTCTCTTGTACTGGCACTCTACTCTTCCTTTCCCCAGCCCCTAGCACCCTCACCTCCTTTCCACAGGCTTGGGTGACACTCTGGCCATAAGAAAGCCACACTAAAGGGAGAGTTAAATATAACTCACAGCCCTTAGATAATTTTCAGCACGGTGTTGCCAAAGTGGATGTAGGAATGGCCTACATCAGAATCACCTGTGGACTACTCATTAGACATACAGTTTCCATTCTGGGGTGGGACCAAGGAAGATAGATTTTTTAAAAAGATTTTATTTATTTATTTGAGAGAGAGAGAGAAAGCACAAGCAGGTGGGGGTAGGGGCAGAGGGAGAGGAAGAAGCAGGCTCCCTGCTGAGCAGGGAAGCCCTACGTGGGGCTCCATCTGAAGACCCTGAGATCATGACCTGAGCCGAAGGCAGACGCTTAACCAACTGAGCCACCCAGGCTCCCCAGGAAGATAGATTTTTAATAAGCACCCCAGGTGAGTAAAGATCCTGGGTAAAGTTGAAAAGGAAGGCATTAGTGATGGAGATAACTGGAGATAGCTCTAAATGCTTAGCCAGGACAAGCAAAGGGCCAAGGAAACTCATCTGGGTAACAACTTCTTATCCAATGGAATATTCTTTTTTTGGGGTGGGGGGAGAAAAATCACTTTATTCTTGAAAATTATACCTGGAAGCATAGATCTTTCTGGGTTTTTGAGGTAAAGAGCCCTTTTTCAGCTTGCTGTACTGCTGCTTCCATTGCTTGACTCTGGCCTTCTTGAACACCAGCTTTGCATGGAGGCTGCTGATGGCCAAGCCAGAGCTCCGAAGGAAAATAGTTATTGCTGGGCTTGGCCCACAGACACTCTCTGTAATCTTTTGTAAGAGAAAGTGCTACAGTCACAGGGTTCTTATATTCCACCTTATAACTTCTCCTCCCAAATTAAAAAGGTTTCAATTTCATAAGGTAATTTTGGCTACCTGAAAATCCAAGTAGAGCATCTACTTCCATACAAAATTTATAATATATATGAAAACTAACTCAAAAGAAATCAAAGCCCTAAAAGTACAAGTTAAAACCATAAAACAAGGGGCGCCTGGGTGGCTCAGTCATTAAGCATCTGCCTTCGGCTCAGGTCATGATCCCAGGGTCCTGGGATAGAGCCCCACATTGGGCTCCCTGCTCCGAGGGAAGCCTGCTTCTCCCTCTCCCACTCCCCCTGTTTGTGTTCCCTCTCTCGCTGTGTCTCTCTCTGTCAAATAAATAAATAAAATCTTAAAAAAAAAAATAAAACTGTAAAACAAGTTAGAAGGAAACAGGTGTAAATCTTTGTGGCCTTGGATCACACAATGTTTTTTTAGATATGATACTACACGTCCAAACAAAACCAAGAGAACAGATAATGTGGACTTCATCAAAATTAAACATTTTTTTTTTTTTTTTTTGCTTCAAATGACACACCATCAAGAAAGTGAAAAGACAACCCATAGAAAGGAGAAAGTACTTGCAAATCATATATCTGATAAGGGATTTGTATCTAGAACACTGGAAGGCACTCTTATGACTCAGTAATAAAAGATAAATAACCTGATTAAAAATGGGCAAAATATGTTGACAGACATTTCTCCAAAGAAGATATAAAAAAGATGAATGCATGCAAAGATGTTCAACATTATTAACCATCCGGGAAATGCAGATCAAAATCACATTGCAATACCACTTCAAATCCAGTTAGATAGCTATAATCAAAACCAAATATTAACAAGTGTTAGTGAGGATGTGGAGAAACTGGAACCCTCAGATGCTGCTAGTGTGGGACTATAAAATGATATAGCTGCTTGGAAGAACAGTCTAGCAGTTCCTCAAAAGGTCAAGCACAATCTTGTCATATGACCCAGCAATTCCACTCCGAGATATACCCAAGAGAAATGAAAGCATACATCCACACAAAAGCTTGTACGTGAATATTCTTAGCAGCATTGTTCATAAGAGCCCAAAGGTGGAAACAACCCAGATGCCCATTAACTGATGAGGTGGTAAATAAAATGTGGCCTATCCATACAATGGAATATTATTCATCAATAAAAAGAAATGAAGTGCTGATATGTGCAACAACCCAGAAGGACTCTGAAAACATTATGCTGAGTGAAAGAAGCCAGTCACGAAACATCACATATTGTATGATTCCATTTATGCAAATGTCCAGAACAGGCAAATCAGTTAAGATAGAAGAGTAGATCAGTGATTGCCCAGGGCTGGGGTGGGGGTGGAAGGGTGGATGGTTAGGGGAGAATTGAGAGTGGCATCACCTTTCTGAGGTGATGAAAATGTTCTAAAAGTTGAGTGGTCGTTGCACAACTCTTTGAATATACTAAAACCTACTGAATTGTACCTTTAATGGGTATGTGAATTGCCTCTCAATAAAGCTATTATAAAAAATATGAGAAGGTCAGGAGGGAACTCCTGAAATGGGAGGAATAGGGATTTGACAGTAAATCCTCAGAAAGTCTATGTGTGAATACATTTATATTCCAGGCTAGGGAGGCAGGGCTTCTGAGTTCTCAGGGAACTGAGAGGACTGTGGAACATAAAAGGTCCTCTTGAAAAGTGTTTACGAACCTGTCTGTTGAGGGTGTGGGTGGACAGTCACGAAGATGTGTGTGTATGGGACCGGGGCCAGAGAGATTCAGGGCTGATGTGTTTTAATAAGGATGGAAATATGAGTATGTAATAGGGAGGGGAGGGGAAGGGAGGGGAGGGGAGGAGAGAGATGGGTAGGTAGGTAATATTAAGCCACATTATAGATGGTAAATGGGAAACCAATTAGTCCTGATCAAGCTGGAGACTCAGATTCTCCTGCCTCTTCTACCCTGGACTTCTATCTTTCAAGGATCTGCCTCTGCTAAAAAGTTCATCCAAGAGATACCTGTGTACAGGGCCCAGAAGGCACCTTTGTTATAAGAAAGGAAAACCAACACTCATATTCTGCAGTAGGCTAGTAGTCACCCAGAACCACAGAACACTTTGCAGCTTTATCATACTTGCCCCTAAAAATACCCCTAAAAATGCTCCCACAGTTTTCCCTGGACCTCCCATGTTCAAATTCCAGCTCTGCCATTTTCTAGCTGTGTGATCTGGAGTAACAAACTTAACCTCTCTGTGCCTTGCTTTCCACATCTGTAAAATAGAGATGATAATAAAACTTAGCTCATAGGGTTGTCACAAATATTAAATGCATGTGTCAATTAATCAGATCAGTGCCTGGTGTGTGGTAAATAATGCTGATTATTGTTTTTAATCACCATCAGCATCACACATGAGCCCCGGTGTTCTCCGCTTGAGCAGGGCAGATATTATTGATTTTCTGCCAGATTCTCTAGCTCTAATACACAGTAGGTTAGGGTCCTTCATGGCCTTAGTACCTTCGAGGGTGGCTTTATTTCTTTGCGGAGAGGTAGCTCTCCCCTCTGCTTTGGGGTTCACTTCCCCCTTTGGTTGTGAGACAAGCAGTGGGGTTCATTCTGTTTTCTAAAGAACCCATTTCTCCCCCAGCCCACTCCCTTCTTGATGGTTGGATAAAATGGACCCTCTTAGAGACCAGTCCACAGCCTAGAAGGCTCAGTTATGCTCTCACTCAGTACAAGCCGGTAAAGGAGTAGGGATCCTCTCGGAAAGCTTTTCTGTGCCCTGCAGGCCTGCAGTGTGGCTCTCCAGGGGGAGGTCAGAGCTCCCAGGACTTGCTGCAGCCAGAAGGGCTCTGCGGGCATACTCTCTGCAGCCCGTACTCTCAGGTAGCAGCCCCTGTGAATGAGTTTTAAACCAGCTGCTTCTGGAACACGTCTGTACTAATAATGCCTTTCAGTTATGCAGCTCCGTGACAGGGCAGGGCCTGACAAGGCCTCCTCCCTGCCTCGGTTGTGCGTAGGTAGATAATGTGTTTTTGGCCTTTCTTGGAGCAGGAAGCCAACACCAACAATTGAGGGACAGGCTGGGGTGGGTGTGGAAAGCTGTTTCCCAAAATAGCACCATGCTGTGGCATTTATTCTTAAAAGAAAAAACGTTGTGGCAGGCCTGAAAGTTCTGTGCTGCATTGTGACGCTCTCAGGGTGGCCTCTGGTTCATCGCGGGCCAAACAATGGCGGCCACCGGCAGCTCTGGGGCTATGAGCGGAGCACAGCCCAGGGCTCAAGACTGGAGTCCTGTACTTCTTGGCAGTCACACAAAAAATAAGAAGACAGGAATGGCTAAATGTCCAGGGCATTTAGTTTGTGGCTCTCATCTGGCCCTCACCTAGCATGCCCACGGGTAACAGCCGGAGCTCCTACCTATGGCCCAGTTCTGCCCTCTCAGGGGATTAGACTTTTGTTTTTGTATCCCAGCTCCACCCGCTGTGTGACTTTGGGTAAGGTGCTTGACCTCTCTCAGCCAGCCCGATCCTCTGTAAATGGAGATGTTAGTACCACGCTCCCGGTTATAAGGGTTAAATGAGATATTTTATGTAGAAGCTGAGCAAAGACCTGGCCCATGACCACTGCTCAATGAATGTCAACCAAGGTAGCATTGTTATTACTCCTTCAGGGATCCGAGCCTTTGCCTTGTCCTGCCTCCCAGGCTACTGGCCTCTTCTTCTTTTTTTTTAAATTGACATTTTCTCATTTCTGAGATAGGTAGAAATGACACGTTTGCTCATAAAATTTCAGGTGTAACTCAGCTTCGCTCACATGTCATAGACTGCTTTACAGGAATATTTTTCCAGTGAAATGTCACAATTGCATGATTCACTGCCACACGTTGGGCTTTGACTCATATCGTTTCCTCCGACCTGATACACAAAGGGTGGGATCTCGCTGGGGAACAGCACAACATACGGAATGCTTCACGAATTTGTGTGTCATCCTCGCTCAGGAGCCATGCTCATTTTCTCTATATCGTTCCAATTTTAGTATATGTGCTGCCAAAGCAAGCACCAGGCTATGGCTTCTTGAGTGACGAGGGAGCCTCTATCTCCCCCATGGGAGGCAGCGCAAAGGAGAAGGGAGCACACACACCCTGAAGTCCCTCTGCCAGGCTCAAACCGTGCCTCTGACGCCCTTCTGCTGTTTAACTTCCGGCACATTCCTTCATCTCCCCGTGCTTCAGATCCCTCTCTGCAAGTGGAAAAATGACAATAGGATCTGCCTTCTAGGGGTGCTGTGAGGATTAATGTGTTCATCCACAAGAAGCCCTTCCGCTTGGTGTGGGGCGAGTGCCCAGGAAACAGTAATTGTCCCACGTCCGGGCAGGACATGGTGCAGTGCCTGTTATCAATGTGGCACTCAACAAATCACTCTTTGCTGGGTTGGATCCAATGGGATAGACCAGCTACCTTTGGTTCCTCCTTGTTTCCCCCCTTCTCCCAGGTTCTGTTGAAAGTCTTTAAATGTATGGCCCATGAGAAATAACAGAGGTATCATGGGTGGACAACTGCCCTTGTTTGCCAGGATCTGAGCAATTTCTTGGGATGCAGGATTTTCAGTCCTAAACCAGGATGGGCCTGGCAAACCAGGATGGTTGGTCACCCAACTACTACTTGCATCTGCCATCTATGGGGCCAAGGCTGAGGTGTTTGCTCTTAGAGGAGCAAATGGAGGGGTGGTGATGTACTTAATGTTCTCCACCCCCGAATTTTTATTAGTGCCTCCTCTCTCCCAAGTGCTACTGAAATCTGCAGCCTGCAACCCTACTCTGCACTCACCGGTCACAAATATTCCAGAAGTGGAATGTGTTGGCCGGGGGTGGTGGAAAGACGTATCTTGAACAGAGCAACATTCCTCTTAGTCCTGCTTCCAGGCAATCACACTGATTTCTTGAGAGGTTGGTGTTGATGGAAACTTGGGGTCCCATTTCCCACCAGACTGGGAGTTGGTACCCCTGGTTCTAATCTCCACTTTCCTCTCTTTGAGCTGTGTGACCCAGGATAAGAAGCCTAACTTCTGTGGGAATCCAATGTCCTCATCCATAAAACAGGAAGAAAATTAGATAATCCTTCCAGCTCATTGTGCCCTGTGGGGTAGGGCCACTGGCCATGCAGGCCAGGGCTGGTGTGGTAGGCAGGGAGGCTGGCTGAGAGGATTAAGAGGGCAGGAAGCTGCCCGGCCGCCCTGCTTGTGCTGAGGCCGTTCTGCCCCTCCCTGCTGAGCACTGGGTCCTTTCCACTTTGATGGGAGCCCTCCGTAGGCTTGGTGACTTCATCTGCTGGCCATGCCCTGACGATGTCTCACCTGGGCCATGTGACTTATGCTTTCTTAGCGTGAGGTTCCTCATCTATGAAATGATGATACTTAAAATACTCTCTTGTTGAGTTGTTGTGAGAGTAGTTCATTGCAGGCCAAGTATCTGGATTCAGGAGGGGGATTTGTACACAAGGATATAAAATCAGTCTTATTTTATATCCACACTGCATTTTCAGTTCAATCATCAAACTCCTGTTTATTGAACACTTACTGTGTGTTAGGTACTGAGTTAGGCCCTGGGGACACAATGATGAATGGGGCACAGATCCTGGCCTCAAGGAGCTCAAAGAAGGCCAAAGGGATAAGGGGGCAGGTTATTTATTCTCCTTCTCCTTTTGTCTTTTTTTTTTTTTTTTTAATAGGCTCCATGCCCGTCATGGAACCTAAAGCAGTGTTTGAACTCATGACCCTGAGATCAAGACCTGAGCTGAGATTAAGAATTGGATGTTTAACTGACTGAGCCATCCGGGCACCCCTACTTTTGTCTTTTTTTAAAAAAAGATTTTATTTATTTATTGAGAGAGAGAGAGAGAGGGAGAGAGCATTAGCACGAGCGGGGAGAGGGGAAGGAACAGAGGGAGAAGGACAAGCCGACTCTCCACTGAGAAGGGAGCCCAACACAGGACTCTATCCCAGAACCCCTGAGATCATGACCTGAGCTGAAGGCAGATGCTTAGCCAACTGAGCCACTCAGGTGGCCCTCCTTTTGTCTTTTTCTGAACAACAGTTTATTAAGAGCTCACACTGGCAAAGATTGCTAGATCTCTAAGCAGTATAATCTTTTCCTTTCTTTTTACTGACAGAATCCCTATATTGTTGGGTGTGGTAAGATGCCCACTAAAACATCCCAGCCTTCTTTTTAGAGGTGTGTATGTGGTGGGGGAAGGGGGATAGGCAATGAAATATAATTGGAAGTCACTGAGTGGGGCTTACAGGGAAAGCTTTTTAAAGGGGGATGACTCAGCCAGAAGGTCCCACTTGTCTTTTCCCTGCATTTTCCTTCTCTTTACCTGGAGCACTGAAGTGAGGACTGGAGCTCCAGTATCCATCTTATGAACATCAGGACAGAGATCACACCTTGGAGCTGGAAGGAGCCTAGATCCTTCATGACATTTTGGAGTCACCGTATCTGCTTTGGACTGTTTAACTCCACTCTTATTTTATAAGGGGGAAAAAAAATCTGTTTGATTTAAAACAATATTTTAAGTCATAGTTACTAGTGGCTGAACACAATTTCTAGTTGATCTATTGAATAGATGTGGAGCAGAGTGCAGAAAAAGACCTAATTTTTCCCCCTAAATGTCAAGATGTTAAGGTCATGGAAATCTAACAAATGAGAACTTAATGTTAAAACACAAGACACCCATTAATCTTTCCCAGTGTGTACCAAGAGAAGCTGACTAAACCTGCCTTTTCTTTGAAGATTTATTTATTTATTAGTGGGGGAGGGGCTGAGGGAGAGGGAGAGGGAGAGAGAATCTCAAGCGGAGTCCCTGCTGAGTGTAGAGCCCGATGTGGGGCTCAATCTCACATCTTGAGATCATGACCTAAGCTGAAATCAAGAGTCCGACGCTCAACTGACTGAGCCACCCAGGTGCCCCAAACCTGTCTTTTCTTTGTATGCCCTCCATAGGAAAGCTGAGTTTGAAATACCCTTAAATCCTGGTGTCTTTAAGGATTGACAACCAGAGAATTAAATTAACAGAATTAAGTTTTTTATTTCAGGTTTGTCGACACGAGATGATGAGCTTGAATCATCTCTTTTCTTAGTAGAGTGCTTACAAATGCTCAAAACGTTTATTAGAAACCCGGACTGTTTTATCCATCTGCATGTTCCCGTTATGGTTGTATTTTTAATAATGTTAAAGGAATCAGAATTTTTAAATTCACCTAGCATACATTTTTACTCATTCCAAGCAATAATAAGAATAGTTTGCACTTATTGAGCACTTACTCTTTGCCAGTGGCTAATAAATACTTAACAAATGGAGCCTCACTCAATCACTTCAACATCCCTATTGAGACACATGATATTATTACTGCCATTTTGCAGATGGGGAAACTGAGGTAAAGGGAGTTCAGGTAGCCTGCTCCAGGTCACAGAGCTAAGAAGTGATGATGGGATATGAACTCAGGTAGTGTTAAAAGTAACTCCTATCCTGAAATACATGAGTGACTTTGAACAAACCTATTTCTTTACATATGAAAAAGATACATTTTCTAGAAACTTTACTTAAATCTGCCCAAGAACATACTGAATTCACCCAAGATCTTGGGCCATCTCCAAGAAGTCCCTGGTCTTAAGGGATGGTAAAGAAGATGCTCCCTAATTTGAAGGCAACTAACATGTATAATATTTGTGCATTTTCATCCTTATTTAGAACATCTGAATTCCATGATCATTCACTTAAGCAGGGAGAAAGGAAGCCAAAGGAGACATTCAGTGTTCAATGCCTGGTAAGTCTTCAGATGCTTATCAGAATGATAACCTGCCTGATAACACACCGTTTGTTGGCTTTCTTCTCTCACCGGGTCTCCCTTATCAGCACTTCCTGGGATTACCTCCCAAATAAATGTCTTACACTCAAATCCTTATCTCAGGATCTGCTTCTGGGGAACTCAAATTAACACTCATGTTATCTAAAACATCCATCCATGCATCCATCCATCCATCCATTCATTTAACCTTACCAACCTACCATATGCCAGGAAACATAGGAGGTACTCAGGGTAAGATATAAATAAATCACTGCTGGGCGCCTGGGTGGCTCAGTTGGTTAAGCGACTGCCTTCGGCTCAGGTCATGATCCTGGAGTCCCGGGATCGAGTCCCGCATCGGGCTCCCTGCTCGGCAGGGAGTCTGCTTCTCCCTCTGACCCTCCCCCCTCTCATGTGCTTGCTCTCTCTCATTCTGTCTCTCTCAAATAAATAAATAAAAAAAAAATCTTTAAAAAAATAAAAAAAATAAAAAAAAAAATAAATAAATCACTGCCCTTGAATTAAAGTTGCTCAATCGAATGACTTTGTATTTCCCTTGTAACCAGTCAGAGATATTTGATACACTGGCTGCCAAAGGAGCATTGGAAAGACTGGAGAATTCCCTGTTCAGAATCTTGAAGAGGGCTTTCCCAGCAGAGCCAGCCCTGCACGGGCAAAGAGTGCCTGGCACAGAGGAGGTATTCAAGAAAAGCTTACTGAATGACTGGACAAATGGGCAGAATGAACAGATGGATCGATTATAAAGTATATTAGGTTTTCTCTGGGATTCACCTCCCTTGCTTTAATTTGCAATTAAAAATACTATCTCAGAAAAATCAGGAAACTCATTCAGGTAAGATGAGTGTGAGATCTCTCCCAGCAAAGATTTTACATTTAAAAGAAGAGGGAGCAGGGAGACAGATGAACCCAAAAAAGGACCTCTGCACAGGTGTGGGGAGATTTGGGGGTGGCAGCCTTTTCTGGTATACCTCAAATCATAGAATACAAGAAGGTTAATCCAAACTGCAGGAATGAACAAGACTATGTTTTGAGCCCCCGCATTATCCGTTAACGTGTGTAATCCACAGGCTATTGCTTATGATTCCTGTATATTTGGGAGTTCTAAGAATGACAGCTCTTAATGCTTTGCACCCCGCTGTGTGGAGGGGCCTGACGAGGCCCAAGCCCTGAAGAGTTGCCAAAAAGATGAAGGGTGCAGATAACTGGTGTTCTAGAAGAGTTCCTGGTGGGCTTTTGTTTTATGGTGGGCTCCTGGAGGACTTGATGGAGTGGAAGGGGCTGGAGCTGGTACTTGGAAGTGGGTAGCATTCGGCTGGCTAAAGAAAAGAGCATCAGTCCTCATTTATCAGAAACTTACTGCGTGCAGGCTTTGGAGTAAGGGCTCGTGAGCAGAATCTCATTTAATCCTCCCTAAACTCAAACACGTACCTATATCATGATCCCTATCTAAGATGAATGTTAGAAGAGTTAAAGAATGTGCTCACATCAAAACAATAAATAAAAGGCAGGACCACTGCTTCTAGAGCCTGCCTCCTTTGGCAGCCATTCTGAACCACTTTACCACTGTGTTATTTCTTGGGGGGCTGGTAGGAAAGTTAGAAATGAAAAGAAGAATAAGAATAAGAATAAGAATAAGAATAAGAATAAGGAGAAGAAGAAGAAGAAGAAGAAGAAGAAGAAGAAGAAGAAGAAGAAG